>NC_090436.1:486933576-487236607 GCF_031143425.1 Pleurodeles waltl
TTTCAGACTCTGGCCTCAGCACTAATGGCAGCCATTGTCCCTGTCTCTAGCCTCCCCCTCCAACTTCCTCCACCCAGACCCAAACCCCTGTACCTCAGCCTATCCCAAGCACACCATCAGACCAGCATGCACACACGTCAACACACAAGGGAAGCTCAGGCAAACATAAGCACCTCACATCCCACAGGCACTCACGCAAGCATCATACACATGCAGACATACCAACATCCACTGCCTCCACTGTGTCCCCCTCCTCCTCGTCTCCCTCCTCCCTCCCAGAATCATCTCCACTCACACCTGCATGCACTACATCTTCAGCCAATACCTCCATCACCAGCACACCCACCACCACACCCGCTCACGTGCAGTCACCACCCCCACTACCATTCACACATCCCCTGTGTCCTCTCCCAGTGTGCCTGTGACCCCACCTCCCAAGGTACACAAACACAGCCACACATCCACCCAACAGCCACCCACCTCACAACAGCCTCCAGTCCATGCGCCTTCACCCAAAGTCAGCAAACGTACACCTCCTACAACCACTACCTCTTACTCCACTCCCAAACCCCCTCCATCTACCCGTCCCAGTGTGTCCAAAAAACTTTCCCTGTCCAACCTTGACCTCTTCCCCTCACCTCCCCCACCCCTTCAGTCTACAAGGGCCCACCTTTCCAGGTCCCAACCCAGCACCTCAGCCACAACATCTGCGGGAACAGTGGTGCCAGCATTAACCTGCTTCTGTAGTGCGCCAAACAGCAGGGCAGCCAGTGTGCCAAGGAGCCAGACCACGGACAGTCCCCCACCTCAAAAGCACAAAACGTTGGCCAGTGCCCGGCGGGAGAGAGGCAAATTATTTACCACCAATGTCTCTCTCCGGGGTACAGTTGGGAGTGAGAAGACAGCTGCGCCACCATCCCAGGTGGGGAAGGGGCACAGAAAAACAGGCAAGTCGGCGAAAACCTGCACGGCGGACAAGACCGCCACCAGCACCCCTGCCAAGGACACCTCCGCCACAAGCACCGCTGGCAAGGACACCGCCACCACCAGCACTGCTGCCAAGGACACCGCCGCCACCAGCACCGCTGAACAGGACTCCGCCTCCACCAGCACCGCTGCCAAGGACACCACCTCCACCAGTACCTCTACCAAGGACACCGCCGCCACCAGCACCCCTGAACAGAACACCGCCGCCACCAGCACCGCTGAACAGGACACCGCCGCCACTAGCACCGCAGAACAGTACATCGCCGCCATCAGCACCGCAGGCCAATGAGCGCCAAAGCTTCCGACGCTACTGAGGCCGCCACGAGCAGGATAAATCACTCTGGGCACAAGGCCCCCTCCAGAACCAGTGGGGTATCACATCCACTACCTCAGTCCTTGGCAGGATGAAGCACTCTGGGCACAAAGCCCCCTCCAGAACCAGTGGAGTATCACATCCACTACCTCAGTCCTTGGCAGGATGAAGCACTCTGGGCACAAAGCCCCCTCCAGAACCAGTGGAGATTTACATCCACTACCTCTGTTCTTGGCAGGATAAAGCACTCTGGGCACAAAGCCCCCTCCAGAACCAGTGGAAATTTACATCCACTACCTCTGTCCTTGGCAGGATGAAGCACTCTGGGCACAAAGCCCCCTCCAGAACCAGTGGAGTATCACATCTACTACCTCAGTGCTTGGCAGGATGAAGCATTCTGGGCACAAAGCCCCCTCCAGAACCAGTGGAGTAAGGCATCCACTTGAGAGACTGTGGCTTGGCACTCCTCAGGATGCAGCAGTGGGCAACCCACCCACTGGAAAGACTTGTAAAACTGTGGCTTTGCACTCCCCAGGATAAAGCAGTGGGCAACCCACCCACTGGAAAGACTTGTGAGACTGTGGCTTTGCACTCCCCAGGATAAAGCAGTGGCAACCCACCCACTGGAAAGACTTGTGAGACTGTGGCTTTGCACTCCCCAGGATAAAGCAGTGGGCAACCCACTCACTGTAAAGACTTGTGAGACTGTGGCTTTGCACTCCCCAGGATACAGCAGTGGGCATTGAGCCCCCTCGTGGATCTGGCTTTGTGCACTCATCCGGCTGAGGTGCCCCCCCTACCCTTCCCCCTGAGGTGCCTGTTGTATTTCTATCTGATGCCCCAGCAGTGTTCTCTCCGTTTTGATCGGGTATTGAGTGTGGACCTCGCCCATGCATTTTGGGCCCAGTGGTCCACGTACTATGATGGTGGAATACCTTGGACTTGTATTCTTGGTGTATATACTTGTTTATAGTGTAAATATTTATATATATATTTTTTTGATTACTCTATTTGAATAGATTACAATTGTTCGACTCATTTCCTTTTGCCCTTGCTTTCTTCCCGAGGGGGGTTGGGGTTCTAAATGTAATGTATCTACATGTACTTGTGTGTGTGTTGTAGTGGGTGAGGGTGGGGGTGGGAGTGTAGTGTTGCGTGTGTGTGTCACTCTTTTTTCCCTCCCCCTCCCCTGTGTCGTAGGTGCAGTACTCACCGTGGTCTTTGCCGCCGTCTTTGTTGTTCCTGGTAGAGGAACAGGAAGATAAAAGCTGGGAGTATCTGGAGCTCGGGTTCCATGGCGTCCTGGTTCCTCGTGGGGTGTGTAGAGGTGAGCGTTTTCCCTTCCAAGTCCTGTTTCCACTGTGGTCTGTTGTAATACAGTGGGTGGAACCTTGTCTTCTGCCTGTCTGTTGGCGGTTACTGCCGCTGTGTTTATATGTACCGCCGTGGCGGTCGGAGTGTTAAAGTGGCTGTCTATGTTGGCGGTTTCCGCCACGGTCGTGATTCCATTTTCTTTACCACCGGCCTGTTGCCGGTTTTACCACCGCTTTAACACCGACTGCCAGGGTTGTAATGACCCTCTAAGTTCCTTTTTACGGCTTTGGCAGTTTTTTTGGAAGACTGCCACTGTGGCAGCCACCAAAAGATGACCATATTGGTGGTAATCTGACTGCCCGATTAAGACTCACAATCTGAAGACCGCCAGAAAACAGCCAGAAATCTGACACTGCCAAGACACAGGAGGGCGAGAAAGAGTTGGTTCCACCACCAGCACTGTCAGCCCGACACAATTACACTCACCAGGTTACAAGCCATAAAACACCATACTGGTTCTTTCACAGTGGTAAACCATTGGCAGTGTGAATTGTTGTGCTCAGAACCCACTACAGCCAGAAAACACCACCACATTGGATAGTTTGAATATCCCACACCTGACAGACATACGCTCACCAGACACACCTACTCACTGCACTATATGGTATGCTGTGCAGCATCTATCATTGTCATTGCTGGGAATCATGTCAAGACACTGTATGCATATGATAAAGAGATAACCAAACACATGTACAATATTTAATTCTGTCTCTCACTCCCTCCACAGGTACCCCTGTCAGTGCCACAATGGAAAGGATACTAGAGACTGACAGCCCTCCTCAGGATGAAGGCCCCAGTGAGGACAACATGTCTGGATGTCTGGACACTGATGACCTACCTGGCCCATCTGGGACACCTGGTCAGTCTATGACTCCCTGCCTCACCCTGCCTACATCAATCCCCCCAACCCAGTGGCTTCTACATCACAGCCAACCCTCTGTCCCCAAACTTGTGTCCCAAGGACTGTTCAAACTATTGTGTGCCCCAGTACAGGGACCTAAGATGACCCCTCACACCCTAGACAATGAAGGTCCTGAAAACACTGAGAGTGGGCCCACTGTGCCGGGGGCACAGGCACATGGGGCAGGAGATGTGGGAAGGAAGCTGTGGACCAAAGGATGGGGCCCCCAAGAGACCCTGCTGACCAGGAAACCATCTCCCAAGTCCTTGGAGCACACCAACAATCCCTGGACATGATGGGCCAGATCATCACCATGTTGGGGGAAAACCAAAGGCTCCAGATGGAATACCACCAGGAGGTCATGCAGGAGTGGCAGACCCACAATGCTACCATGGCCTTCATTACAGGGGTGCTGATGGACGTTAACACCACACTGCATGTTTCCTGCACCCACCAGCAGGCCCCTTCCGCTAGCAACCTAAAATCTGAGCCATCCCATCAGCGGCAGCAGCTAGTGGAATGGTGGCCCTGCAAGGGGAACCACAGCCCTCAGACAATCCTCCCTCTGTATCTGAACAACCCTCAACAAACAAGGACGTCCATCCAGACATTCAGCTGAAGCAGATGCCAAGACCCAACCAACTGCCAGGAAGGGATTCTCACCTGATTTGTCTCCCTTGTGTGCCACTGATACACCTTGTTGGCTGTTCAATGACATCACGCCATTTTTCCATTGGCACATGGACACTGGACCTGTGAAACCAACAGCTGTATCACCTACTCTGATGATTCAGTCTACCATGACCGCTTATCACCTGTTGGGCAATGTATGCACTGTAAATTGTTTGACACAATTTCATTATATGCACAATAAACACCATGGAACACAGCTACAGTATATGTGTCTTCATTAAAACAACAACAAATGTAATGATTTCTAAATGTGATCTGGTTATGCCCCCCTACATTCAACAGGCAATGGAATGAACAGCAGAGGGAGATATCCTCAGCAGGAGACACAGTACAACAGGTCTGTCCCAGGACAGATGTCAGAGAGTCAAAAATCCAGGGCCACATAAGAGTATAGTCAGTATTCCAACCTGCAAAAAGGCCATGACAGAGAGTACTATCAGGATCGAAGGCAAGGAGCCACACAAAGCACATATGCAGCGCATAGATGCCATGCGCAGTGTACAATACCTCCTAAGCAGGGGCCCCTAGATATTACCTATGCATCACCAGTCACAGATTATTCCACACAAATCACTTTAGCTGCCATCTGTTATGTACAACCCTCAATTCTGTAATCATTTACCAAAGGCAAATGACTATGAATGTCTTAAGCCATGGGTAGCAGAGGCACTTAGTTAAATATAACAGTCAGTGGCTGGAATGACATGAGAACAGGAGAATACAGCAAAATTAGCTCAATACTGGTCTGTTCCTTGGAGATTTGAACGCAGGAAACTGCAGTGAGTACACTTGTTATAGATGAGACACCGTTACTGTGCACCTTACATTCAATCAGTCAGCTCCCCCAACACACACAGAGGCATAGGACCACATAACACACCCACTGATGAGTGAACTCAGGAGGACTATTGTCAGCAATTAATGCGGATATACAACACTTGCAAACCCACACTCAACTTACATGTGTGTCACTGGAAGTACAGATTGATGATCTCAGTCCTAGAGTCAGCTCCACCTTCCTCCTCTGCCTCCTCATCACTTGCCATGTCAGCACTACCAGCCACTGGTCCAACTGCCTAACCCTCACCAGCTAGCAATGGTATCTGAAGTCTCAGGGCTAGATTGTGGATCATGCAGCAGGCTACTATTATCTGGTATACCTTTTGGGGCGAGTAGAGGAGGGCACCTCCAGTTAGGCCAAGGTCAAAGGAGGCCAAATGTTCGTTCGATTACATGCCTCGTCCTCTCGTGGGCCCCATTGAAATGGAGTTCCCCTTCCATGGCAGGGTACCTCACTGGTGTCAATAGCCAGGAAAGGTTAGGATAGCCACATGTGTTAAAAAATGTAGGACCAGTGCAATTACAGGTACAGCGCCAGGGAAGAATGTGATGACAGGTGCCAGAACAGTGAAATCCTTTCATATGCATACATACCAAGGAGCCAGGCCCTCTCTGTGTGTAGTCGTGCCATCATGTGTGGGACATTACTGTTCCTCAAAATGTAGGAGTCATGCACAGATCCTGGAAACTTGGCTGTGACTTGTGAGATGTTCTGGTCTGTTAGATACACCACCTAAACATTTATGGAGTGGTAATTCTTCCTGTTCCTATACACCTGTTTATTGGCACTAGGAGGGACCAGGGCTATATCGGTGCCATCAGTGGCCCCTATCACATGAAGGATGTGTCCCATATTATAAAAGTCTGCCTTCACATAGCCCATAGATGTTTCAGCAATCCACACAGTACATCCTTCAACACAAGACTGAACATAGGCTGAGCTATCCCTGCTGTCAAGCCCATTGTATACTGGAAGAAGCCTCTGGCAAAAAAGTGTAGCACTGACAGGACTTGTACTTTGGGAGGGATCCAACAGGGATTGCGTATGTCTGGCAAGAGATCTGGCTCCAACTGTGTACATAGATCCATAATGGTCTGACGATTCAGACGATAGGTCTGGATGACATGCCTGTCCTCCATGGTTGCAAGGTCAACTAGTAGATGGTACAATGGTGGTTGTCTCAATTTCCTCATGGCAGGATATCTAGGTAGAGAGGAGAGAATGTACGCTGAGAAAAGCATTTGACACATGTAAGCAGACCATGTCAAAATAGCACACACATAACACTGTAGGACATGCGTAGCACTGCTGACATATACTATAACGGCCATACTGAAGCGCTTTGGACACCATCCTTGCAGCACATTCCTGTACATGTAAGTCACATAGGACACATATCACATGTGTAATGTGCATATGTGCTGTCAGAGCTGTCCTGCACTGATCAAAAGAATAGCTGCACTGGACAGTTGGAAGTGACCTAAGTCTGCCGGCGTATGGCAGTAGGTGGTTGCAAACACCATCCTACATGTCAGTGGTTAACATTGCTATCTATGGTGGAGTGGGGCCAATGGCAATGACCGCCGGTGTTGACAGTCCAGTACATGGCTGCCGTGACTACCATTTTCTGCAGCCTTGCTCACTTGACTCCTGATACTGTTGCTAACAAGACCTCCACAACCTGAGCTGCTGTGTACTGTCTCTGGGAGCAATCATGCCACGTCCTGCAGATGATAGGGCCCCAGCCTTCACCCCAGAAGCGCTGGAGAAGCTTGTGGAGGAGGTACTCCACCTGTATGGACAGCTCTATTGGGCACCAGAGGAGCAGGTGATTCCAATGCCATAGTCATGTGTGATAGGGGTTGCATGTGATTGTGAATCGGAAAAGTGTACCGGTGAGAGAGTACATGCATTCAGAGGGCATAAAGTGAAGTCATGTGATCAGAGAGGATGGGTATGTGTGGGCACTTGGTGAGTCAAATGTGTATAGGCCACTCCTGTGGGTATGTGCCAGTGTACCTAACTTTTTCCTTTTGTTTGTGTCATCCATGCAGGTGAAGGCCCATCAGAAGAAGGGGATCTGACATGTCATCGCCAAGCAAGTGCAGACCCTGGGGGTTTCCAGTCGGTGGAGCACCCATTGTCGCAAGCGGTGGGAGGTCCTGAGACGCTGGGCCCGGAAGACCATAGAGGCCCAGTTATGGATCTCCTCCCAATGAGGGAGGGGTGTCCGTCAGACCCTGACTCCCCCTAATGTCCCACATTTTGGAGGTCATATAGCAGTCAGGATTCATGTAGGGCACACAGAAGTGCCATTTGTGCCTTTAGCACTATAGACTTTGGACTGGCAATTGGCCTTCTCTTTGTACATAGTTATTTTTTTATTGCTATATATATTTTTTTTATTGTTGGTTTGATGGTAACATACTTGTCCTCCTTTTCTTTCCACATGGCTGTTTTGTTCTTGGCTGCTTTGGTTTGTGTGTGTCTGACATGTGTGTGTGTGTTAGTTGTGCTAGCTGTTGTGTCTGGGCAGCATGTGTGGGTGTAGCCCTGGCATTTGTCCTGCTGTGATGGCTGTGTATTGTGTGTACGATATGTTTGTGTTCGGTACATGCATGTATGTTGATAATTTGTGTATTGTTTGTGTTGACATGTGTAATGGTGTTATGTGCCCTTGTGTGGTTATTGTGTTTGCGGGCATGTGTGTGGTGATGGGTATGTCAGAAGCGTTGTTTGTTGTATTATCAGCGTATGATGTATGCTTCATTGTATGGCTGTATCATTATGTAAATTGGTTGTCAGGTGCTTTTACGTGTTGTTGTATGTATGTATGTATGTATGTAGTGTCATGTGGAGGTATGTAATGTGTTTGCTTGCCGAAGCATTTGTGTTGTTGTGGTGTAGTTGAGTGAATCGGAGGTGTTGTGTATTGTTGGACTGTGCTGGTAGTGTGGGTTGGTGTATTGTACGTGTGTGGTGGCCGTGGAGTGTGTAGTATGGGTGTGCATGTGTGTATGTGGGTGGGGGTGTGTGCACATATGGGTGTGCCATTACATGTGTGTGTTGCATCACCAGCAGTCCCACATGTGTATGTTGTGTGTGCGTGTGTACTTTGGGTTTTCCCTACAGTGTCAGGTAGGTGTGTGTGCTCACAGTTGTTGTTGTCATCGCTGTCCCTGGTTCCGTAGTCATTGTGCAAGCAGGAGCAGGGGGATGACGAGTTGGTTTCCGCCATTGTTTCCGTGGTGGTGCGACCGCGGCGGAAACCTTGGCAGTGTGATATGTTTGGCAGGGACATGGTGTCCGCCAGCGTGAAGGTGACTACTGCCATCTGTGGAGGCATGACCGCACTGGCGGTACTGGCAGTGGTTTGGCTGTCTTCTGTTGGGAAGACCGTCATGGTCATAATTTGGGGGTCTTCTCCGCCGGTTCGTGGTAGTCCTCAGGGGGGCTAGCTTGGCCTTTCATCATACAGCTTGATACCACCTGAGCCTTTGAATGATATATCACACCATCACTGCATGGAAGACCCAGTCCGTCACTGAACTAACACACTGACCCCAGACCACCACTATCCCAGTTAGTGAGAACTTTCAGAACGCAGCGGAAGGGGTGCTACAGCTTCTGATGATGCCATACAGAAGGCAAAAGTGTGCAAAACAAATGGTGGGAAGATAATATATATGTTTTATCTTGGGTCTGTCTTTTGGTCCTTTCCTTTGTCCAAAAGACATGTCGCTTGCCCTTGTCCTGAAGTCATGTCTTGTCATGGTTTTGTGTATGATGCCATGTGGCTCCTCAGGATTTTGTATATCAGCTGGAAACAGGAGAAGCTTCTCAGGGAATGAGGTGATATAGCCACACTGCTGGTGGGACAATGCCACATTCATGACTGATCACCTACCTTCTGTACTGATTTACATGGTAATAAATGCTTCAACACATGTATTTGCCTGCCTCATGTACTGTGCATCTGTATCTTCTCTTCACATCATTTATTATAAGGGCCACTGGAGTTATGCAGCAAATGGCGGGCAAAAGTATGTGGCAGAGGTGCCTGAATTATGTGGCTAGAAAGTACAAAATATGCTGCTTAATGCTGCACATTCAGTGGCAAAATTATTTTGCTGTTTTGTCATTTAACACACATTAGTACGGTCTGAGCAAAGATTTCTCCTTATTAGTACCAGTTTAACGTATGACTACAAGATTCAGCAACTAAAAAGTGACCAGATGACCTCTGCGAATGGATCTGCCTCTCTGCAGAATATGCTGAAGTCACAGAACTGCATCATTACAGTGGCGCTTCCTCTTAGTTACATGCACCAAGAGGAGACACTGCATACTTAATGTGGGCTACATAAATGATCGTTATCATTTTATTATTATTGTTATTGCATTAGTTGTGTGATGGGATTTTGAAGAGGAATGCATCTTTACGACTGCACTATGTATACATGATGCCACCCAGGTTTCCAAAACAGGAGTTATTATTTTCTCTAAAGTTATACACAATTCCTAGTTTTATGACTTATGAGGCACTGAGAATTTGTGGTTGGTACAACATCTATTCATGCTTCACAGACTTGGACACATCCGTTCTCAGTATCACCACAACATTGATCTGTTTCAGAGCAGCGGTTCACGGCATCTTCAATACGCACAAATATCCCTTTCATGTGACCAGACTATTTCTGGACATCTTCTTTGACTTTAAGAGAGGTCAGAACTGAGTCACTGCCTGAGAGGGACATGACTGTCTTAGCTTATTCTCATTGTGTGTTCTATGACTACACACCAGAAGTACACTAATGCTGTATGCTATATATTTGTTGCATTTGAGGATGCACAAGTTCCCCTTCAGAGGGTATATGGTCTAACCAAGCCCTGTGGTGTAAGGAAGGTGCCTTATGGCGTCATGTAGTGGTTAAATTAAATTATTGCCAATTTACCTTAAAAACCTATATGAGGACTGCACCATTGGTACAGTTCTATTGTGCCCGAGGAGCTGAAAATTGCACTACTCCCTGGCCCAGCTGTTCCAACAAAACGTCCATTGAATAGCTGGGCCAAATTAATTCTTACAAGATTTGTCCCAGTCTGTAGTAGCACAGCCTGCAGTAGCGCATCAAAAAACTATGGAAAGGAATGTGCCTCACCATGCCTCAGAATATTGTACTCAATATTACAATTCACACAGAGCTGCTTGCCAGCTGTAACAGATCTGTGTGATTTCTAATTTACAGCTGTGCTGCGCAATCAAACTTTGTCAAAACTGAGAAGCGGACCAAGCATCAGCGAGAAATAACACAAGGCACCACCACTGTGGTATCCAGTGCCACAACAGTGATGTGGACAGGGGGCACCTTTGGCCGGATCAATGTCTGCGTCCTGGTCTGCAGGTATATATTGAATGCACCATGAGATTTACTTGTCAAATGATTTCCAGGGAAGCAGGAAGTTGGGCTTAAGTGCCCCATAGCGCTCATTGTCCAATTCACAGACATTTGCATGTTTAGATGAACTCACTTGTGTAAATGGCTTGATTTACAGAAGTGAAATATGAATTTTAGCTTATAACTGAATTCACACACAAAATTAGGTTGAAGTAAATCTGCTCTCGTGGGTGTGGAGTGTGAATTCCACAGTAGGAATGCCATAGACATTTTGTGCACACTTACAAATGTATGACTTGGTAACTACTCACAACCATTCTCAGCCTGGAAAAGTTTAGATACTTACTATTGTTACAGACAGGAGTAAATAATTTCCCAGTAACAGAATGAGGGGAAGGATCCCTAAAATATGTGAAGTTGTAGGAGATGTGGCTTCTCCACTGGGAAAAACATTTTCCCAGTGGAAAATGGGGGGAAAAGTTAGAAAAGATAAATGTCTTAGTAATCATTTGTTTCTCATATGAAAATATATTTCATGAGCAGCTATGTCTGTGTGGCTGCTTACGATTTTAAGTACTTCTAAAAATGTTGTGACTGTTGCAGTCTCCCAGAATTTCATAATCATAATTGAAAATCTCCCCCCTTAATGTAGGAGTAAACTTGAGACTGTAGGTTTTCTTAGTGGATATGGCCCCTTGTGCCCGAAAAAAAACACACACAAGTGTAGAACATAACTGGAGGAGCCATAACACCAGGCCGGGTGGCAGCCCAATGTCCTCTCCGTCCTGTGAAAATGTATGTTACTGTTTTGCTTCTGTAATTCTAAATTGCCATTTAAAATGAAGAAGGTGATTTGTAGTCAGTAGACTGCACAGCAGCTTTTTCATTTCATTTTTATGTTGCGGTTCTTATGTGCTATATACATATTATTATAGGTATACGTTGAGGTTATTAGAAACCTTTATTGCATGTCATTATAGAACACGCATGTCCATTGAAGGACCGGGAAGGCAGGATCCATGCCAGGCTTGCGGGGTAAACACTGTGCAAATAAGTTCCATATATGTTATTTTTATGTAATATATGTTATGTGGGTATCAAGAAACTCTGACATGGTTCTGGACCTACCTTGGATTCCGAAGAAAAATATGCATTTGAATCCTTTTCTTAGCCCGAACAAATGTCAGTGAACCAGTCCTCTATGAGCCTCACTGGGTACCACTGGTTTAGGTGAAAAAACAACTCTGAGTGGTCCAGATGACAAGGCCAAGACTTCAAATTCTGAGTAGCTATCCCAACAGAGATAATTCTTGCTTCAAAACCATCAGCCAGTGCACAAATTTATGCACCAAAAAGGCACCGTCAAGGCCCAGGAGATTCAGGTACACTTAACTGTTCAACAGAGTCCAGTCCTGAGCCAAAGGCTGTCATGAGACTATTAACCCAGGGCAGTGCTTTAAATGATTACATAGTACCAGTCCTTCTGTATTTCAATTTTTGCACTCTATGTCATGGTGAGGAGGATGAGGATCCTGGCAGGTTTGAGGAGAGGGAGGAGGAGACAGGAGCGCATTGTTAGAGTGCGCATTACCCTTTTTGACCAGACAGAGGAGGAGATATATGATAAGATACATGATACCTGAGCTGACGGCTGATCTATAACCCTTACTGCAGCGCAACACACACAGGACGAATAGCATACCCACCCATGTGCAGGTATTGTGCTCCCTGCACCTCTTAGCCTCAGGGAGATATCAAGGGGTCATAGCAGCAGCTGGAGGTGTCTCACAGAGGGCACTTTCATGCTTCTTCAATGCATTCCTCAATGCCATGCTTAGAAAAATCCATCAGCACATAAGATTCCCCAACACCCCACAGGAATTGATACAAACCAAATACAACTTCTACCAGATTGCCACATGTCATTGGCTGCATTGATGGGACACATGTAGCTATCAGTCAACCATCGGCCACAGAGTATGTGTATCAGAACATAACGAGTACACATTCCATGAACATACGTGTTATACGCAATGCCTCCAACGTTATTACGGATCTTGTGGCTAGATACCCAGGTTGCACACATGACTCCTACAACTTCAGAAACAGTGGAATACACACAAGACTACTTGCTGGGGAGTTTGGCGACGGATACCTATGTGGTAATGTAATACTTGACAATGTTGTCTTGATGTATATTTGATGTCACGGATAACAAATACTCATGTTACTCCCCTGTCATTCTTGGAGACAGTGCATATGCAGTGCGCTCTTCATACTTACACCCTATCTGAACCCTGCCACGCCAAGCGAAAAGAGGTATAATGCAGCACACAGGACGACACGCAGTGTTGTAGAGAGGACCTTCGGCCTGCTGAAGAGCCATTTCAGATGTCTGCACAAGAGTGGTGGTGTACTGCAATACAGCCCTGAAAACACATGCAAAATCGTGGCTACATGTGCTATGTTGCACAACATTACAACAACGAGGGGCAACAACGAGGGGCTACATCACAGTGCAGAGTTCCCTACTGGCATTTGTCATCTCCTTTGCGTGTTCTGCTGCTGTTTGCTGTCCCTCATGCAGCTTGCACATGTCTTCATTGAAAGATCCAACTGCTTGTGCATTGATCCCATGTTTTCATTGAGAGACTCCAACTGCTTGTGCATTGATCCCATGTTGTCATTGTGAGATTCAAACTCCCTGTGCATTGCGCCCATGTTATGATCAATTGACACCCATTGCCAGTGCATTGACCTCATGTGTTTACATTGCAGGCGCTGCACTTTCAACATGGAAGCCTCAAAGCCACCAAACAGTGATGGACCCTCACCTTTGTTTGTGTACTGTCTGCCTGCTTTGCAACACCTCCTGAGGGGAGTGGACTGACGCTGGGTCAGGGACTGCTGTCTGTTGGTGCTTCTAGCCTCTGGGGGTGGTGTGGGTACTTTATCTGGCATTTCATCAGAGTCCAGGTTATACTCAGGGAGGGGTAGCACTCTTGCCCTGCGTCTAGTTGGTGCTTGTATGAAGGACTCACTGGTGTTTGAGTCGGACTGTACTTTGCATAACACTTATACAGCGTGTCTTTATAAGTTTAAACCTACCCTGATTTGCAAACATGGGCCCCTTTTTACCTACCTAATTCACTGGTGTTGCCACTTTCATTTAGGCCTTTTTTTATGTCCAGGACGACCCGCTCCGGGGCCAGGTACAAACCACTCTGATATTAGTAGATCATTGATGATTCAATACTAAGTAATTCATTTTCTATCACTTTGCTAAAAATAAAGGAGTTGGTGTTTAGCACTGACAGTGATTAAATGCAGCCCTGCCCGCATCACAACCCAGCTGAGGGAGCAAAATAAGTTCAAGTTTGTCACACAGTCTTTCATTACTTTTGCCTCTGATTACCAACGAGGAAGATGGCAGTGAACAAGACCTGCTCCAGTCTTGACAGTCACACAAATATAGTTGTCCCCTAAAAGCACTGGCATATATGTGTGCTTGGACAACACTGCAGGCAGTATATCCAGGAGTGCAGGCTGTTCTACATTTGGGTTAAATGTGCTCACCGGGATCAAATCCAGTGGGTCAAGTCTTACCTCCACTAGCACAACCCAGCCTTCCGACTGATCTGAACATTTAGCAGGAGTAGCAGCACCCCTGATCTTAACCAAATTAAGGCTCTTCCTTCATAAGCCAAATATCCCATATGGAACAAATGAAATCTTTACTTCTACTTTCATTCCTCCCATTCCTCTTGTATTAGATGAGTTTCTTGTAGCATTATTAAAAAATATATTTTACACACAGTATTTCATATCCATCATATTCCATATTCCATGTCAATACCTCATATTTATTCAAGGAAGCCACGAGTAAGAGCCTCTTATATATGGCAAACAAGTGCCATTTTCCTCCTAACCGCCTCGGAAATGTCATTCCTGCACCCTGTTCATTTCGCTGCATTATGTGGTACTTGGCCTCTCCCATTGCATCCAGAAAAAATTTGAATTAATAAATTGGTATCTTTCCAGCCACAAAAGCCTCCTCCTCAGCGTAGCAGGACAAGGGCTTGCTGTCCATAGCAACAGATAGGTTAAGCAGCAAATACTTTGTGCCCACATTCGTACAGTAGAGACTGTGGCATGCCATGAACTTCTGAGCACCCCCACAGGCCGCCCCCATTTCAATAATGCTTGTTGCCTTAGACGTTTCAAAAGTCATGATTAGTAGGCCCATATTTCCTCAGGAAGCTCCATGCTTCAGGCCTTATGGGATCCTTACTGTGCGATTTCAGAGTAATTAATATTCTGTGCCAGGTGTAACTTTGGGCATGCCCACCAATTCCCTTATGTACTACTGCTTCTGCTCCAGTATCCATGGAGGTGGGATTCAGGCCTGTGGTCCTATGATGCAATATCTTGTTGTTCTCCCACCAAAGCCACCGCTGCCTTTCGCTTCTGCTTGACTTGAGATAGGGTAGGGCTGCCAGTTCGGCCAACTCACAGACTTCTCTGTCTCTTTTTTTCACCACTACTTGCACCGTTTTGTGCAGAGATCTCCCCTCCGTATCCTCTCTTCTATGTTCTTGAAAACACACTCAGTGAGGTCTTTCATTTGTTCTTGGGGGTTGGTCATTGGCTGATAAAAGTTCTCCAAGCATTGATTCTCTGTTTCCCTCTGACTTCAAGATTTCCCTGGTCATCTTGTTGCAGGCTGACGTCAACTGCTTTGGGTTCATTTTGGTCTTGAGGGCTTGCCATGTTGCTGAAATAGCCTTGAGCATCGTGTCAGGTTCATCATGGAAAATAGCTTGGACCTCTGAAATTTTGTCCATGATGATAAGGGGTTGTGGCTGTAGATGTAGACAAAACTTCAGGTTGCTGTGCCTGAGAATCCTGCAATGCTATATTTCCTTTTCTGATGGGTGGGGGACTTAAGTTATCCAAACTTTTAACTATGCCAGTGAAATGAGGTGAGATGCTCCTTGTTCTATCAACCGGCAATCGCTATGTATCCACTTTTACCAGTATATCCACTATCTTCCAATTTTAGAATGCTCCACAAGCCATCTCCTGTCACAACCAGAAGTGGAGCAGACACAAGGGCCCATATTTATACTTTTTGACGTAAAACTGCGCTAACGCAGTTTTGCGCCAAAAAAATTAGCGCCGGCTAACGCCATTCTGAAGCACCATGCGGGCGCCGTATTCATTGAATGGCGTTAGCCGACCGGCGCTGCCTGGTGTGCGTGAAAAAAAAACACGTACACCAGGCAGCGCCGGCGTAGGGAAAAATGGCGTTTGGGCGTCTAAAAATGGGGCAAGTCAGGCTGAGGCAAAAAAATCGTCTTAACCCGATTTGCGCCATTTTTTTACGACGCCCATCCCCCATTGAAATGACTCCTGTCTTAGCAAAGACAGGAGTCATGCCCCCTTGCCCAATGGCCATGCCCAGGGGACTTCTGTCCCCTGGGCATGGTCATTGGGCATAGTGGCATGTAGGGGGGCACAAATCAGGCCCCCCTATGCCACAAAAAAAATAATAAAAAAATACTTACCTGGACTTACCTTTTCTTCCCTGGGGTGGGTCCCTCCATCCTTGGGTGTCCTCCTGGGGTGGGCAAGGGTGGCAGGGGGGTCCCTGGGGGCAGGGGAGGGCACCTCTGGGCTCATTCTGAGCCCACAGGTCCCTTAACGCCTGCCCTGACCCAGGCGCTAAAATCCGGCGCAAATGCGGGTTTTTTAGACCCGCCCACTCCCGGGCGTCATTTTTGCCCGGGAGTATAAATACGACGCATATGCATCGGAGTCATTTTTTAAGACGGGAACGCCTACCTTGCATATCATTAACGCAAGGAAGGTGTTCATGCAAAAAAATTACGCTAATTCCAGGTACTTTGGCGCTAGACGCGTCTAACGCCAAAGTATAAATATGGAGTTAGTTTTGCGTCGAATTTGCGTTGAAAAAAAAGAACGCAAATTCGGCGCAAACGGAGTATAAATATGCCCCAGGGTATTTTGCTGAGGCCCTAGGAAGACATCCTCCAGGAGCTTTGATGTGTTTTAAGTTTTCTAGGATAAGAAAATCTTAGCCTGACTTCCACTCCTACCACAAACAGAATCCCTGACTGTTACATTAAATCAGATCTTCTCAGAAGCATGATCTCCTGTGACTCAGGCCGGCATGCTTTTCAGTTTCCAGTCTGGCTCATCCAAAAGAATGAGCAGCAAGCTCAGTAATGTCCCCAATCATTTCTTGCAGGGCATTCGAATATCTGTCACAAACCTGAACTTCTTTATAGGGGTGCCATGAAGTTCAAAGAATGATCCACACTCCTCAACCAGAGTTCCATACTTAGAATCAATGGAAGATTCCTGGCAGGAAAATACTATTTGCATTTACTATCGAAATTAAAAGGCAGATCAAATCTGACAAACCTCTATCATCACTTGCAAATTCTTAGTTGTCCATCCTTGTGGTGGTTGGCATCCTTTAGTTTTGTTATATGCTAAACTGTATTAAGCAGAAAATGATTAAGGAGTTAGGGCCTAATCTACAGTTTGACGGACGGATACTCTATCATAAACGTGATAGATATCCTTCCACTATACAGTGCACTGTGTCCTATTACACGTTTAATATTGTGGTTGGGATATCTCTCACATTTATGGAAGAGTATCCATACGCTAAACTCTAAATCAGGCATTTGGTCTTTACGTTGATCATTTTGGGGTCATCAAACATATTTAATCGAGTAAGATAAGATACTCTTGATGAATGGGAATAGGACTCAAAACACAATAGTCCCAGGGAAAATCTGATGCTGTTGCTGCACAATGCCTGTAGAATGAAATCTACATCATTCCTAAAGAATGACCCCTTACACCACTTACAGTTCTGTTCGTAACTGGTGAATGGCATCTATTATAAATAAGAGAACTACGTACTGTCTCAACACTACTGAAGGCTTCACAACTCTCTCTGTTTCCTCTTCCTCTTGAATGCCCAGTCAAGAAACACTAGAATAAATCTATGATTCCTCTCAAAATGGTGGCCACGTATCTATGCATCTCTCCTTTCATTCCATGATGACGACCTGCACTCCTTTCCCAGCTCTCTTGAAGATGCAGATGCCTGTGTCTTCAGTTCTTGTGTCAGGATCTCCTATTAAAGTCAATACCTTTCATAGATCTTGACTTTCTTTTGTCTGCCAAGCCTTATGACAGCTCCCTCATGAACATCTTGATCAGAGGACGACCACATAGGGCAGACAGCGAGAGGATGTGGTGCACAGATTCTGTCCCTTGAATTGCCTTATTTCAGTGCTCCTCTCATGTTTCACCATCACCTGTACCTCCAGGTTCTCACTGGTGCAGTCCCACATTAGCCAAGCCATCAGGGTTGGGTTCAGGAGGCACCAGACCCACTGCCTCATAGGTAGGAGTGGAAATCAGAGACAAGGAAACCAGGGGAGGCCCAAATCGAGTTTCTAAGGCCTGTGGGCTTTGCACTTGCTAGGTCAGTGTTCATGTTCACTATAGCAGTTGATGTGTTGCCATTCCACTGCCCCCTTTTTCTGACCCAACTCTGGCACTCTGATTCCTCCCCTGCTCTAGAATTGCATTGGGCCAGGGATTCATCCTCCTTTGTTGTGACACAGACTCTTGCAGGTGTCATTTCTGGGTCATCACAACTTGCCCCCAGGGCCAATTATATCTCCTCTCGCTGTCTTCTGAGCTTCCTTTTATGGGGGCATAAGCCCTGATAGCTTTTCCCTCCACCAGTGCCTCCTTACCCAGGCACCCTCCTTCAGGGGTTGTCAGGCAGGCAAGTGTGAGGGGGGACATTCACATCTTCACTCTCACCCAGCTGCTGTGCTTCTCCAAATGACCTTACATGGGAGACTTTCTCATCTCCTCAATCAGTGCAGAGGCTGATCTTGACACAAATTTTACTTTACAGTGAAGATTGTGGTACATGTTCTGGTAGCCAGTGGGAGCTCCTCTATAATGCATTCACCACATTTGCTCATTTGGCCATGACCATGGTTTGTACACCATTTATGCTGCTGTACCACCACCTTGTTCATAGTTGATTTACATTCTACATTCTTCTTTCTTTGTTATATACCCTGAAAGTCAGTTCCTTTTTACATTCTCTTTCATCAGGTCTCAAATCATGTAGAATCACCTTCAACAATGGTATCCAGTGTCACCTTTCACAGGGGTATACAGAGGAAGTGCCTATCTTCTCACCAGAGCCTAAGAAGGATTTAAACACCTAGGTGTTTCCAAGTAGTTATATCCTGTTTCAGTTGATGAGTTATGGCTACTTCTACTTCCCTGGACCAGTGGAATCATGACTCCTCATATTTGTTTAATGAATTAGCTGAATGGGAGCATAAAACTTCTAGAGAAAAGTTGCAATTTTGTTTACCCTGTGTCCAATATTTTGGTCATGACATTTCTCCAGAGAAAGAAACGACCAATGATCACATCAAAGCCATTTGTAAGTTACCCTGAACTGTCAATGTCTCTTGGGTGCATGATCTTTTGGGAATGGTTGGTTGCAGTTGATTTTAGGCTATGCTAACATTGTTAAACCGTTCAAAGACATTTTGAAAAAAAGATACTCCAGAAACTATGCCCTGGTTCGCAGAAGCAAAGTAAATCTTTGTGTCTCTGAAAAATGCATTGTCTTCTACCCTTACTTTAGGAAGCTGATTGCCTAATATTCCTCTGCTCTTTATGCTACAGTAGCAGAACTGCCCCCATGTTTGCGCGTGAAACATCCTTTTTTACTACTTTTTTTTTCTGAAAGTCATGGTTAACGAAAGCGCAACAATGCTTTTTTTAACTACGACTCCGGTTTTTTGTGCCTTAACTACGAATGTTCTGAACAACGAACATGCGTGGTTAAGGTACAAAGGAGGGAGTTGGCGAAGGTAAGTGGTGGGTTTAGGTTTTGGGGAGGGGGTGGGGGGTCAGGGGGTTTTAGGTTTTGGGGTGGGGTTGGGGGGGTGGGGTGTTTTTGGTTTTGGGGAGTGGGTGGGGGGTCAAGGGGTTTTAGGTTTTAGGGTGGGGTTGGGGGGGTGGGGCGTTTTTGGTTTTGGGGAGTGGGTGGGGGTCAGGGGGTTTTAGGTTTCAGGGTGGGGTTGGGAGGGCGGGGCGTTTTTGGTTTTGGGGAGTGGGTGGGGGGTCAGGGGGATTTAGGTTTTGGGGTTGGGGGTGGGGAGTTTTTGGTTTTGGGGAGTGGGTGGGGGGGTCAGGGGGTTTTAGGTTTTGGGGTGGGGTTGGGGGATGGGGCGTTTTTGGTTTTGGGGAGTGGGAGGGGGTCAGGGGGTTTAAGGTTTTAGGGTGGGGTTGGGGGGTGGGGCATTTTTGGTTTTGGGGAGTGGGTGGGGGGTCAGGGGGTTTTAGGTTTTGGGGTGGGGTAAGGGATGTAGGGTGAATGGTGCCTATTGCTAATGATTTTATCAGGAATGCCTTTACAACGAAATATCGTTGTTAAAGCATTCGTGGTAAAATCATTAGTAGTAGCAACGAGGTCGGTGTTCCGACCTCGTTGTTAAGTCAGTAGTTGTTTTTTAATTCGTTGTTTCGTCGTACAATCTGTTTGCGCTGCAGCTGGAGTGCGTATTTTATTCAGCTGCTTGATATATTATGTTTGAATCACCCTTCACCCTAAATGTACCTCACACTCTGGCTGTTCTGTAGTACCACTAAAATGTAGCAACTTTTAATGTTCGTGGTTAGTCTGTCTTTGGCTGTAGTTTGCGTGGGCTAGGCCTGCAGTTTCTCATTGGCCAGTTGCAGCACCACTTAAAGTGGTGTGCCTCTTGCTTTGCCCACCAAGGAAGACTTGCCTGCTTCTACCTAGCCAAACTAATGCTTATTGCGGTCTACAGTAGATGCACCAGTGTATGCTCAGTCTGAGAAATGTAGGCAGCAACAGTACTGGTGGTAGAGCTGCTGTGCCTCATTCAGTCTGCTTGTGGTCAGTGAGTCCTGCTCCTCAGATTCTTCCTCAGGCCCAGATAATAGCCCGCACTTCAGAAAATGCTAGGACCTCACCCTGGTTGCAATGGTGAGTAATATGACCTCTGATGACCTCGTTTGTCAGCAGGGACCACATTTCTCCTAGGCACAACTCAGTTTAGTGCAACGGCCGACTGTGGTCATAAGTTGATTCGAATCTCTTGCTCCTAAGCGTTAGCTTGTGGCTGTAGGCTCACCTACTAGCACTTGATTTATCTTCAGGAAGACCCCTCGACCTTAGACACTTCTTCATGATGGATAGCAGTGTTGGTATATTTGGATCATGCAGACCTTACTTGTCGTCATGAGCACTACTAGTCTCTCTCTGGTTATAGAATCCATAACATTTTTATCTGTTATTCAGCTCCATTGCTGTTCTCATTTTTCTATACAATTTCTACCTCATGCAAGGGCACATATGGCAGCAGTCAGTAAGCATCTTTTTTCAAGACAGACTCTAAGGAAGCTTCTGATGGCAGGTTCTCCAGGTTCTGGTCCCAAATCTGGCAAGGTGAGTTGGTGCTGGATATCCCTCACTAAAGCACCATAGAATGTCTTGGTTGCCAATGGTGTGAGAACCCAGGATTCTCTTGAGAAATCTTGGCACACTGACTGGAAGTTTCTGCTGGAAGTTTACGCCCCATATTTATCATCAAGTTGCATGTGTAGATATTTACCAGTCATTTCTGAAACTGGTTCTGGTCAGTTCTGCCTCTTTTGCTTATTCCACTCAGACTGGTGCAGGCAAGGTATTTGTCACAAGGTGGTAGCAGAGAGGTGGGGTGAAGATGGGAGTCTCTTTTCAGGAGAGACACAAACCAGTGGGGGCAGTCCTACATAACTACTTGTCCACCTGAGGAGGCAGCCTTTCGAATGAACAATGGGCCAGGAAGAGGCAGAGGAAACTCCCTATGTTTCAAAGGAGCCCCTGGCAATCCTCATCCACACCCAAAAGTCTAACCAACTACAGAGAGTACCTGAAATGTTCTGGAATAGCCCTACAATTCACAGCTGCTTTGTGGGAGTCCTCCAGGTCTTCATTTAAGGTACCACTTAGATGCAACAAATACAAAAATGGATTCTGGTATGGCTATAACACATACTCAATCCATACACATCTTTTACCTATGCAGATAAGTATACACCTGTGACATCTATGTACTACATGTATGCACAAATTTCCCTAATGCAGGAGACTGGCAGATCACTTAAAATGCAGGTGAGGCTGATAAACATGTCTTCCAGGAAGGTTTACATAAAAAGTCCTGCCTCACTACCACCATGGTCAGTTTTCAATCACTCAGCGAGCTAGGGGTAGCCAAACTTGGTAGGAAGGATGATCCTCTTAATATATTGGGTAAGAAGATTACAATAGCTCTGCGCTAGCTTTCACCTATCAGGCCAGTTACCTAGCCTGGCTGGGAAATTCTAAATAGACAATTAGTGATTGCAGGGAGCTACTAGAAGAGCATTACTTTCATCAAAATACTCTTGAGATAATCCGTGAGTGAATCCTCATTTATTCTTAAAATAGCATAAAAAGATGGTCACAATATGTTGTCTATTGGACATGAATACTTCTTGATTACATCAAGGCCCATTTTTAATAGCCATTATCCAAAACAAACTTCAGCCAACACATGTTTCACAGCGAACTTGACCGCTACTTCAGGGTAGTGTCAGTGTGCTTCTAAGTCGTTCTCCAACTCTGTGTGTGGTCTCCCTCTCCTCCACTTTTTTCAGAGACCATTGTCAATATCACAAGTTGTTATCAGACTTGTCACACTCCAATATCCCAGTATAGATAAGAGTTATTATGGTTTTACCTCTCTGCTTATGGTTTTATTGTGTTTGTTCGTGAGGTACCATCAAATGCACAGTTGACACAGTGACCTTAACAAAATGTTGTGATTGTACTAACAGTGATTGGTGGTAGTAGATCATGTTGCACAAAGGGGAAGCTGCATCAGTTAGGCTGATTAGCGGTGGTTGAGATTTCATCTGAGTATGTGTGTGTGCCTGTGTGTGTTAAAGTTAGAAAGAGTAAATTCTAGTGTGAGTGGTCACCTTAAATTCCTTAGTAGAGCAGATAAAGGTTATTTCTTTATTGTGTACTTGCTCAAAGTTGTAGAATTTATTTTGTACAGAACATTGAAAATATTTGAATTGAATTTGCTCATTTTATCGTTGAATTATTATAACCATGAAAAGTTTCACAGCCCTTAGAAATGTAATGAGGGAAGATGTGTGAGTCCCTATCTATGAGGGCGAGGAGGCTCCACCGGGAGGTATGAGTGTAGGGCTTTATATGTGTTTTTCTGGCTTTGTCAGTGGCACAAGATCACTGAAAAGGAGTGACCATTAAGATTTCCATAATATGGCACTTTTGATTTGAAGGTTATTAAGATTCTGAGGGGAATCTTATATGACATGAGACCACCTCTTAGACCTGCACAGTATGAAGCATTAAATGTCTGGGAGCATGCAGCACATGTAAAAAAGAAAGAAAAATATCAGAATAGAGATACGAAACCAGTAGATAATTGCTCTGATGCCAAGTGTGATGAAGAACAGCATAGACAGAGATAATGTGTAGTTGAGGGAGCTAGAATATACCCAGCATTGACAACAGAAAAGCCTTAAAATGATCCGAAGCAGGGAAATGATGAAGTTGATACTGTAGGAAAAGTTGATACTGATAGTGATTCTGGTGATGATATCTTGGATGCTCTGCTGTCCTCATGTCCACCGCCTTTTATTGTTCCATCATTAGATTCAGATAGCTCTTTAGCATCTAGTGGTACACATGCCACAGCCCCGGTTCACCCAGAAGTAGCTCAGGTTGGAGGACCACTCCCAACCCTTTCAATTTGAGCTACACCTACTGAGACAGCTACTACTATAATTGTTACAGGTGTTTCAGCTTTTATTGTGACTGTTCCTGCACCAATGCCACCAGTCATATCAGGTTAGATTCTATCAATTCCTGTTGTATCCACACTGGTTATCATTGCCCCAAATCCTGCTGTTTTAGGAACTGTAGGTAGAGTAGACACCATAGGGTTTATCTCATTAGTGCATTACTCACAGATTGTCACTTGAACCCCACTACAAAATGTCTAATCTATAAGAGAAGGGAGAAAGCTTGTTTTTACAACTTCAGTTTCTCAGAGGCGAATAGGACCATTTGATAATGAGATTTGACTTGCATAGTTTGAGGAAACATCAGGGGGTAGACGGACAGGAGAGACAGAGTCACTATCTACAAATCAACGGAAAGCTAGACTACTAGATGTACCAAATTGAAGGTGGAGTAGGAGGAGATTATTAGGGGATGTTTAGACATCTGAATCAGTAACAGGAAAATGAACTAATATATCTTAGCGAAAAGATAACAAGACATGCAGCTGCCACTCATTAGAAAATAACAAAATTGGCAGAAAAATGCAAGGTAGATCTCTTTAAAAGTATTCTTTTGCAGAGAAGTTTCAGGGCACAACTAGATAATTAAGTGATTGGTACCATGCCACCTTCATGAATGGAGTTGCACATTACCAAACTGGTTAAACGCTTTTGGAAATGGAGTGATTGTGACAGTTTAGATAGTAAATAGGTGAAAAAATAGGGAAGAAAAAGAAGCAACCAGACAGCATACAGATAAATGCTAAACTGTCTCCAGCATTCTCAGATTAAGATGAGGCTATGATATCTCCTATGAGTGAGATACCCTGTGCCGTAGAGTTGAGGTGATTTTTTAACATATATGAACAACTTCCCTAAACTTAGAGAATTGCTCAGTGGTATACCCAGGTTGAAAGTTTTGTGAACATTTGGAAGGTTTTGTGGACAGATCTGGGTACCTTTTTCAACACTGAGAGATTTAGTGGCTCAGTGTAAGACAGCTGTACATACAGAACACCCAAAGGATCCACATACTTGTGCTCCTTCACCTACATTGATGACTAAGGCCCGTATTTATACTTTTTTTGCGCCGAATTTGCGTCGTTTTTTGACGCAAAAACGGCGCAAACTTGCAAAATACCATTGTATTTTGTAGGTTTGCGCCGTTTCGCGTCAAAAAGCGGCGCAAATGCGACGCTAAAAAAAGTATAAATACGGGCCTAAGTATTTTGAGATGATTTCCTTCAAGAAGTGAAAGGTTTCAGCACGGGACATTAATTGGTTAATGATCACTAGGATAACTCAGGAATCCAAAGAATCAGCACATGCCTACTATGAACAATTGTTTACAGGTGTTTAATCAGCACGGTGGACAAGAAAAATCTGAAAGGAGATATATGGAAAGGTTTGTTTCTCAGTTCCTACTGTAGCCATGAACAGGAAATGAAGCAAAAAAACCTTAACAAGAAGCTCATGCTTGCGCAGATCAAGTTAGCTAAAAAGGGGTTTGAAAATCAGCAATATGTAGGGAATGCTGGTGGAATGTAAGGTTAGTTACCAACGTGGAGATCAAGTGATGCAAGGTAGAGTTCGTGCTCCTCAATGTAGAGATCAAGGTGTTTCAGTTGATCCAAAGTCGGGGTAGACGTTGTGATGTTGAAGAAATCATGTGAGAAGCTTGGGCATTTGAAGAGGGGATGTCGACAGAATTCTAATAGAGTAACTGGTAATGGGCAAATGCAAAATGTGAATTTGACTCAAATGCAGAATGTCCAAATTCAGTAGATGCAAGTTGCACATCAGCCACAAGCCCTACTGATGCAAGTCCCGCAAGCACCGATGGTTCCACAGAATGTGGGTGTTAGATCCGTTAGCCTTAGGGTGGTGTTCCCTCAATCTTTCTGCCTGTTTACCTCCATTTTTGTGCTAAAATTTGTTTTTGTTGACCTTCAGACTCTGCACACTTTACTGCTGCTAATCAGTACTAAAGTGCTTGTGCTTACTCCCCTAAACATAGTTTGATTGGCTTACACCTGATTGGCATATTTCATCTACATATAAGTCCCTTGTAGAATAGTATACCATAAAACTAGGGTCTGTATAGGAATGCTACCAGTGAGCCTGTAGCACTTATTGTGCAACCCACTTAAGTAGCACCTTAAAACATAACCCAGGCTGCCTGCCACTGCAGCCTTAATACAGCCTTAAACTGCCATGTTGACTTGGCATTTAAACCCCCTTACAAAGCCTTAAACTCACCTTTTATTACATCTGTCATTTTTTAGGAAGCCCATAGGCCAGAGTGCCATGTAATTAAAGGTTAGAAATGTACTTGTAAGTTTTACATGTTCTGGTAGGTAAAAACTTCTAAATGTGTTTTTCACTACCTACTATGAGGCCTACTCCTCCTATAGGATAACATTGGGGATTCCTTATTACATTGAATATGCTGCAATTTCCAAATGCGAGATGGTAGCTCTGACATGTTTGGTAGCTTTGGAATTTTAATAGAAACCCATTTAATGGTAACCTCTGTTTTTTATTACAATTTAAAAAATGCCACTTTTAGAAAGTTGGCATTTTTTTATCCTTAGTACGTTTGTGCCTGTAGGCTAGCCTGGGTCACATGACTGCACAGAACTGGCAGTCTTTACAAATTCCTCCCATACAATCACACAAAAGAGGGATGAGGTGTGCCTGAATGGACCAACCACTGGCAGGATGGTGAGGGGGAGCCAAGCTGAGCACAGCTCAACTTGCAACTGAATAGCCTGTGCTATGCCTTCACACAAAGGGCTTACCTTACATTGTCACTGCAGCCAGCAGGCAAGTGAGTAAGGACATTTTATGAACTTCAAAACCACTGTGTAGAAGCTTTTCCCACCTTCCAGAAGAAACTCATCAGGGTATAAAAGTAGGACCTCATACACTAATTCTTCAGTACATTTCTGGACCTGTGGATACTCTGCCATGAAGAAGAACTGCTAGAAGGGTTGTCACTCTCTGGATTCCTGCTCTGAAGGACTGCTGCCTTGCTGGATTGTATCCTGGTGATCTTCTGCTCGGCTGCCTTCTGCCTAGGCACAACCACTGGATCTTCATCTGTCCCAGGGTCTCCAGAGTGACTCACAAGGACTAGTTTTCTGGCCACCTGTTCAGAGCCACAGGGACACAAAAAGCTTCCTTCATCCTGAACCAGCACCTGGATCCAGCCTGAGTGAACCCTAACCTTCCAAGTGATGCCCCTCCAGTCCTTGACCCTTGGAAGTGGTGCTAAAGGTGCCCAGATAGCCAAAATCCCAAAGTAGGGACTTAAAAAAGTGTTTAGCTAAAACCTGTTCTGAGAACCTAGAGGAGACCGGTAACAACCTGCTTGCCTATCCGCCCATGATGCATCACCGGTCGGATTGACTTTGCAGCTTCTCTTTCTGTGTTTTTCTCCACAGCAGGAAATCCTTTTCAGCGGTCCTTCACCAGAGAAGTATTCGACCTCATGGAACTGCCTTCAGCTGCAGCCCTCTACTTTGTCCTGCTGTAGGTTTTCCAACTTCCGAACATAGAAATCTTCACTGTGGCTTTGACCCAAGGCTATTCCAAGATGACGCTCCTTCCTCGGACATCTCCTGCAGCCTTGCCCAGCTGAACTTTACGTTTTAGAACATTTTTTTCTCAGAAATGTTTTCTAAGTCCAAAGGTAAGCATTGACTGGGCACAATCCACTTCTTGTATCCGAACCGTGCTTCATCACTGTCGGATATATCTTTTTACTTTAACCTGGTCTTGGGCAACTTTGATCTTCTATCACTAGGCTTCACTATAAACTTTAAAATGTCATAACTCCGGTTTTACTGATTGAATTTTTGTTATTTTGGTGTCAAATAATTTAGTAAAATGTATTGTATTTTTAAAAATTGGTTTGGGATTTTTCTTGTGTTGTGTTTCTATGTTGTTTCTGTTTGAGTGCTGCATAAGTACTTTACACATTACCTCTAAATTAAGCCTGATAGTTCTTTGTGCCAAGTTACCCAGGATTAAGCACATGTAAATTTAGTGACTATCCTGCAAGGGATTGTGACTGTTGCTTGACCATGGCTCACACCCCAGTCTACCAACAACCCACTTGGTAACAGTGGCTAACCTCTGGTTTAAGGTGAGTCAAGCACCAAGAGCAAATCTGAATCCTTTCCAAATCCAGAATCCAGTTCAACAATTCCCTATGTTTGAGAACAACAGTTTTCACTCTGATAATTCACAATGATGGTGGCTGAGGGGGAGGAAGATTGCATACTTTGCACAGTCATAGAGGTAGGCCTGAGTGTCATTTTTTTATGAGACTGGAGCTACCCATTCCACTGTTAGAACAGCGGAAGTCTCTGACCTACCCCTTTTGGGAAAAAGATCCAAGTTGTAGGTGTTACAACTGAGCAAATAATTAACCCTGACTCAACTAAAGTGCCTGTAAAATAGGCTCATTTGAAGAGGATCATGAGTTTGTTCTGTGTAATTCAAGTTCTATAAATCTGTTAGGAAGGAATCTTTTGTAAAAGTTAAATTGCACGATTTACTGTACACTGGAAGGTGTGGAGTTTCAGACGTATGCTGAAGGTGTTGAACTTAAAAGGAACAGACAAGGAACACATGTTGGATTGTTTCCCATGAGAATGGTAATGGACAAACCTCCCAATTTATGAGATACTGTGAAACCTGACGTATGGTATTCTTCAAATAAAGACATGTTGGGACTTATTGAAGGTGTAGAACCTGTCCGAGTAACAATGAAATCAAATGCTGAATTTCTAAGAACACCACCATACAATTTCACACCTGGCACAGTGGCTGGAATCTCTCCAGAGATGCAATCAATGCTACAACAAGGAATTTTGAGTGAGATGGTCAGAAGTCCTTGTAATTTTCCGATCATGGGCTTCCAAAAGCTGAACAGCAAATACAGAATTGTGCAGGACTTACACAAATTAACAGCATAGTCATCCCATATTGTCTCATGGTACCAAACACAGCTACAAGATTGTTTCAGATTCCCTGTGCTGCAGAGTGGTTTGCTGTAGTGAACCACTACCGAGCATTCTTTTCAAACCCACTGCATAAGGACAGTCAATTTCGGTTCTCAATTACATTTCAAAACATTGTTTTGGAGTGGTACACACAAAGCCCATAGGCCTGTAATCAGATCTTGAAAAGGAATCTTGAAACCTTCTAGATACCCTGTAATTCCGTTCTTGTGCAGTATATCGATGACCTACTTGTAGCGTCAAGTACACAAAAAGCCTGCAAACACAAGACATAAAGTGTCCCCGAGTAAGTTGTAATATTCTCAAAAGGAGGTCCTGTACTCCGGACAGCTCATTGAAAAAGAACCAGGAAGGAGTCATAAGAGATAGTTCATTAAAGCATACAAATTAATCCACCTAAGAAGCAGAGAGATGTCAGAATGTTTTTGGGAGTAATGGGCTACTGTAGACAGTAGATACTCAACTTTCACTATTGGCCAAGCCTTTACTTAGGCTTCCACACAAAGATGTACCTGATCCGCTTCCATGAGACAATGATTGCTTACGAGCATTCCTAGAGCTGAGGGAAAGTCTCTGTTGTGCACTGGCACTAGGAATGCCTGATTACAGTAAATTGTTAACTTTGTTTTGCAGTGATAGGAAGGGAAGTACTCTTTCAGTGCTTATTCAATTTCATGGAGATTTTCAAAGACCTGTGACATACTTTTCACCTAACCTTGGCCCTGTTGCCGCAGAACTGCCTAGCTACCTCAAAGAGATTGCAGTCACTGGTGTCAGTATTGAGAGAAGTACGAATATAGTCATGGAACATCCCCTTACAGTCAAAGTCCCTCAGTCAGTGGAGATTTTGCTCACCCAAACTATGACACTGTACATGACAAACAGCAGACTCACAAAATATGAACAACTGATGTTTTCAGCACTGAATTTCATTTTAAAACAGTGTCATGCTCTTAATCCAAATACATTGTTGCAGCTGCCTGAAAATGAAATTAATGGGGAGGAGGTTGATCATAACTGTCTCAATGTCATCAATTTATGCTCCAATCCAAGACCTTATTGAAGGATGAACCGCTTGATGAGCCCTACTATGTAATATATGTTGACCTCTTGAACCTAAAAGGTAATGAGTGGAATGTGAGAGCAGCTTACGCTGTCTGTACAATTCAGGAAGTAGTAGAAGACTCCTGGGTTGAAAGTGTCACCTCTGCTCAAGAGGCAGTGCTGGTTGCCCTTACCAGAGGTTGTTAACTTTCAGACCAATTGCGGGTGACAATTTTTGCTGACAGTCAACATGGCTTTGGTGAGTGGTTAATTTTGGACAGTTCTAGTCACAGAAAGGATTCCTGACATTATCCAGATCTCCTATCCGGAATGAAGAATATGTGATGAGACTATTGGAAGCATTATAATTGCCACAAGAAATTGTATTTGTTAAATGCTTAGCCCATAGGAGCAGAAATGATTATATGACTGTTGGAAACAGATATGCAGATGAGGTTGCTCGACATTGTGCAACTGTCGCATGCACATTTAACAGAGACTTTGCAAATAAATCTGATGAGGACACTGCCTTTTCAATGCTGTTGTCACTAGATGATACATGAGAGGAATTCAAAAGATTGCGAGAGGAAACATCAGCGATAAGGCAGCAGAATGGGTCAAAGTAGAGAGCATTAAGAATGCAAATGAGATCTGTTGTCACCTGATGGGAGACCTGCATTGCCTTATAGTCTGTCATTCTCCATGATGAGACACTATCCTCATGGAAACATAGGAAGGGATGCCATGGTGAGACTGATTAGGCCGAATTGGTTTAGCTTCCGATTTCGAGTTTTAGCTGGGGAACTGTATCACAGTTGTTTGATCTGTCAGCAAATAAATATAGGGAGAAGAACCCCTGTAACCACGAGTCCCATGGGTAGATCAGGAGGATTCTTTAACTGAATGGAGGTAGATTTTATTGAAATGCCTGAGGTCATTTTCGTAATAGGGGGCATTTACTCTTAATAGTTTGAAGCCTACTTAATGCAGAGGAATCACTGTAGCCAAACTGCTGTTGTGAGAACTCATACCAAGTTTCTGATTACCGGTTTCTTTGTAGTCAGACCGAGTGACTCATTTCACTAATGAGATCCTTAGAATGCTGTGTGGCAGCATGAGTGGAATAGAAATTGCATTGTAGCTACCAACCTGAAGATTCATGAATGGTTGAGCAACTAAACGGCATACCAAAATCTCATTTGGCCAAAGTATGTGCATCCACTTCTTTAAAATGGCCAGATGCCTTGCTCTTAGTGTTAATGAGTCTCCGAAGCACTCCTGACAGAAGAACAGGATTGTTGCTGCATGAAATTCTTATGGAATGTGCCCTGTGACTGCCTTTTGTGCCTGTAAATGCACTTGTAAATGTCACAGATGGCATGTGTCTTGACTACTACAATGGCCTGGCTGATGTGGTACGTCATGTCTCTCACCAGGCTGGAGCTGCTACTGCCATCCTGAGTCAAGAGCAATGCCACAACCTTAGCCCCGGTGAAAATGTCCTACTAAAAAACATGTTTGAAAATCATGTGTGGAGCCAAGGTGGAAGGGGCACTACTAGGCGATCCTGATCACCAACACTGCTGTATAGTGTGGTGTGGTGAAGTGCATTAGGGCCTGTGCTGAGTCTCCCTTTCATATTTCACATTTTAGCTTGACATCTTTATCTAATGGTGACTGCACTGCTATGTTGGCCTACTGCTTGCTGTTTGCTGTGCTGTAGGACGGACTGCCACTTTGGTACTTGCTTTGTTGTGATTGCCTGCTGCCTCTTGCCTGCAGTGAGAAAGAATAGACTTGTTCTCTACATCCCTGAACCCAAGATTCTCTAGGGGGATTGTTGGTTCCCCCTGTTTCTGAGGTCTCAGTAACATCAAATACTGCCTACAACTCTCCTTGTGCTGCTGGACTCTTCCATTGGTGAGTCCTATTCTTGTTGAGGTCCCTCCCTCCAGTCCTGGGCCTCAGAAATGCATTCTGCAGTCGATTTCTGCAAAAACCAATGCATTGTCTCAAATGTGTGAGAAAAATCAGAGCATCCCCACTTTGATGTTGATGCAGAGGCTGTTCGATGACCATGGAATCACAGCCTGCAAGGCCCAACAATGATAATCTGTGAGGCTCAACGATGGCACATCACATTCACTTCAGTGGAGCCTGGCGATAAAGCAATGACCGACTGCAAGGAAAATACTGACGCATCCTGCCATTGACATTAACACTTTGCTACACAAAAGGTACTGTTTCAGCAGTCCCTGTGTGAGTTCTGTAGCCGGCCTACCCTCCATCACATTTGGCCTGGTTTTGTACTTCTGGTGTCTGGTGGGTTTTCTACCCACCACTGGGGGCAGATGGCCTTACAAAAATAGGCTGATCTTCCCGGGGGCAGAAATGGCCAACAGTGATGTGCCCCCATGAGGAGCGACCTTTGCCCAAGGGGCCGCCCCCCCAAACAAAACACACACACACAACGATCCATGGTGCCTAGGTGGTTTCTGTCCCCCTTGGGGGCAGATGGGCCTAATAAGAATAGGCCAATCTGCCCCACAGGGGGGCAGAAATGATGTAAAATAATATCCCCCACCCTCGGGAAGCAACCCTTATGTAAAAGAAATAATCCCCAGTGTCTAGCGGTTTCTGCCCCCCTTGGGGGTGGATGGGCCTAATTAAAATAGGCCAATCTGCCCCCAAGGGAGGCAGATATGGCCTAAATTATAATGCCCGTCCTGGGGAGTAAAATATTCCTAATTAGCCACTCCACTTATTTTCTTTTTTTAAACAAACTCCCTCGTGTCTAGTGGAGAATCCTGGAGCACGGTCGCTCTGCGGGAATGCTCAAGGAGACGTGAAAGGAAAGGAAAACCCTTTCCTTTCCTTTCATGCCTCTCTGATCCCCCTTCCCGAGGCAAAACTAATCAGTTTCCCCTTGGGATGCACTGGAAGCATATCTCCCAGCGCTTCAGGCGTGACCTCTGATGAAGTCAGCGTGTGATGCGTGCTGACATCATCAGATGTCACCTGCGGTGGTTGGAGGTGGCACTGGAAGCCCTTCTGCTGCCATCCCTGCCTGGGGGATGGTTTGGTGGCCCCCAGGGGGAGTGCTACACAGCCAGGATGTGACAGTTATGTCCATGACACAGCAGGGGGTTAAAGACTGTGTGGAAAAAGGAAGAACATGAGTAGAAAGAGAAAATGGTATACCTAACATTGAAATTAGACAGACAGCAGAAAGTGGAAATATGATTTTGCAAGTGAAGAAGTTACATCAGAAGTAGACACATAGGAAGAAGTAGCTGTGAAAATACATTTTAAGTTCTTTGTGGGCCTGTTCAAATATTAACTGGAGAAAAAACTGTCATCCCTGAAGTATTCTTAATATGTAGACAAGATGCACTCTTCCAATTGCTTACTGTTTGGAAATATGTTTCTTGCTTAGCTTTATTGTTTCTTAAAATGTATGATGTGAATAGAATGGAAGTTCTGGCTTTGGCAGACATAGTTGTAATACTCATGATGGGACAAAAATAGTGGGAAAGATTTTTGGTGGTACTATTCCTCCAGTAGGATTAGTCCTAAATGACAAGAATATTATAAATCTTTCTACAGTAGTAGATACCTTATCCACTACTACATCTGGTGCTTTGCTAGCAGGAAGTACAGAATTAGTAGCTATGAGATTAATGTCTTTGCTGGATGGATGAGCTGTGGACATATTGCCGGCAGAGAAAGGCAGAGTCTGTAGGATGTTGAAGGAAAAACATTGTTGTCTGTATGTACTGGACAAAAGTAAAATGATAGAAGAATTTGCAGAACATATTTTTGGCTTAAAATCTAATTTAGAAAATTGAGAAGCAGCTACTGTTTTAGAAACTTTAGGTAAAGGAGCTTCTGCTATTGGTGGTTGGCTTGAATAGATTGTCAGTTGATTTTTCAGTGTTATATTAAATGCTATATTGAATATTGCCATTTGTTTGATTTGCTTTATATATGCTTTATATAAGGGATTTAGATGTTTTTTAGAAAGAAAAAAGACAAAGAAGAGAAGAAATAGAACTGTAACAGAGAAATTAAGGGGCATATTTGTACTCCGTTTGCGCCGAATTAGTGTCGTTTTTTTCGACGCAAATTCGGCGCAAAACTAACGCCATATTTATACTTTGGCGTTAGACGCGTCTAGCGCCAAAGTATGGGCAAATAGCGTCATTTTTTAGCGTGAACGCCTTCCTTGCGTTAATGAGATGCAAGGAAGGCGTTCCCGTCTAAAAAAATTACGGCGACGCAAATGCGTCGTATTTATACTCCCGGGCAAAAATCACGCCCGGGAGTGGTCGGGTCAAAAAACCCCGCATTTGCGCCACTTTTTAACGCCTGGGTCAGGGTAGGCGTTAAGGGGCCTGTGGGCTCAAAATGAGCCCACAGGTGCCCTCCCATGCCCCCAGGGACCCCCCCTGCCACCCTTGCCCACCCCAGGAGGACACCCAAGGATGGAGGGACCCACCCCAGGGACATTCAGGTAAGTTCAGGTAAGTTTAAATTTTTTTTTTTTTTTTTTTTTTGTGGCATAGGGGGGCCTGATTTGTGCCCCCCTACATGCCACAATGCCCAATGACCATGTCCAGGGGACATAAGTCCCCTGGGCATGGCCATTGGGCAAGGGGGCATGACTCCTGTCTTTACTAAGACAGGAGTCATGTAAATGGCGTCTGGGCGTCGTTTAAAATGGCGCTAATCGGGTTAAGACGATTTTTTAGCGTCAACCTGACTTGCGCCATTTTAAGACGCCCTAACGCCATTTTTCCCAACGCCGGCGCTGCCTGGTGTACGTGGTTTTTTTCCACGCACACCAGGCAGCGCCGGTCTGCTTGCGCCGGCTAACGCCATTCAATAAATACGGCGCCCGCATGGTGCTTCAGAATGGCGTTAGCCGGCGCAAAATTTTTGGACGCTAAACTGCGTTAGCGCAGTTTAGCGTCAAAAAGTATAAATACGGGCCTAAAGGTTTATCATGCGTTAAAGGAGATACACAATTTAGAGGGTAAGATAGATGACTCAGCAAAGGAAGTAAGATCATCTTAAAGATTCATTTTTGTTAAAGTGTGGAAGCTTTTTACCCATTATGGGGTGAACTGATAGAGCGAATGTCCTCATTTTGCACATAAAACACATTTAACTGAATAACATGCACATACCTAAAGCAACATTTGTAGTATTTAAACATATTTAGGCGTTATAAGCAAACACATGAATTGATATATTGTAATGAATTGTTAGCCAAACTACTGATGCCATTTTCGGTTGTGTGATATTACCACACATGCATTCACAATACATGCCTTTACCATGCATCCATTACAATGCACTACCTTTACCATGTGTTACCTTTAACCTGCAAACCTTTACTACACATGCCTTTACTACGGAAAGTAAGTTTTTTCATCAATAATTTCACTACAGATGTAGCAGTGATATTATGATGTCATAGAAATGTTCATGAGTTTTGTAATATGTGGGGTAATTAGCAGTGCATGGCGAGCGTGTGAAATATAGTTACCTTAGTGCATGACCTACAGTTACTTGAGATAAGTATAACTATAGTTGGTTACTTTCTGTAGTTTTGAGAGTTTGAAACATTACTTTGTTACTGAACATTTCATCTAACTATAACGTTACTTTAACCTTTGTTTTCCCCAATTAATTTCTAGGATTTTTAACATGAAGTAATATTTAATTACCATACATAAATCCAACCCCTGCTACAGGGCCTGCGGCCGACCCGCGCATGCAGCCAACCCCACGTAGCACACAGCCCTTGCCTGTGCATGGTGGAGGGTTGACCACAAGATCTGGTCTGTGACCAGGCTCTGTGGCCAACTCCCCCCAAAGGCAGCCAACCCCACACTGCACATGGCCTTCAGACATGCACGCTTGGCCACAGGGCGTTGCTCTGGGAATCCCGTCCCCCAGGAAAACCTATGATGGCCTGGGGACGCCACCTCCCAGGGCCACATATATTTTAAATGGGAGCAGGGCAGTATGGCTCCCCTCTATGAGCTTCATTTTGCCTTGGTGCCACCATCCTGGGGCCTTATTTATTTTAAAGGGAGCAGGCGCTGTGTGACTACCTCCCCGAGCCTCATTGGGCCCTAGTGATATCATCCCTGGGGCTTTTTTATTAAGGGTTTGGGGCTACATGGCCCCCCCTCCCTGATCTTTGGTAGGCCCCAGGGACCCCTTCCCTTCAGGCCACTAATAGAATTAAAGGGGAGCAGGCATGTGACACCCCTCTCCGAGCCAGTTAGGCCCTGGGGACCCCATCCCTCAGGGCTGATTATTTTAATTAAAGAGGAGGGGTCCATGTGGCCCCGCCTCCCCGAGCCTTGTAAGGCCCTCGGAACCCCTTCCTCTTGGGCCACTCATTTGAATAAAGGGAGGATCCTCCTCGAGCTGTTATTGGTCCGGGGAACTGCATCTCCCCTTGGCCATTATCACTCAAAAGTGGGTACCCAGGGCACCCACCATATACTCGCTGGGGCCCACGGGGGCGCCCAAAGACCTCTGCAGCCCCAGCTGGCTCCCTGTATGCAGCAGGAGCCAGCATTGCTCCCACCTGGAGGGATCAGCTACTAATGCTGCTCCCTCCACGCAGAAGCAGTATTTTGATCTGTTTCCATGCCTGCATCAGTGCCCTTTCTCGTAAATAAAACATTGGGCCTCAAGGGATGGGGTCCCCAGGGTCGAAATCAGCCTAGAGAGGGGAGCCACGTGTGCCTCCCCCCCAAAAAATAAAATTCTCTCCCTCCTGGGCCTGGCCCATCCCAGGAGGTTTTTTTTACACAAGAGAGGAACGCTTGTATTTTTTTGTTTATTTTTGCCACAGATTTGCAGGTCCTCAGCAAATTTGCTGCAAAATCTAAAAGGAAAAACTGTTTAGGCCCTAAGTGGGGTACCTCTGGGACCCCACCCCTAGGCCTAGAGGGTCAGGGAACTCCAACCCTGCCGCTGTGTCTTTTTCCCATGTTTTTTAACACTCTGGATTTGTGTCCCGAGTCCTAAGATGGCTGCCATCACTTCCTGGTCAAGGTGGTGGCAGGAAGTCAGATCTAGACATGCAAAGTTTTTGAGCATCAAAAGCACTTCTGGACCTAAATCTAGCTTTATGCCAGATTTGGTACTAATCCATTTGGCGGTTTAGGCTGTAGCTTTGTCTAAATTTCTAAATTTCCTGTTGGAAAATGAATGGGGAAAATGTGTTTTGGGCTCCCTTTTTTCCTGGCCCCATTTGAATGATCACCTCGAAACTTCCATGTGCTCTTCAAAATGTAGCACTTTTTTGGAAGGTTTTGTGGAGATTTGTCAAACATTGCCAAAGTTACTAGCACAACTAAATGCATTTCCTATGGAAACACAATTCAACTATCAGTACCCAGTGGCGGCCACCAGATCTTCAGCTTCTTGCGGAATTCAAGAAAAAAGGAGATGGCTCTGATGTAAAGTGGGAGGTCATTCCATGCTTTAGGTGCAATGTACAAGAAGCCCAGACCTCCAGACCTGTTTCTATGTGTGCATGGGTTGAGTGTGAGTAGGAGTCTGGCAGAGCAGAGGTGCCTGAGTGGTTGGTGGAACGAAATGCAACTGTTCAGACAGGCAAGACTTATGTTGTGCTGTGAATGCGTGAGTGAGGAGTTTGAACTGGGCACGTTTGTGTATCAGGAACCAGTGTAGGTCCCTGAGATATATATTCTGCATGGGTGGTTGAGGATGAGTCTGTCTGCTGAGATCTGGATAGTTTGTAGTCTTCTGATGAGTTGTTTGTTGATTTCAGTGTAGCTGGTGTTCCCATAGTCCAGCTTGCTGGTGATGAGGGTGTGGGTAATGGTTTTTCTGGTGTTGTTTTAGGAGCCATTTGAAGATCTTCTTTGGCATCTCAAGGTGTGAAAGCAGGAGGCTGTGACTGCATTGACAATGGCCTACGATACTAAAAAAAGGTTTACTGCATATAGGTCATAGGAGAATGGCTTTTCCTTTTGTGAAGTGCTATCTGGGCATAAAGTCCGATTGGGAGCACACTGCCGAACATTCCAGTCGAGTTCGCCCCTTGCATCCTGGTACATGCAGTTTGAACAATTAACGCTTCCTTGAAACAATCTGTAGTATTTTCACAAAAGTTAGTGCAGACAGTACTGTTCATCTCTAGACATGTGTTTCTGGGTTAGTGCCCTTCATCAGTAAAGAACAAAGAACAACAGTGTGCAGTGTGCTCCCAATCAGACTTCATACTATCTGGGCATGGTCATCTGATATGTCCTTCGAGCACTGGGTGCAGAAATATTGCAGGAGAATTGCAAGACCACAATTATCAGTACGTAGTACAGAAAGTGGCAGTCTGTACCTGGCCTTATTGAAAATCATGCCACATGTGTAGTACTACAGAGTGTGAATGTAGCCCATGAGCAATTGGCACTGAGGGTGGAGTTACTGTGAGCAGGTCTAAAGTCTATGCTCCGAGAACCATATCACTAAGGCATACTTGCAGGTTTAGCCATGTGAATGTATTTTACTCCATCATGACTTGCCGTTTTTATCTCGACAGCCATGTTTTGCAGGACACATTCATTTTCATGCCCAAAGTAACAGGTTGTGAGTTAACAAAATAACGGGTTAAGAACATTATAGCTGCAAGCTCACAAACACCAAAATGTATATCTCCCTGACCAGCAGCTTTTGTTAATGAGATTCAGCAGGCCACTAATTATATTATTTAAAACCTCTATAGTAAAATTTATAGTGAGGATGAAACCAGCGGACGATTTCAGACCATTCAACCGTGGTAATTCACTCTGTTTGGGTGATTATCCCTTTTATTATCACCTCTGGGAGGCGTGCTGAGTAACCTTATGCAAGGGAGACTTCTATAACTACAAATCACGCGTTCAGCTGTCTTTCAAAGATGATATCAGTATATTTGGTGGTCATTAAACCATTATAAATGGCATTAATTGGTATTGGTTATTCTAGAATATCAGACAAACCTCATGCTTGAATCGTTAGAAATGCAATTTTTCTTCGCTCACGAGACAGTTGTGCAAATCCAGCTTTCAAACAGCAAACTAATAAATTACAACTGTATTACTCTTTCGGATTTACATGCATTAACATTCCTAGATCTGTTGCTTTTGAATAGTTGATGTAAACTTCCAATCTCAACCCCTTTTCATTCCTGTGTAGTAAAAGGGGGATGCTTCTTCATCTTGCGTACAAAGGTATACCTACACCCAACGACCAAAAATGTAATTCCAGAATACTGGTGATTTTAACAAATAGGAACATGTCAGTGATTAATTTGAGTCGGTGGTTACAGGCGGAGGCCACTGGCGATCATTTTTGGGGACCGGGACTTATTTGCTATCAGACTTTGACCCAGAACCAGAGAGAGAAAGGCAGCAAAGGGGAAAAGAAGAAAAAGATGGAAAACAGTGACAGCACGAGAAAGCAAGGATGGAAAAGGAGCTGCAAGAGTGAAAGTGGCAGGGGTGTCTGGCGGTGGATGAAAGAGTCATGAAGTGCAAACAGTCACTGCAAAATGTGTTTCTGTAGCATATTGCACTTTTTCATTTTCAGGGAAATTATGTTCTCTAAATGTTTCTTATTTTGCTATGCCCTTAAATTATACAGTTTCCCACATGTGCCGTTAAGGAAATGTGGCGTTTTTATTAATAAAATCATTAATTTACGTAGTTTATTATTTTCATGACATGAACAAATACATATTGTTATGTATATGTTGGCTTACTGTACGTACATTGTTGTAGATGCATACACAACAGTTGATTGTACTTGTAAATATGTTTTGTTTTTCTAAATAAAAGGAGTGTAACTTGTTCCTGAGGTTGGTAATTGGTATATGTAATCTGAGGGTAAGGAACACATGTTTTATTCCAGTGCACCTTCAATCCTCAAAATAGCCCAATGGTTTCACATAGTGTTTTAAAATTATATGAGGTCAACCCACTACATCTATTATTATTTTAATTTTCTGCACCGGGCTTAGAGAACACTGAACTTCTCTGTATGCCCCTGAACTCTATTTTGCTCTGTTTTGCTTTTCGTAAGATTATCTCTGACTCGACTATTCTCCACTTCATTATCCATCTAAGGTGGCATTTCTGGGACAGAAATTGAAGGTCTGTGCAATTACATTTTTTGAAGTTTGAAGTCCCGGTGGCCTTGGCTGCTCTTGCTGGAGGAGGATTCGTTGCTCATTCCCTCCTGTGTCAAGCTACAAGGAGAGATTGTGCTAACTTCACCAGGGCCCGGCTGATGTTACCATTATCCTCCAGCCCCTATTGTGCGTGAGGAGGAAGAAGTGGGTCCTCATCCAGAGGTGTTGCCTTGTGCAAGAACACCACCCAAACAAAACTGAAAGGATACTCACGGGCACAGTGGTGAGCTAAGCAGTGATTGGAAGGTTCGTTGATTGCAGTCACATCCATGGACAACATGAAGCACATTAGAGGGACTAGTTAATTTTAGTGTTTGCCGTGGTCACTAAGCATTTTGGCACCGAGTTGAGGTACTCTAGAGGTGTCCTCAAGCATCACCAATTGTGGCAGCAAAAGGCCTTGGCACCATCTTTCCTAGGGACTTCTTGCTGAAACTGACCATGGTTGTAGTGTTCCAGAGTGTCTCATCATCACAGTGCTCCAAATTCTTGAGGAGTGAAGCCCTCCACTCGGGCATACTGAAGTGGGACCAAGGTAGAAGGCCTCACTTCAGAGCCTGGGAATGCAAGTCCTTCAATCAATTACAGAAAGCTTATTTTCTGTACTTTTGGCCTGATTTAGAACTCTGCAGATGGGTCCTTCCGCCGAAATCTAAATCCCATTCTATCCTAGGGGGGTTTAGATTTCCGCAGATGGGATATCCGTCACCGTTGTGATGGAGTAGCCCGTCCACAAATTTCTAAATCATGCTCTTTTTGTCCCGTTACCAAAGGCTCCTGCTCTAGACAGCATTCTTTTCATGCAGCCCCATTTTCTAGGCAGACTTCCTTTCATATAAAGCCACTGCCAGCACCCCTCTTCAGCAGTCAATAGGCTCATTCTCTCAAGATTGTTGCAGGAAGAAGTTCCCGGCATGCTGCAGACTTTCCCAATCTTGACCTGGCAGTCAGCAATCCTAACCCTGGCACTCAAACTTCCTTCCTAGTCTCTACTTCATGGCCTCCTGTTCATGGTTATTGAAAAATCCCTATGCACTGGCTGAGGTTATCAGCTCCATTTTTGTACTCAGTCACAGACAGAGTTTGTGGATTCCAGGGAAGCAACTCTGGGACCAGTTTCAGGCATAACCTGAACTTCAGAGACTAGTCCAGTCATTGTCTTTGTCGCAAAGTGTCAGAAGGAAGAAGGGATGACTTGACAACTCCCTGTCAGAAAAACCCCAAACAAAGGCACAGAGAAGGAAGAAGCTTCCCTATTCAAGTACTACTTAATTTGCTGTGGTAGCACTCCTCAGGAAAGCAAGAAGAGGACAAGGGCAGTCCCTGCATTACAACGTGACTCTCTGCCTCCTATTCTCCACACCGCAAAGTCTGCTCCACAACGAAGGCTCTCCAGAATGTTTCGGATCAGCCCTGCAAACTATGTTGCCGCTTGGCAGTGCCTCCCCAACCTTAATTTGCCTACTACTCTTTCCATGCAACTGAAAATAGATTTCTGGTTGTCAACGTTTAAATACTGCACACAAAATCCACACTTATTCTGCCACACATCTACCGTTTTTTTCAAAAAAGTATCTTACACTTGTGAGTGATTTACATATGTAATTTATTCTTACACAGTGTCAAATCATTTTGTAAATGTATTTTAACTGTAGAACACAATTAAAAAAATCTACATCTCTATTAACTTAATTTGAATTAAATATTTAATTAATTTAAATATATTAAATACAAATTGTATTTTACCATGCATACTTTTAATTAATTATATGCATGATTTTTAATAATTATAACTGCATAGTAAAATTATTTCATTTGCTTAGGGAGGAATTAATATTTAAATTTAAACTTAAAAATATCATTTTTGTTTAGCATATTTAAATGAATTATAGATTTATTTCAAATTAAGTTAATAGTTATGTAGATTTTTTTTAAATTGTTATTGTGTCCTACAGTAAAACTAAATATATAAATGTATTTTACAAAATTATTTAACATAAGACTACTGTTACTAATTTATTATAAAGATTAATAAACCTTCATATTTCCCTTATACTTTACCATAGATAGATAGCCATAGTGATTCTGGAGTATGGAGTATCCTTAACGTAAAAGGTAGGGGAAAGTAAATATGTTAGTTTAACTTGAAAACAATTATTATCAATATTTTAATTTTAAATATTAATGTAAATTAATGTTATATATTTATCTTAAATCGGATGTATTTGTAGTTTTAATCAACATGAAATTCAACATATGGAAGACATGGCGTAATTATTCAGACTCGTGTTATCTTTGCCCACAGTCTCATCGCCTCAGTCTTTTTCAACATTTGATAATGTGATTTGTGTTAGTATTGTTTGGTATCCTACTTGAAATGCGCGGCTAAGAATTGTTAGTCTCATTTGATTTAAACTATTTCGCAACATTGTAATTACCCGTTAAATTTAAAAAATGAATAAACGAACTTGTGTTTAAACGATATTTGTATTTAGTGCTGGTGAGAAAGGCAGCTCAGCATTTCCTCTTCTGATTTAGTGGGGGTTCTGGAGGGTAGATTTACCTCAGAGATGTTCCGATTTATTTATAACCTACACCTTGTTCCTTGTTATGTTTCTTGTTTTCTATTGAAAATTATTTTTTTAATCATAAACGTATTATCTTCAGATACAGCTGAATACACCATCTGTATCCTCATTTTGGAAGTTTCTTTGGTTGCACATTCCAAGTTCTATTGGAGATTGACTAGCTCCTTCGATGATTCAGAAAATCCATTAGATGTTTTGGTCTTCATTCAGATCATGGATTTATTTCAATATTTTCACTGTTTAATTCATTTTTCCTGCATACTTTATTTGCATTTCCACGAGCTGGTGGCTATACTTTAACATGTATTTATTGCCAACTGGAACACTTTGCACAGGACATTGTTACAAGTCATGCCATGTACACAGTCCACAAGCCATGCAATGGATAGGGCTGCTACACGAATTGGCATCTCAAACACCATGCCCTTTGTGCAGTGCTCATGCAGTACCAGTGGACACAAAGCTCTGTAGGTACTGCAGACAGAGGTACCGCGCACCAGGAATGGCAAAACGTCACCCTTTGTGTGTGGCACCCTCATAAAAATGACCTTTGACATGCCCTCCTAGAACTACCGAAGTGGTGTTGCTCACAGTGCACGGCCTAATCACCTGCCCTGTGCACAAGGACTGCATACAGATCATGGATACGGCTAGTGTGAACACGGAGGCTGCAGACTGGCCTACCCAGCACGCACAATAAGCAGGTGTACTGTGCACAGCGTGTGCTCACAGGCCTTGGCCAATGGGCACGGAGGGAGAGAGGGAGAGAGGGCAGGTGCACGGTGAACAGCGCATGACCAACGTTTTTAGAACTTTACATGTTGAGCATGGCCGAAGACTGACACTTTCCACAACAAATAGCTCCCTTTTTCTAATTTGACTCCGGTGCAATTCATGTGAGAAGCCATCACCAGTTCCTTCCTCTTTTGAACTACTGAATCTTCAGAACTTTCACTCCTACAGAGGTGCGCCAATCTGCCACAACATCACGTTTTACCTTTTATCAAATCTGAAACTAAAGGGTTTATTGCTCTCCTAAAACGTGAGTTTGTGGCATATGAAAGCCCCCAGTCCATGTCCCCTGAATATGGAATTACTTTTTCTTTAAGCTGTAAGAACTCTCAGATGTCTAATTAGACGCCAGACCTTGATAGGGTTGTAGTCCGCAATACAGTGTCATAGTCATGCCGCTGAAGATCACGCAGCCTCGATGCATACCAAAGGTGGAATTGACCATTGCCCTCTCTAAAGCTCAGCTGACTACAAGGCACTGTCACTTTGACACGAAGAGGCAGGAGTGAAGTGAACTGAAGCATCAATGAGCGCCAGCGGGAATATTTCACTGTCCTCGCCTGGAGCTGTATTGTGCACACCCCACATGTACTATTCGCACTGATAATAGCCGTTCCTCGTGGATTAAGACTGTACATGGCCTGTGCAGTACAAATGTACACACTACTGTACTATTAAAGCAATTTGTAAAAACATTAGCATTAGGCGTTAGAACTGAACAAATATATACTTTTCTTCAATTATTTCTCGTAAACGTTGACATACTTTATTATTAGTTAAGAGGATTACAAAAAACGCATATTCGTTGTGCACGTTTCTGCAGTCAGAAATGCAGACATACTGCCTGAAATCCACTTTCTGGGCCATGACCCCTCAGGGAAGTGTGTGAGACACATAATTGATTACTAATAAAACTACTAGGCGATTGTGACAATTAAAAGTAATAACAGAATATGATGTAAAATTGTATTCTGAAAACGTGTCCACTAAAATGTCTTACTTTATTCTTTGAGTTTAGACAATGTTTGGAAATGAACGCTCCTTATTAAGTCACTTTTTCCTGTCATTTGTGGAGACAGAAGCTAAGGAAGACAAAGAAGGCTGCATGCGGCCTTCCTCAAACCGGCAAAAAAACCTTTATGAGATAAATAAAAAAATCTTCAAAGTAATAAAACAGAAATCACATTTGGCAACCATCTGACTCTAAATTACAGCTAGGAACCTCTATTATTTAGTACAGATGTAGAGCACAATATTCTGGACTTTCCCATAATTAGCGGAAAGTGCTGTTTTGTAGTTAAAGGGTGAAGTGGGGCATGATGAACATATGGTAAGAGACCTTTAATAAGTGACGGAACCTTCAAAAGCAGTTGCTAATTAGTATGCATTTGATGTGCACTACACCAATTTTAAGACTTTGGCTTGAATAAATTGCTATGTTGGGTGTTCGGAGGAGCAGTGAGATTAGCATTTACAAAGGGGACAATTTTCTGTCTTCTTGACTCTGGTAAATGGAGGAACTAGCTTCCAAGGTTGGAACAGTAGTTAGGCCATCAATCATTCTCACAGCTTGAAACTCGGGATCCCAAATGCCGAGATCCGTTAATCCCCCAGCTAATAAATTCAGTGTGGCACCATATGGTGCTGGGCCACTGTGCATGGGCAGGCATAGAGCTGTTTACACAGGCATGCTGCTTTCTCAGGTACCTCCCCGCTGACAGGAACCTTTGTGAAGAAAGATCAATTTACGTTTCACAGTAAATTGACTGCACTGATCAGTTCGGAGCATATAATTGTTGCTCCACCAAGTGATTCCCTGCTTCAGCCCTGAGAAAGTGACACAGGGCGCTGCCAGTTGACACTTGCTCACATAGTCATCGCTCACAGGCATTCATTTGACATATTTGGTGCTTATTAAAGTTGCCCATCAGCCGAGGTCACCTGCTTCAACTTTAATATAGGCACTTCCATGGAAGCCTTCATGCTTTCCAATAGGCTTCTTGATAAGTGTATAAACATATTAAGATGGTGCCTACCAGAACAAACCTGTCTATGTTAGTTTTTTTGGGTTAAAAAATAAGCTTTATTTTTACTCTTATATACTTCAGCCTGCCATATCTCTGCACTAATCCCACACTGTAAAAAGTCGTTGTTTACACTGATATTTCCAAGACCATATGTGCATGAATGAGAGTTTTTAGTATTAGGGATTCCGTGCAAGGAACGAATGACAGAATTTAGAGCAAAATAGCTCCTTATGATGTGGACTAGCAAGACAGATATTAGGTTGTCTAGGCCTAACCCACATTAAATAAAAACAAGGTAGACAGCATGTGCAGTAGTGGGAAAAGATCCCAGCCGAGGACCCCAGGCCTTCCTTTATTCCCATGGTCACATGACCTACGTCACCCAAACCACCCACTCTAGAATCAAGTTGGGGCACACCTTTATACTGCTCAACATGGTACACCCCTATTGCTTCGCACGGACATTACTCCAGGTATCCCATGTGTGTCCAAGATGATGGACAAACCCACATTTTTGTATCTTTAGAAAGTATGGGCCATATTCATTTACAAAATAACAAGTCAGACGTATAAACTTCTATATATTCCTCATTATGCTCTCCATACTATTGCCCTGACAAAGGAAACAGAACAAACGTACAATATTTACATAAAATTATTTTTTGACAAGCAGAACATTTTTAGCCTTACCCTTGGTCAGCATCTGTTATTCTCCACTGCGCAGCTCCACCTGTCTGCTGCTGCTGCCTCTCACACTGCTTCAGGTTCGTGCTTTTCGAGGCACTCACCCACCCACAGGCTTCCGCCTGCGCCTCATCCCTGGTGGTCCATGGTGAGCTCTGTCTCTGTTTCCCTTGCCTTCTGCTTTTATCTTTTATCTTTTGCTTTTTCCTTCTATTTTTCTCTTTGTTTTCCATTTCTAATGCTTTCCTCAGCTTTTCCCTTTGCTTTTTTGCCCCTTCCCTCGCTACTCTCCCTTCCTGCCCATGATGCTGCTCTGTCCCTGCGGCCCGCTCCCCTCTCAGCATTGCTTTTCCGCCTCCCAGCTGACCAGCCCCTCCCATCACCCTGTCCTTCTTAATGCCGGCCACTGTGTGGCCGTGCCTCTGGTGCTCCAAAAGTGTGCTAAAGGCAAGCCCGTCTACGCCCGTCCATGCCTGGACTGCACCCAGCGCCACGGACCCTGCTCCTCGTGCCTTCCATCGCTACGACGCCAGCACTCTCTGTGCCCTCAGCACCGGACGATCCACCGCCTGCCACCTCACATCGCCAAAGGACACTCAAGGCCTGTTCACCTACTGCAACTGTGCCTTCTCCTGCCTCTGCACACCAGATCCTCCAACCACATGCCCACATAATACTGGAACCGACCACCTCAGCTGCATCCTTCTCAATTCCCGCTTCCTCATCTGACACGCGGTGGGAGACCTGGCACCCGTCCAACTCCATCTCTTCAAACATCACATTCTTCACGGAAACCTGTATGACCCCCACCTCAGCCCTGGACATCACCACTGCCACTCCTGACGGCTACAAAATCATACACACATATCGCATCAACCGACAGGGAGGAGGCATAGCCATCGCACACAGGAACACCTTCTGCCTCACTACTAGCTCTGATGACCACTCTCCCAGCATGGAGCACCTCCACTTCCAGATCGAGGCCAACCCGAACACCAACCTCTGTGGCACCCTCTTCTACAGACCCCCAGGCCACGTCCCCCTTTCAGCAAAACCATAGCTGACTTCATGGCACACCATTCTGTCACCTCAACGGACTACATCCTCCTTGGTGACCTCAATTTCCACCTACAAAACCTCAATGACCACAATACATCCTCCCTACTGGGGAACCTCACCACCCTGGGACTCAAGCAACAGGTAACTTCGCCAACCCACTCAGCAGGACACACACTCAACCCCGTCTTCCCTGCTTCCACCAAACACCACTGCCAGTCACCACGGACACCAACACATCAGCACACAACTTCCACCAATGGATCTCTGACTGCCCCAACACACTGGCCTCCTTCAGGAAACCCTCCAACAAGCTCCCCCCAAGAATGGCAGCTGGTTCTCCCCACCCTCCAAGAGTCCAAGTGCACCTGCAGATGGCATGAGAGAAGATGGAGCAACAAGACCCCGGCCATCCGCCCAGCCTTCAAAACCGCTGTCACCACACACCACCACCTATCAGAACCACAAAGAAAACGACCATTAAGGAACGCTTCAATAACAATGCATAGAACTCTTCACTGTGATAAAAAAATTCACCAAACCCACCATGGACTCCACAGACATCCCCCACTCTCAAGAACTCTACGACAACCTCGTCACCTTTTTCCACAGCAAGATCTTAGACATCTATGACAGCTTCGCAACCCAAGACCTACCCACTCCACCCACAACCACCTCACCCAAAGGCTCCAGTGCACATCTGACCTTGCTCAACTGCACTACTCTCTACACTAATGACAGCCAAAAGATCTTAAAAGCCATCCACTCTGGAGCCCTCTCCACATCTTCAACAGAGCCGGTGCCACCATTGCCCCTGAACTATACCGCACTACTGTAGGAGGCTGGCCTGGCTTATAGTGGGTACCTGATGGTACTTACACCTTGTGCCAGGTCCAGTTATCCCTTATTAGTAGATAAGTATTGTTCTAGCAGCTTAGGCTGATAGGGGTAGCTATAGCAGAGCAGCTTAGGCTGAACTAGGAGACATGCAAAGCTCCTACTATACCACTTATATCATATAGCACTATATCATAAGAAAACACAACACTCAGAGTTACTAAAAATAAAGACCCTTTATTTTAGTGACAATATGCCAAAAGTATCTCAGAGGATACACTCCCTTAGGAGGTAAGTAAAATACACAAAATATACACACAAACCAAAATCAGGTAAGTAAAGCACTTAGAAAAGTAGTGCAAACACTGCAGAACAAAATAGAATGCAATAGGAAACAATAGGCCTAGGGGCAACACAAACCATATACTCCAAAAGTGGAATACGAACCACAAATGGACCCCAGGCCTAGTGTAGTGTGTAGAGTGTCATTGGGAGTGTAAGAAAACACTAAGGGTGTCCAAGATACCCCACCCCAAGACCCTGAAAAGTAGGAGTAAAGTTACCCTACTACCCCAAACAGACAGTAAAGTCGAGATAGGGGATTCAGCAACGGCAACAACTGACTGCAAAGCACTGAAGATGGATTCCTGGACCTGAGGACCTGTAAAGGAAGGGGACCAAGTCCAAGAGTCACACAAGTGTCAAAGGGGGGCCAGGAGCTCACTGAACCCTGGATGAAGGTGCAAAAGGGCTGCCTCCGGGTGGAAGAAGCCAAAGATTCTGCAACAACAGAAGGTGCCAGGAACTTCTCCTTTGGTCCGAAGATGTCCCACAGTGTGCTGGAGGTTGCAGAGTTGTTTCCACGGAGAAAGACCGCAAACAAGCCTCGCTAGCTGCAAGAGTTGCAGTTGAAGATAATGGGTGCTGCCAGGGCCCAGGAAGGACAGGAGGTCGCCCCTTGGTGGCAGAGACAGAGGGGGCGCTCAGCAACAGAGAGAGCCCATGCAGAAGCAGGCAGCACCCACAGAAGCACTTGATCAGGCATTCAAGAAATCTGAGCATGGCGGTCGTCTCAACACAACAAAAGAGGGTCCCACGAAGCCGGTGGTCCACTCAGCGAGTTGAGCAATGCAGGACGAAGTGCTGGGGACCTGGGCTATGCTATGCACGAAGGAATCCTTGCAAAGGTGCACAGAAGCCCTAGCAGCTGCAGATCACACAGTACACAGGATTACTGTCTGGCGTGGGGAGGCAAGGACTTACCTCCACCAAATTTTAACAGAAGGACCACTGGACTATCGGGGTCATTTGGATCCAGCTCTTGTGTTCCAGGGACCATGCTCGTCAAGAAGAGAGGGGACCCAGAGGACCGGTGATGCAGAAGTTTGGTGCCTGCGTTAGCAGGGGGAAGATTCAGTCGACCCACAGGACATTTCTTCTTGGCTTCCAGTGCATGGTGAAGGCAGACAACCCTCAGAGCATGCACCACCAGGAAATAATCGAGAAAGCCGGCAGGATTAGGCGCAACAATGTAGCTGGTAGTCATCTTGCTACTTTGTTGCAGTTTTGCAGACGTCCTGGAGCAGTCAGCGGTCGATCCTTGGCAGAAGTCGAACAGGGAGATGCAGAGGAACTCTGGTGAGCTCTTGCATTCGTTATCTGAAGAGAAACCCACAGGAGAGACCCTAAATAGCCCTCAGAGGAGGATTTGCTACCTAACCAGGTAAGAGCCTATCAGGAGGGGTCTCTGACATCACCTGCTGGCACTGGCAACTCAGAGGCCTCCATTGTGCCCTCACACCTCTGCATTCAAGATGGCAGAGGTCTGGGACACACTGGAGGAGCTCTGGGCACCACCCCTGGGGTGGTGATGGTCAGGGGAGTGGTCACTCCCCTTTCCTTTGTCCAGTTTTGCGCCAGAGCAGGGGTTGGGGGATCCCTGAACCGGTGTAGACTGGTTTATGCAAGGAGGGCACCATCTGTGCCCTTCAAAGCACTCCCAGAGGCCAGGAGAGGCTAATCCTCTCAGGCCCTTAACACCTATTTCCAAAGGGAGAGGGTGTAACACCCTCTCTCAGAGGAAATCCTTTGTTCTGCCTTCCTGGGACTGTGCTGCCCAGACCCCAGGAGGTCAGAAACTTGTCTGAGGGTTGGCAGCAGCGGTAGCCGCAGAGAAAACCCCAGAGAGCTTGTTTGGCAGTACCCGAGGTCCATGCTGGAGCCCCGGGGATGCATGGGATTGGCACCCCAATACCAGATTTGGCTTGGCGGGACAATTCCATGATCTTAGTCATGTTACATGGCCATGTTCGGAGTTACCATTGTGAAGCTACACATAGGTATTGACCTATATGTAGTTCACGTGTGTACTGGTGTCCCCGCACTTACAAGGTCTGGGGAAATTGCCCTGAACAATGTGGGGACAACTTGGCTAGTGCCACGGTGCCCTCACACTTAGTAACTTTGCACCTAACCTTCACTAAGTGAGGGTTAGACATATAGGTGACTTATAAGTTACTTAAGTGCAGTGTAAAATGTCTGTGAAATAATGTGGACGTTATTTGACTCAGGCTGAAGTGGTAGTCCTGTGTAAGAATTGTCTGAGCTCCCTATGGGTGGTAAAAGAAATGCTGCAGCCCATAGGGATCTCCTGGAACCCCAATACCCTGGGTACCTAGGTACCATATACTAGGGAATTATAAGGGTGTTCCAGTGTGCCAATCAGAATTGGTAATATTAGTCACCAGCCTGCAGTGACAATTTTAAAAGCAGAGAGAGCATAAACACTGAGGTTCTGGTTAGCAGAGCGTCAGTGATACAGTTAGGCACCACACAGGGAACACATATAGGCCACAAACTATGAGCACTGCGGTCCTGGCTAGCAGGATCCCAGTGACACAGGCAAAAACAACCTGACACACAAGTAAAAATGGGGGTAACATGCCAGGCCAGATGGTACTTTCCTACACAACCCCACCCCAAAAGAGGAACAATAAGGCTAACCTTGCCCAGATGAGTCTTCATTGTCTAAGTGGAAATATCTGGAGAGCCCATCTGCATTGGAGTGGGTACTCCCAGGTCTATGTTCCACTGTATAGTCCATTCCCTGTAGGGAGATGGACCACCTCAACAATTTAGGGTTTTCACCTTTCATTTGTTTTAGCCAAAGTAGAGGTTTGTGGTCTGTCTGAACATTAAAGTGAGTACCAAACAGATATGGTATCAACTTTTTCAGTGCCCAGACCAGAGCAAAGGCCTCCCTCTCTATGGCAGACCAATGCTTTTCTCTAGGGGTCAACCTCCTGCAGATAAAAGCAACAGATTGATCCTGGCCCTCAGTTTTAAGCTGTGATAGCACTGCCCCAACCCCCAATTCAGAAGCATCAGTCTGGACTATGAACTTTTTGGAGTAGCAAGGGCTTTTTATGACAGGTGCAGAGCACACGGCCTGTTTGAGCTCATCAAAAGCTTTTTGACAGCTAGCTGTCCACAATACCTTTTTAGGCATCTTCTTACTAGTGAGGTCATTAAGAGGGGCTGCAATGGAGCCATAATTCTTAATGAACCTCCTATAGTACGTTGTGAGGCCTAGAAAGGCTCTCACCTGGGTTTGAGTTGTAGGGGGAGCCCATTCCATAATGGTCGGGATCTTCCCCTGCAGTGTTGCAATTTGTTCCCCACCTACCAGGTGGCCCAGATAAACCACTTTCCCCTGCCCTGTCTGGCACTTTAAAGCCATGCTAGTGAGGCCTGCCTTTTGCAGGGCCTCCAAACCTTTCCACAGGTGGACCAGGTGATCATCCCAGGTGGAGCTAAAGACAGCTATATCATCTAGATATGCTGCACTAAAAGCTTCCAACCCTTGCAGGACTGTGTTCACCAACCTTTGAAAGAGGCAGGTGCATTCTTCAGCCAAAGGGCATCATAGTGAATTGATAGTGCCCTCCAATGGTTGAAAATGCAGTTTTGGGTTTAGCATCTTCTGATAATTTAATCTGCCAATACCCTGCAGTCAAATCAAAAGTGCTTAGATACTTGGCAGAAGCCAGTGTATCTATTAGCTTATCTGCCCTGGGTATGTTGTGAGCATCTGTCTTGGTTATTTGGTTGAGCCCTCTATAGTCAACACAAAACCTCATCTCTCTTTTACCATCCTTACTGTGAGATTTTGAGACAAGCACCACTGGGCTAACCCATGGGATTTCTGAAGCCTCAATCACTCCTAAGTCTAACATTTTCTGAACCTCTTTTTTAATGCAGTCCTTGACATGGTCAGGCTGCCTATACATCTTACTTTTGACAGGTAAACTGTCTCCAGTATTGATTGTATGCTCAAACCAAGTAGTGGTACCTGGCACCAGTGAGAAGAGTTCATAAAACTGACTTAAGAGATTTACACAGTTGTCCTTCTGCTCTGCAAGTACTACTCCCCCCACTAAGCCATCAGCTTCAGTGGTGGAGAAGAGATCAGGGAGAGGGTCACTCTCTTCTTCCTGTCCGTCATCAGTTGCCATGAGCAGGGTGAGTTCAGCCCTGTCGTAGTAGGGTTTTAGGTGGTGACATGGACCACCCTAAGGGGACTCCTGACAGTGCCCAGGTCTACCAAGTAGGTAACCTCACCCTTTTTCTCAACAATTAGATGGGGTCCACTCCATTTGTCCTGGAGTGCTCTTGGGGCCACAGGCTCCAATAGCCACACCTTCTGTCCTGGGTGGTAGTGGATAGGACAGCCTTCTGGTCATGCCATTGCTTTTGCAGCTCCTGGCTGGCCCGAAGGTTTTTACTGGCCTTTTTTCATGTACTCAGCCATTCCTGATCTTAGGCCAAGTACATAGTCCACAATGTCCTGTTTAAGAGCTTTTAAAGGTTGTTCCCAACCCTCCTTAACAAGTGCAAGGGAACCTCTCACAGGCTGCCCAAAGAGGAGTTAAAAGGGGCTAAAGCCCACTACTTTTTGGGGTATCTCCCTATAAGCAAAAAGGAGGCAAGGTAACAGGACATCCCATCTCCTTCTGAGTTTTTCAGGGAGTCCCATTATCATACCTTTGAGAGTTTTATTAAACCTCTCAACCAGACCATTTGTTTGTGGATGATAAGGAGTGGTGAACTTGTATGTTACACCACATTCCTTCCACATTGCTTTGAGGTATGCAGACATGAAGTTACTACCTCTGTTTGACACCACTTCCTTAGGAAAGGCCACTCTGGAAAAGATTCCCAGGAGGGCCTTTGCCACTGCAGGGGCTGTAGTGGTCCTAAAGGGAATTGCTTCAGGGTACCTAATGGCATGGTCCACTACCACCAGGATAAACCTATTGTCTGAAGCTGTTGGAGGGCCAAGGGGGCCAGCTAGGTCAACCCCTACCCTTTCAAAGGGCACCCCAACCACAGGAAGTGGAATTAAGGGGGCCTTTGGTGTGCCACCAGTCTTGCCACTGGCTTGGCAGGTCACACAAGAGCGACAAAACTCTTTGGTGTCCTCTGACATATGAGGCCAGTGAAACAGGGGAACAAGCCTGTCCCAAGTTTTACTCTGGCCCAAATGCCCAGCCAAAGGAATGTCATGTGCCAATGTAAGAAGAAACTCCCTGTACTGCAAAAGGATGACCAATCTCCTGGCAGCTCCAGGTTTAGGGTCCCTTGACTCAGTATACAGGAAGTTGTCTTCCCAAAACACCTTATGGCTATCTCTGACATCCCCATTCTGCTGTTTGACAGATTGCTGTCTCAAACCCTCTAGTGTGGGACATGTCTGCTGTGCCACACTCAGCTCTTCCCTAGCAGGCCCCCCTGCACCCAAAAGCATAGCAGTATCTGCTGCCAGCCCATCTGGTGTAGGTTCTGTACAGGGAGAGGATTCCTCTTCCTCAAAAGGGGAATCTTCTGGAGAGGGGGGGTGTCTGGAGAGGGAGTGATAGTGGGCAAGGATTTACCCTTACTACCCCTAGCTTTTGGGAGCACTTGTTCCATTGTTCTAGGATCCAAGTTTCGCGGTCCTTTTTGCTTTTTGGCCTGAACCTTTGTCAAAGCAAAAAGATGCCCAGGAATTCCCAGCATTGCTGCATGAGCCTCCAACTCCACTTCAGCCCAAGCTGATGTGTCCAAATCATTGCCTAGTAAGCAATCTACAAGTAATTCAGTGGCTACCACAACTTTCTTTGGACCAGTAACCCCCCCCCCCCCCCAGTTGAGATTCACAACAGCCATGGGGTGGCTAAGTGTGTTATGGTGAGCATCAGTCACTTGGCACTTCTGACCAAGTAGGTGTTGATCAGGGTGAACCAGTTTCTCTATAACCATAGTTACACTGGCTCCTGTGTCCCTGTAGGCCTCAACCTCAACACCATTAATTAGGGGTAATTGCTTGTACTTACCCATATTAAGGGGACAAGCAACCAAGGTGGCAAAGTCAATGCCACCATCAGAGACTAAAACAGCCTCTGTAGTCTCCCTAATGAGACCAACCCCAACTACACTGCCAATAGTGAGCCCAGCTACACCCTTGGATTGGCTATTTGTAGTAGACTTCTTACCACCACTGCTATTACTAGGGGCACTAGAGGTTGCAGTTGGGGTTGTGGTAGTGGTAGCCTTGCTGTTTTTCTTTGGACACGTGGCATCACTTGCCCAATGGCCTTTTACTTCACATAAATAACACCATGGCCTTTTCTGATTGTGAAAAGAGTATTTGGACTCACCACCCAAGAGGATTTTTGTGGGTCTGATGAAGACTCAGAGTATTTTTTATCTTTTTCCCCACCCTTGTCAAAAGACTTACCATCCTTCTTCTTGCCATCCTTGTCACCCCCTGTATGAACTTTTCTGTTCACTCTTGTTCTGACCCATTTGTCTGCCTTCTATCCCAGTTCTTGGGTGAGAGGTCAGATCTGAGTCTACCAAGTACTGGTGCAACAAATCAGACACACAATTGTTAAAAATATGCTCTCTCAGGATTAGATTATACAGGCTTTCATAGTCAGTCACCTTACTGCCATGTAACCAACCCTCCAAGGCCTTCACTGAACAGTCTACAAAGTCTGTCCTGTTTTGACAGGACTCTTTTCTGGTGTCTCTGAACTTAATCCTGTATTGTTCAGTGGTTAAGCCAAATCCATCTAAGAGTGCATCCTTCAAAACTTTGCAATTGTTAGCATCACTTTCTCTTAGAGTAAGGAGCATAGCCCTACCCTTACCAGTGAAAGATAGCAGCCCACTGCCTTTAAGGGACCAACTGTACCATACAGGACCTCTCAAGTGCAGCAAACCACTTGTTAATGTCACCCCCCTCCTTGTAAGGGGGCACTATCTTATGCAGGTTTCTGGAATCTTGCTCTCTAACAGGATTGCTATCAAAAACACTGCTGCTTCCACCATGGGGAACTAACCCCAACCTCTGCCTTTCCCTTTCCACATCCAGAGATTCCCTGTCTAAGGCCAGCTGCTGCTGTTTAAGCTTCAGCCTGGCCTCTTCCAAACTCAGCTTTTTGAGTTCCCATTCCATTAAGTTATCCTCAGGGTGGGAGGCTTGGGAATTGTGAGACACAAAAGAAATGTGGGAATTGGCAGAGTTAGACCTGTCCCTAACTGGTTGGACTCTAGTAACCTGGCCTTTAGGAGTGAAAGGTGCCCTACTAATGTGTGACCCCCTCCCACTACCAGTGTCATTAGATGGCCTGTTAGCTGGCAGGTCCTTGGAAGAATCCTCTCTAGCATCCTCAGGGGACTCCTCTGAGTCTTGCTGGGTACCCCCCTCCTCTACCTCCTGATCCTGGGATGGGCCAGACTGGTTCTGGTCACTTTCTAGGAGAAGGCTAAGGAGAAGATCTTTGGTAGGATTCTTACCAAATGCTAAACCTCTTTCAATGCAGAGCCCCCTCAAACCTTTAAAGTTTAGATTCCCATATGTTGCCTGGATAACTGTGGGAGTAAGTTCTACTGCAGACACGATAGAAAGAGTTTAGGACAGAGAGAGAAAAAAAGGTTTTGGAACTTTTTAAAGAAAAGAGAAAACTTGTTCAACCTTTAGAATACGTTTAAAACTTTTCAGAAATTTTTTAGAAAGTTTTAGAGAAGGAAAGGTAAACTGTTTAGGTTACTGTGTATATTCTGAAGTATTTGGTATATGTTTTTCTTATGAAAAGCACCAATGACAAAGTGGTAAAGCAGTTACAAGTACTTATCCCACCGCTGCCACCAATGTAGGAGGCTGGCCTGGCTTATAGTGGGTACCTGATGGTACTTACACCTTGTGCCAGGTCCAGTTTCCCTTATTAGTAGATTAGTAGTGTTCTATCAGCTTAGGCTGATAGAGGTAGCTATAGCAGAGCAGCTTAGGCTGAACTAGGAGACATGCAAAGCTCCTACTATACCACTTATATCATTCAGCACTATATCATAAGAAAACACAACACTCAGAGTTACTAAAAATAAAGACCCTTTATTTTAGTGACAATATGCCAAAAGTATCTCAGAGGATACACTCCCTTAGGAGGTAAGTAAAATACACAAAATATACACACAAACCAAAATCAGGTAAGTAAAGCACTTAGAAAAGTAGTGCAAACACTGCAGAACAAAATAGAATGCAATAGGAAACAATAGGCCTAGGGGCAACACAAACCATAGACTCCAAAAGTGGAATGCGAACCACAAATGGACCCCAGGCCTAGTGTAGTGTGTAGAGGGTTGCTGGGAGTGTAAGAAATCACTAAGGGTGTCCAAGATACCCTACCCCAAGACCCTGAAAAGTAGGAGAAAAGTTACCCTACTACCCCAAAAAGACAGTAAAGTTGAGATAGGGGATTCTGCAAAGGCAACAACTGACTGCAAAGCACTGAAGACGGATTCCTGGACCTGAGGACCGGTAAAGGAAGGGGACCAAGTCCAAGAGTCACGCAAGTGTCCGGGGTGGCAGGAGCCCACTAAACCCCGGATGAAGGTGCAAAAGGGCTGCCTCTGGGTGGAAGAAGCTGAAGAATCTGCAACAACTGAAGGTGCCAGGAACTTCTCCTTTGGTCAGAAGATGTCCCACGGCGTGCTGGAGGATGCAGAGTTGTTTCCATGCAGAAAGACCGCAAACAAACCTTGCTATCTGCAAGAGTCACAGTTGAAGATAATGGGTGCTGCCAGGGCCCAGGAAGGACCAGGAGGTCGCTCCTTGGAGGAGGAGACAGAGGTGGCGCTCAGCAACAGAGAGAGCCCAAGCAGAAGCAGGCAGCACCCGCAGAAGCAGTTGAACAGGCATTCAAGAAATCTGAGCATGGCGGTCCTCTCAAAACAACAAAAGAGGGTCCCACGAAGCCGTTGGTCAACTCAGCGAGTTGAGCAATGCAGGACGGAGTGCTGGGGACCTGTGCTGTGCACGAAGGAATCCTTGCAAAGGTGCACAGAAGCCCTAGCAGCTGCAGATCACGCAGTACACAGGATTACTGTCTGGCGTGGGAAGGCAAGGACTTACCTCCACCAAATTTGGACATAAGGACCACTGTACTGTTGGGGTCACTTGGATCCAGCTCCTGTGTTCCTGGGACCACAATCAACAAGATGAGAGGGGACTCAGAGGACCGGTGATGCAGAAGTTTGGTGCCTGTGTTGGAAGGCGGAAGATTCCGTCGACCCACAGGAGATTTCTACTTGGGTTCCAGTGCAGGGTAAAGGCAGACAGCCCTCAGAGCATGCACCACCAGGAAATAGTCGAGAAAGCTGGCAGGATTAGGCACTACAATGTTGTTGGTAATCGTCTTGCTGTTGCGGTTTTGCAGGCATCCTGGAGCAGTCAGCGGTCGATCCTTGGCAGAATTCGAAGAGGAAGATGCAGAGGAACTCTGGTGAGCTCTTGCATTCGTTATCTGAAGATAAACCCAAAGGAGAGACCCTAAATAGCCCTCAGAGGAGGATTGGCTACCTAACCAGGTAAGAGCCTATCAGGAGGGGTCTCTGAGGTCACCTGCTGGCACTGGTCACTCAGAGGCCTCCATAGTGCCCTCACACCTCTGCATTCAAGATGGCAGAGGTTTGGGACACACTGGAGGAGCTCTGGACCCACCCCTGGGGTGGTGATGGACAGGGGAGTGGTCACTCCCCTTTCCTTTGTCCAGTTTCGTGCCAGAGCAGGGGCTGGGGGATCCCTGAACCAGTGTAGACTGGTTTATGCAAGGAGGGCACGATTTGTGCTCTTCAAAGCATTCCCATAGGCCAGGAGAGGATTCTCCTCTCAGGACCTTAACACCTATTTCCAAAGGGAGAGGGTGTAACACCCTCTCTCAGAGGAAATCCTTTGTTCTGCCTTCCTGGGACTGTGCTGCCCAGGCCCCAGGAGGGCAGAAACCTGTCTGAGGGTTGGCAGCAGCAGTTGCTGCAGAGAAAACCCCAGAGAGCTATTTTGGCAGTACCGGGGGTCCATGCTGGAGCCGCGGGGATGCATGGGATTGGCACCCCAATACCAGATTTGGCTTGGGGGACAATTCCATGATCTTAGACATGTTACATGGCCATGTTCGGAGTTACCATTGTGAAGCTACACATACCTATATGTAGTTCACGCGTGTAATGGTGTCCCCGCACTCACCAAGTCCGGGGAAATTGCCCTGAACAATGTGGGGACACCTTGGCTAGTGCCAGGGTGCCCTCACATTTAGTAACTTTGCACCTAACCTTCACTAAGTGAGGGTTAGACATATAGGTGACTTATAAGTTACGTAAGTGCAGTGTAAAATGGTTGTGAAATAACGTGGACGTTATTTCACTCAGGCTGCAGTGGCAGTCCTGCGTAAGAATTGTCTGAGCTCCCTATGGGTGGCAAAAGAAATGCTGCAGCCCAAAGGGATCTCCTGGAACCCCAATACCCTGGGTACCTCAGTACCATATACTAGGGAATTATAAGGGTGTTCCAGTGTGCTAATCAGAATTGGTAATATTAGTCACCAGCCTGCAGTGACAATTTTAAAAGCAGAGAGAGCATAAACACTGAGGTTCTGGTTAGCAGAGCCTCAGTGATACAGTTAGGCACCACACAGGTAACACATACAGTACAGGCCACAAACTATGAGAACTGTGGTCCTGGCTAGCAGGATCCCAGTGACACAGGCAAAAACAAGCAGACACACAAATAAAAATGGGGGTAACATGTCAGGTAAGATGGTACTTTCCTACAATTACTGACTGCTTCATCAATTCAGCCACCTTCCCAGAAGTATGCAGAAATCAACCCACTGTTGAAGAAACCCTTTGCGAACCGACGGACCTCAAGAACTTCAGACCCATCTCACTGCTCCCATTCTCAACCAAGGTCATTTAGAAGGTTATTAACGCCCAACTCACCAAATTTATCGAAACCAACCACACCTTGGACCCGTCCCACTCAGGCTTCAGAAGCAACCACAGCACTGAGACCGCACTCCTCGCAGCAACGGACGACATCCGCACTCTCCTTGATCAAGACGAAACTGCAGCACTCAACCTCCAGCACATCTCCGCCGCCTTGAACACCGTCTCCCACCACACCTTCTCCACTAGACTCAATGAGGCCAGCATCAGTGACAAAACGTTAGAGTGGATCCACTCATTCCTCACCAGCCAAACCCAGAGAGTTAGGCTCCCACCATTCTTCTCTAAACTGACAGATATCATCTGCGCAATTCCTCAGGGCTCCTCTCTGAGCTTCACCTCTTCAACATCTACATGGCCTGCTCGATAACATCATCAGAAACTACATACTCAACAACATCTTCTACTCCGCCGACACCTACCTGATCGTCTCCCTTACCGATGAGCCTACAACTGCAAAAAACAACCTCCACAAAGCAATGATGGCAGTTGCCGGCTAGATGAAGGACAGCTACCTGAAACTCAACTCCGACAAAACCGAAGTCCTCATCCTGGGTTCCACCTCCTCCACCTGGGATGACTCCTGGAGGCTCTCAGCTTTCAGAACCCCCCCACCTACCAACCACGCATGCAACTTCGGCATCATCCTCAATTCCTCTCTCTCAATGAACCGCCAAGTCAATGCCGTCTCATCCTTGTGTTTTCACACACTCCGCCTGCCCTAAAAGATCTTCATTCAAATAGATCCCAATCAAGGCCAGGAGAACAGTCACCCAGGCACTCATCAGTAGCAAATTAGACTGCGGCAATGCACTCTATGCCGGCACCACCCAAGCACTCCACACAAAACTACAGAGAATCCAGAATGCCTCAGCCAGACTCATCCTGTACATCTCCCACCGCAGCCACATCTCCATTCACCTGAGAGGCCATCACTGGCTCACAATCAACAAAAGAATCACCTTCAAGATCCTCATGCCTACAAGGCCCTCCACAACATCGGACCCGCATACCTCAACCACTGCCTGACCTTCCACACACCCACCAGACACCTCTGCTCAACCCAACTGGCCCTCGCCACAACCCCAAGGATATGCAAGAACTCAGCTGGAGGAAGATTCTTCTCTTACGTCACCGGAAAGACCTGGAACCGTCTTCCACTACACTTCAGGCAATGTCCCTCACTATCCCAGTTCAGGAAGGACCTCAAGACCTGGCTCTTCAACTGAACTCCTCCTCGCCTCTCCCCTCCTCCCTCCCCCAGCATCAGACCCTTTCTGGTGATTAGCTTCACTCTGCAAGAACCTGATTGATTGATTGATAACATTGCTCCAGTCCAGAACCTATCTAACCGGCTCAGTTAGAGCAGTCAAAGCCCTTGATAGCTTTCACCCTCTTTCATGAACCTTCTATGGGAATGTATGAGATTGAGAAAAACAAGCACCTCTAGATGTTTTACTTCATATCTGTGTGACTGTGAATCTTAATTGTTTCAGGAGGTTACCGTTCCGACCTCTCCTCTAGCTTTCAACCACAGGTTAATGCCTCACTTGACATCCCTGTTGCTAGCAGGGATTAACTTAATTGAGCCTAAACCACCACTACTTACCTTCTAAACGAGTACTTTTGAAGTGCCAGGGCGACACTTGAGAGTAGCCACTGTGGATGACAATGCCATAATGGATGTGGGTCAGGTGCTGGGTTGATCTGTCTTGCAGAGAGGGGGCTTAGATCGGCAGCTCCCATGAATTTGAGAGGACCCCTGTTGAGTTTAAGGATATACCATAATAGCCACCAGCTTTGTTCTGTCAAACACTGTGAAGGTCAATGTGAGGGTGAAGAAGGACAAGCCATCGTTTGATGGGTCCAGATGGAGCTAGGTGTGTGGGACAAGCAAAACTGGGGATTTAGTAGTCTATAGTGGTACTTGAATGGGTGTTAGAAGGTGCCCCCACGGACCTGACAGAACAGACAATAGTGAAGGGCTCTTTTTGGGTTTCTTAAGCAATGGAGAAAGCTGTCTTCAAGGGTACCATAGTTCTTCTAGAGCATTCCTTCCCCTCTGCCCCTGTTTGGGTTTGAACCCTAACCAACTTGATCCCTGTAAAAGCATTATGAGCATTTGGCATAGGATTATGGCCATGAGGGCACTTCAGGTGGCAAGGCATCACCTCAATAACTAACAAGTCTTTTAATGACTCAGGGATTGGGAAAGTCATTTGGTGGTCTTTTACCGTGCATATCTATAATCTTAGTTTAAAAATCTAACATTTAAAAAAATATACAAATGTCAGCCTCCTCATAAACAATTAGGAGCACAACAGGATTTAGTTAATCTATAGTTTAAATAAAATATTCTGATTCAGACCAGCAAGCACAAAATATGAAGAAAGAAAACAACCATTTGCCTGAAGTATGTTTGAAGTCATCACATGCACTTGGCTGGTTAAAGTACTGCCTGTGGGCACCAGGGAAATAGACCAGAAGCCAGTAAGGGTCAAAGCTTCAAAAGAAGCTGTATTGGCACTGTTTCCCATTTTGCCAAAATAAAGGGACGTGAAACTATTTTAAAGTACTATCCTGCAGGTTATACAGCAGTATAAAATAACATTTCTAAAAGGAAATAATTACAGTGTCCAACAATAGACAATTGGTCTGTGAGCCCTGGGGCATCCAGCCTCAATTAAAATTGCATGTAGAAAATGTGAACAACTGTTAAAATAATTCCTCTGGCTGGCACCTACGCTTATATAGCCCTCAAAACACTACTCCACTCCATGTGTTCAAATGTACTTCAGTCAATATGCCGGAAAACAACCACAGACCTCCACACCCTCTCCCTACCTCAGGTGAATAACTTTCTTTTGAGTGAAGCTGGTGGCGGTCCACATAGAGAAAAAGTACACTCTCACAAAGGGTGATCCCTCTGAGGGGCCACAGCAGGATGTAAGAGAGGAGGCAAGCATGCAGGCAGGCTGTCACAGTAGTTGGTGGGTGCAGGTAAAGGTCTCTGGGGTGGCAGGCAAAGAGAACAAAACACTCCAGCCCCAGGGCTTCAGCACTCAAGCCCCAGGATTTCATAGCACATAGCGACACACTCACATTTCTTGGTTGTGGATCACCACTTCAATCACTTTGCACCATGAAAATGATGGACTACTGAAGAGTAGGGGTAGCTAGTAGTCCTTGCACACCCAGAGCTGGACGCCCAGCCTAATGGCACCGCATTATGATTTTGTGATGGATTACAAGCCCCTTGTGCCGCCGGTGCCGCACTTTTTATATAGGAAAAAGTGAGGCAACGATGGCGCAAGGGGCTTGTAAATAAGCCCGTCAAGAATATATGACATTTGCTTTTTGGATGTTATGCGCACTGGGGATGCCGATTTAAGCTTGGAGGACAGCATGTAAGATTTGAATTTATCGGATAGAAGTTGAGTAAACTGCTTTATGCAGCAATTTAAATATGACCTGCATTTTCACTGGAAGCTAGTGAAGTCTGCCATAAAGACCATATTTATTGCATATCAACCTTCATAGTACATTTGAAACAGTCTAATTAATATAGATACATTCCGCTTATTCAACATCAGAGCAATGAAAATATTTTGTTTGAAAAGCCCATTTAGAAGAATAGAATGAATGCCTACCACCTTGAGTATAGAAGTGCTTGCATTTTAAATCAAGCATTGGCAAAGTCAATAGGTCCGACCTATAACTTAAACAATTAATGAAGTTTGTGTTTTGTCTATGTTTTTGCTTTTGTATGCACCTCCCATCTACCTGCCTTCACTTTGTTTCCCTGTATTTTCACTGTTGTGCTTCCAAGAAGTATTGTGATAACTGTACAAATCCACAAAGAACATGACATTTAACAAAATTACAATGAACAATAGGGGGTGATCTAGATCTAGCAAATTGAAAAAGATCATTTCAGCTCCTATGCTTGCTAATATCAATGATGTTGCTTGCATAGTGGATGCATATTCGAAAGTGTCAACATGCCACAATCATGAGACATGAAGATGATCAGGACTGTGACAAGTATACTAGTAAATAATAGAGCACCCATCTACAAACACGATACAATTTCTTCAGGTACACATAGGGCCAACTAGGTATTTTCCTTGTCCAAGCCACAGAAGTGCACTGTTTTCATTTTAAATGTTATTATGTTTTTACATCTTTCAAACTGTCAAATGTACTTGCTTGATCGTCAATTTCTGTAATTTGTGCGCCATTATGGAGTTGCGCATTTGATGCAACGTACATAATGCTCACCTTGCTGAACACTATTTGAAAATGTCTCATGCACTGAATGAAATGGTTTGTGTTAGAAGTTGTGAAATGCCCTAAGTGCAGCCATGATGTGGATCTCCTTCTTACAATGCACAAAAATAGATGGATTTGGATGGCCAATACTGTGAAGGAAGGATGAACCCAACAGGTGGAATGGCAGGTGTTGGCAACTTTGTAGTGTTAGACTGGTATCTTGATGTTATATGATTGTAGGGATGTGCTGCAATTCTTCTTCTTTCGTGGTTGGATACCTTTTCGCTGTGGGGTTATGAGGGTTGCATAGGATGACTCTGGCTTTACTTACTGGTAGTTTGCTTTCTTGAGTGAGATCCAGTATTTATGTGCTCCGGGGATGTGATCCTTTATGGGTCCCCATACAAAGGTCTCAGTATTAGGATCTGGACTACTTGACCATTGAGGTAGGTATGACTGCATAGCTGTTTGTAATAGGATCCACGTTTACTTTGATGTTGGAGAGGCCTCTGGCTGATACAGGTTTGATTTGTGTATAATATTGTTGGCCATTTATTGTATGGAATGTTTTGGAATGATTAGGAATTTGTTAGATGGCCAATCCTGATTAGATCTGATGAAAGATACTCAGTTCCAAGATGGCCGCCACACAGCTTTGTGGACTGGTAATGTGATTTTTCAGGGGTAAGGCCTTCCAAGCGTTCGGCTAAGAGGGACTATTTGACCACCAAGGTAGTTATAACGGTATACCTGTGTTTAATAAGATCTGGATTCACTTTGATGTTTGAATGCATCATATTGTTGCCCATTTTTTGTATGGAATGTTAGGACTGATCAGGAATTCAATAGGTTTAATGAAAGATATACTGTTCCAAGATGACCCAGCAGTTGTGTGGATAGGTCATGTGATTTCTAAGGGTCTATGCCCTGCAGGCGTTTGTTTAAAAGGGGCAGTTTGTTTGCGCATCTGAGCTTTATGATTGATTCGAGCCCGGTGGGAGTTTACGTATCTGCGTTTAAGTAAGTAATATTTGTGTCTAATGGATTTATGTTCTATAGCTACTTGAAGTTGAGTATGTTTGTGGAAATCTGGTTAATGGATTGGCATTTATTTTGCCTTTACATCATCCTTTCTTTAAAATGGAGTAACTGACTAGTGGTAACCATGTTCCCGTGGGATTCCTGCTACTGTAGATCAAATGTTAGAACTCTACTCTTGCTATGGTTTTTGTTTAGTTGGATGTGCCGGACAAAAAGGATTACGCAGCGCTGTTCTGGGAAGTTGATGTTGAAGCTATACTGTGTTGCTTTACTTTTGGAATTGGTTTTGGTTATTAGTTGGTTCACTTTGCTTGGGGATATTTAACTTTTGTCAGTTGTTTGAGGAGCACTTTTGTGTGATTTTATTTTATGTATATCTATGTGTGTATGTATGCTTATATCTTGTCATCGCGGTGTGCCACGGTATACTGCTAAGTTATCACGGTATCCCATGGCCCAAAATGTACTTAAGACCTAGCTATATGATTGGATTATGGCATCCTTGCATTACTCATGGTGTTGCATGGTCAATGCAGATCTAAAGTCAGATTTACAAAGGAATACAATGCCACAAAGCATTGATTGATAAATCGGAAGAAAAGCAAGGCATCGCAGTTCGCTGTTTTGCTTTACTCTGCACACCATAACCTACATTGTTGCTAAATTTCTCATTGATTGCATCTATATGGCATGACACTGTAACCACTCCACTATATGCTATTCCACTCTACGCCACACCATTCCTGTATGCAGCGCTACTGGACGATACTCCACTATACGCTAGTCCAGTCTACGCCTTTCTGTTGTACGTCACTCCAATCTATTCCATTTAGTGCCACTTCACAACATTTCACATTATGGTATTCCACTCTATGCCAGTCCAGTTTGTGGCATTCCACCCCATGCCACTTCATTCTATGCTGTTTCATTGAACCCTCTCCAATGTACAGCACTCCACTCTAGGCCACTGCACTATAGTACACTGCACAAAACTCCACTCTACTCCAGTCCACTCTACGCAATTACAGTGTTTGCAACCAACTCTGCTGTATGCCACTCCATATGCCACTCCACTGTATGCAACTCCTCTCTGCCCCAATCTGTCTAGGCTATTCCATTGGACACCATTCCACTGTACACCATGGTATGCTAATACACTACCCCATTCTGGTGAATGGCACTCTAGTCTATACCACTTTACTGTACGCTACTCCACAATATGTTATTCCAGACTACGCGTCTCTACTGTACTCCACTCTATGCTATCCCACTTTATGCCACCCCACTATAAGCTACTTCACTCTACCCCACTCCAGCGTATCCCACTCCACTGTGTGTCACTTTACTCCACTCTGACGCTTTACTCCCTTCTACTCCACTGTATGCCACTCCACTCTATGCCACTTAGTGCCCTTGTACTCTGTAACACTGTATGCCAATCAACTGTACCACTTTACAATATTGTACTATACACCAGTTCACTCTACAAAAATCAACTAGACTGTATGCCACTTTACTGTAGTCTCCATCACTTTCCAATACTGTACAACACAGTACTCCAATTTGACACTTTGCTGTATGCTACACTACTGCACTTTCCTGCACTTCACTATATTCTGCAGCGCCACTCCACTCTGTGACATGTTACTCCACTCAACTACACTTTATCCCACTCTACACCACCGGTCAACTGTCCGACACTCTGCTCCACTGTATGCAATTCCACTATACAACACTGTACTACACTCCATGCACTCTGACACTATAGTTCACTCAATGTCCATCCATGCTACACCACTGTATTACACTGTTTGACACTCAACAAGACACCACTCAACTTCTTTCTACGGTACGCCACCCCACTATGACACAACTCTCCTCCACTGTACTCTGTGACACTCCACTTGATGATACTCCAATCATACTCTATTTCATCCTACTCAACTCTTGACAGTTTGACATACTACTGTACTGTTTGACATGCAATTGCCCTTTACATCTTGCTGCACCAGTCTGATACTTGACTCCACTATATGAGACACCATCCCACTACATTTTATAACACTTTACTACACTATACACTACTACACTCTACTACACTCAGTTCCAATATATTACAGTAGACTTCACAACACACTCCTCCACTGCAGCAGGACCTAAATTGCAAGTCAGACAGGGGCTTTGCCAGGCCTTGTTAACCTTGCTGCAGGAGGAACTGTTATGCAGTTTTCCTGAATGAGACCGAGGTCTGCTCACAGAGGTGAGTACAGGTTGTTAATTTTGAAGAATAACAGTAACCTGCCCCCCTCCACCCCTCTGCTCACCAGCATCCTGGTCGGCAAGATTAGGGGGTGTGAGTCAAATTTTCTGAACAATTACTAACATAGTGGGCTTTGGGTGCTGGTGTCCAAGATCACTACTTATGAGTGCCAGAAGCATGGCACTAGCACCCTATAAGATCCTTGGAAACGACTGCAACTTTTATGGAGGGTGTGAATGATAGCATGCCCCAACGCCACAACAGGCCTTAATGAAATCTTTCTAAATCCAAGAACATTTTTTATTTTACTTTGATTCGAAGTGAACGTTAGATACTTTGGAACCCATGTTCCCCCTGTGCTAGCCAATTACATTTGGAAAAAAATAGTGTGAGGATAATTTTGAAATCTGAAATTTACATCTGGGATAGTTCATGTTATTACTGGATTTGTCTATCTCTGCATATGGGTCTCTCCTTTGATGCCTGTGAAGGAAAGTATCCTCTTTTTGGCATGGTTACCCCCACGTTTTGCCTTCTATCAATATGCTTTGACTGTTTTCACTGGGATCCTGCTAACCAGGATCCCAGTGATTGTGCTCTCTCCCTCTCAATTTGGTTGCTTAGGACTTTGCATACCAGAGAACTGGCATATTGGTTCCCCCGTATAAGTCACTAGAATATGGTACTTGGGTACCCATGGCATTGGGGCACCAGGAGTTTCCCATGGGCTGCAGCATGTATTGTGCCACCCATGGGAGCCCACACAAAATGTGTCTACAGGCCTGCCACTGCAGCCTGCATCAAAAGGGGCATGCACCCTTTCACTACAGGTCGCTACACCAGATCACTGTCACCCCTATGGTAGGCCCTCCTAGCTCAGAGGGCAGGGAGCCAGTCCCCGTGTGTTTTAGGGCACCCCTGCATGACCAGAGGTGCCACTATGAACTCCCGCCCCAGTGCACTGGATTTCATGAGTGCGGGAAGCCATTTTACCCGTGTACTGGACAGAGGTCCACCAATGTAGGATGCTGGTCTGGTGTGTGGTAGACACCTATGGTTATATCACTATACTAGGTCCAGGTATCCCCTATTAGTGAAGTGTAGGCAATGTCTAGGAAGCCAAGACTCCCCAGAGGTATCTGTGTGTGGGGATAAAAGCTAAAAGAAGGTTACAGAATTCAAAATGCTATATCTGCAAATAAAGAATTGTATACAATTCTCAACAAATTTAAAAAATGGAATACAACTCATCATGTCATGGAAGCAACTCATCCCATCACTCAAGATTTCACAGTCAAACTAACATATCATTACACAGTCAAGGCAAACACATTGGACTCCTCTTTAAAACAAAGGCAAACCACCAGCACCCACCCATTTCCAAACCTCCCCTCCAAGAGTAAGCCAAACCAGCCTCTGGCCAGATCCATAATTTCACTTTGTGATATTTGTGTGAAGGATTACAAAGCAAGCAGGCCTTCCGGCTGCCCTACTGGCCCTTGACTTCCACACATCTTCAAGAAAATTCTTCTATCTACCTTTGCTGCTAAAGGAGTAAGAAGAATCATCAGTAATTTTTGAACTATAGAAATCTCTCCTGAAGAACTTAAGAATGCATTCATTCACCCATTATTAAAGAAATCAAACCTGGACCCGTATGACCCCAACAACTACAGACCATTTACAATTGGACCCTGTCCAAATGTCACAATTTGTTGAAGATAACTCCCTACTTTCAGAATACAAAACTGGATTGCACCTTGAAGAGGCACTGAATCGGCCCTCCACACTATCTGGGATGACCTTAAAAACACAGTAGACCTCAATGGAGTTGCTGCACTACTTCTCCTGGATCTCTCAGCTGCCTTTGACGCAGTTGACCAGGACACACTAATAAAAGGACTCTACAAAACCGGCAAAGAGAGATTTGCTTTTGACTGGATCACATCCTGCCTTCAAAGTGAAATAAATGTCATCCATACTCCCCCCTCCCACCCCTCCCTTTCTCATCCAAACCGTACTTCACAAAAGCAGGGGTCCCTCCAGGCTCAATCTTCTCACCCATGCTTTTCAACATCTACACAAAGGGGGTGATTCTCACCCTGGCGGGCGGCGGAGGCCGCCCGCCAGAGTTCCCCCCTCCAAAATACCGCTCCGCGGTCGAAAGACCGCTGAGGGTATTTTGGGTTTTGCACTGGGCTGGCGGGCGACCGCCAAAAGGCCGCCCGCCAGCCCAGTGCAAAACACCCTTCCCACGAGGACGCCGGCTCAGAATTGAGCCGGCGGAGTGGGAAGGTGCGACGGGTGCAGTGGCACCCGTCGCGTATTTCAGTGTCTGCAAAGCAGACACTGAAATACAAAGTGGGGCCCTCTTACGGGGGTCCCTGCAGTGCCCATGCCATTGGCATGGGCACTGCAGGGGCCCCCAGGGGCCCCACGACACCCCATACCGCCATGCCCGCCAGGAACAGGATGGCGGTATGGGGTGTCAGAATCCTCCATGGCGACGCAGCGAGCTGCGCCGCCATGGAGGATTCTGTTGGGCAGCGGAAAACCGGCGGGAGACCGCCGGTTTTCCTCTTCTGACCGCGGCCAAACCGCCGCGGTCAGAATGCCCTGCGGGGCACCGCCAGCCTGTTGGCGGTGCTCCCGCCAACCCTGGCCAGAATGACCCCCAAAGTCTTTACCATCAGTGATCAATGATTCTCAGTTCACATGCTACAACTATGCAGATGACACACAAATGTTCCTTAAACTGGAAAGGTCCAAAGACATTGGAAACTCAGAAATCTTCAGTTGCCTCAGACTTGTTGATTAGAGGATGACATGAAGCCATCTCAAACTGATGCTTCCAGAACGTAAATATTCACAATTGGCAATTATAAAAATGTTGACCCACTCTGCACCTGGCCTGATGATCTGGGACCACCTTCTAAAGTATCTAATGAAGTAAGAAACCTTGGAATCACCACAGACTTCAAGTTAACAATGATTGCCAAAGTGGACAGATTAGCAAGATCAAGCATCAGCACTATGAAAACTCTGCAACACATCCCCCATCCCCAAATCTGGGGTTTCCATATAAGGTTCAGCCTATTATCTCTCTTGTACTTGGCCTCTACCGCAGATCATCTCTATCAACTATAAAAAGACTACAATGGATTAAGAAACCTGCTGCAAGACTATTCCTACATGTAAAGCCACAAGCCCACATTCTCTTATTTTGAGGGCACTACCTTGGGTACCAGTTACCAGAAGATTCATCTTCAAGCTGCTTTGTATCATCCAAAAAACAATACATGGAACAGAAATGCTTTTCATCAGTAATAAAATCACCAAATACATTTAACAGAGGAACCTCTGCTCAAGATTGGCACCTCACCTCAAAACCCCACCATACAAGAAACACAATAGGTGGTATATCTTTCTCTGTTCAAGCAGCCAAGCTACGCAACTAATTACTACCAAATATAAAATCCATGGATAACTATCTTATCTTAGGAAGACTATTCAAGAGTTAGCTCTTTCCTACATAACTACCATACCCCAAGACTACTGTACAGCATATCCCTGTGTATACAAACATTTCATTTGATATGTATGTACCTAGATGTGATTTTCTTTGCGTAAATATGTATGATAACTATGGTTTTAATATATATTGTTTAGGTCTACTTAACAAATGTATATACTACTTATAGTTAAATATATATATTATTCTATGCTTAACATGTTTGTAGGCCAGTGCGTAGTTTTATATATGTTTGAGTAGACTGCTAATGGGTCTCTGTTTTATCTATCACAATATGTGTATATATAGCATTTTTATCTACAAGCGCTTCACTATTAAAATAGTGAGGTAAAGATTAAAAAAAAACAATAAAGAAAAAATCGAGTTATGGAGAAATATATACAAATTACCTTAAGTAATGAGGCGCTTAGTCTGCATTTATACAATACAACTTTAATCTCAATATATTATTTTCCATACACACCCTTTCTATGTAGTCATTTATCTATATATTTATTACGTTATTCCAACTGTAGAACAGAAAAAAAACTTTCACTCTCTCCAATGCACTGCTGTCAATCCATCCTCTATCTCCACTTTCTGACTCTTCTCAAACCTCATTTTACTACTATAATCTTCTTAATCCTTTCTACACTCTTCCCTCTTCCATCTCTCCTTTTACTCAACTCAAACCTCATTTTACTTCTGTAATCTCCCAATTAACACTTTTTAGATTATTCCCTCTTCTATCCCTCCATTATTCTATTCAATCCAACCAACAGACTTGCATGTTCAATACTCAAATTAACCCATATTTCCCTATACGAACCCACCACTAATCTTTTTGGGTTCCAGAGTAACGTGCCACTCCCCAAAAAGCACTTTAACGCCTCGTCAGGGGTAGTAAGCGCTATACAAATACAATACAATATTTATATGTATATGCGTATATATATGTTTATACACTTTTTGGCATGAATTTGGTGTTGCATATCATGATGATGTGAAAAAATCACATTTTACACTGAGGTTTATGTAGGCTGTTTTTTGGGGTACTTTGTAAGTGGGCAATTCACTTGCATGTACAGAGTGGTTTGCTTTTTGGGTGCCTTTTAATGTTGTTTAGGGTTTTATTAATGTGGGTCATTTATTGTGTTGTAGAGCAACAATTATTGTGATTTAATCCACTTTGATACATTGTTCTGAGGATGGTCTCATGGACGGTTTGAGCTCTAGGAGACAGAAACATCGACCTTATACTCTCCATGACGCAATTCTTCACATGAGCTTCTGGAGTCCATTAGGAGTGATTTCATATTGTTTGAAAGTCTGCATATAAGACTCACACCTTTTGTGACTGGATAGTCAGGAGGGTTTGTGCTTTCCTTCTGTCCCTTGGATGTGAAGGCATTGTGGACAAGTGCGGTCACCAGTGCATTTGTATAAAAACACAAAAAATTATCTTTGTTGCTTTGCTATATTGCTGAATATGTTATTAGTGAGTATATAAACATTCTTCATTTTTCCAGAAATGAATTACACACTGTTTGAAGATTTATTCATTTATTGAATTTGATCTATGGTTAATTACAACATTAATAGTATTTAATATCGCTGAAATATTTGTATACAAATGATTCCTCCATGAACATTGTGTGCTTTATAACTTATGCAGTCAAAAGCACACTATTTTCCCACTTCAGTCTGGTTTCACCCCTCTGAACTACAGAGTGGCAGTGAGATCACTGATGACCAACTTGTTTGTCCTTTTGTCTGCTGTCACTATTTTGTATTATATCATATACATTCACTCACATTCCTTTTTTAGGTGAGTTGGAATATGTCATTTCAACTATATAAAGTTAATTGCTGTCTTTTACTGTAGATCTAGAATCTTCCCCATTAATCAGTTTTAAGTATGACAGGTAAACCCCTTGACACTTCAGATGTCAAAGTCATAAGTAATATTAACATCAGAAGACTGTGCATTTCCTTTGGACTAGTTCATTAGCTCATACCACAGACTTAAATGAAGTAGGTGTGTTGTTTTAAGGTGGTGTGAGTTAGCGAACTGAAGTTTAATAATTAACTATGCCAGCGAGCAAACCTGTATCAGATTTACTCTCCAAAGTGCACCAACATCCGGACTTGAGCAGTGCAGTCCCTATTGGAATTTGGTGCTTCCCAACGGACCCTTCTCTCTTGTATATAATTTCTTACATTTTAGATCATAAAGTGGAAAGCATTTCTGAATAAAAAACAACAGAAAAGGTCTAAAGTTTGAAGATTTACTAAAAGGAAGCCAGTTACAGAAATGCCTAAGCTGGGCCATCAGTCAATAGTGTTATTAACAGGCAGATCAATAATTAGTATATAAAAGCTTTGATTTGCCTCCAAAGGGTTGGAAAAGGGAATGTTCCTTACCTTGAGGACTCATGCTCTTTAATAGGATTTTAGGCAAAGACTGTTATGTATTCACTACATGGGTAGATGGTTCACAGGCTTTTGATCAATGAGAATACGTTGAAATTTACTACAAGATACATTTGGCGATTCTCCCAGCATTCTCCAGCTGAGAGTTCAGATGTTCTCATGAAGCACAATTTTGTTACATTATTTGTTATGCAGTCTCAGACCTATAATTGTCCTTGGAAAAGTACATTTTCATCCTGTGTGGCTAACAGATCCCTTTTTTTATTCAGAGGATGAATGGTAGAAATGGTCACTTGGTGTACCACAGTGTTACATCCAAGATGGACGACACAGACAAAGTTGTCCTAAGTTAGGCCCAGCGCAGTTTTCTTGTTATTCTTGCACAAATATTGAGAAACAACATTGACTCTATATTTAGACTAAGTTAGGAGCTTCAGCCCAGAGACCAATCCGATTGGAAGCTGATTTTTCAGTAATCTGTAATAAAAAAAGAATGATGCAGGCATCCAAAACCAATGCATGTGGTAAAGTCAAATAGCAAACCTTAATGACACAAGCTGCTAAATGAAACCCCCAATGAGTAGGCATGCAATACTTTAGTATGTCAGTTGAAACACAACCTAGGTAGATGAGGGTTGTGGCTACAGACAAGTGCCATTTGTTAATTTCCTATAATTATTGAAGTGGTGGCACAATGGTGGAGAAGAGTATGACACAGTCAGGGAGCCATGATGAGTGGGGCGCACGAGGTGCTATAAGTAATCTAACATTGGGCTTGGTGGTGGTGGCATGGGGATGGGAAACTCAGGTGCATTGCTATTAAGGCCATTGATTGGCTGTCCTTTTTTGTTTTTTACTTCAAGGGAAGCAGTTACTCCTGTTAGACAGGACCCTACAGAAAGAGGGTGTGTGAAAGAGGAGGCCAGAATAGGAGCAGGAGAAGGGAGTCTACAGGAAGAGCAACCCCGGTTTTGGGAACTAAGAAGTGAAGAATGGCCTTAAAATCAATAAAACCCTTGAACTATTACCAGTGCAAGTCTAGTGATCCCACAATAACAGAGAGATTCCTAGTTGTAGTGAGTTGTACAAAGTGAAGCCAGAACCTCTGGAATCAATCCCAGTTTCCCTGCTTGACCTAATTGGGTGACCCTAGGCAGGTATTTTATTTCACCTGGCCTCCTTTGTATCACATGTGAGGGCACCTTCAAGTATGTGAGTGGAGGATGTTTACTTTTAAAAAATGCTTCTCAATTCAGATAAGCTGATGTACTAAGGTGAATGGCATCCCCATGTTAAACATGTATCATAGCTTTACATGATTTTTGTTGCATGACTTTCAATGGCAAACATTTTCATGGCTCAGTTCATGCATGGGCTCTTAAAGCAAAGCTAGACTATTAGCACAGCTTTGTTAATTTGTTGGCCACCGATCTCTATGCAGCATAACGCTTTGCTGCAGAGCAGTTAGACTCACACATGCTACCATGGAAACAGAGGAAGGACAAACGTGCAGGTGACCAGACTATGAACAGCAATAGAAATGACACCTACGCAAAACAGCGTATTTAGGCGGTACAGCTGTACAAAATTGAAAATGAATTCACTCAGCGAGGAGCTACGATTATCAATGTTGCTGCTGTTCAGATGGAAGACAATTTTGCATAGGCAATATGCCTTAAGCAATTTGGTCTGTACAATCTTGACTAATAATCAATTTAAATCTTATAATAAAGAAATATTGTATAAGCGGCACATATTTGTGACAGTCCTTACATCAACAAATACCTTGGAAAAAAGAATCATGTATCACTAAAATAATCACAATAGAATATTTTCTACATTCCATTAAGATGTGTATTTCTCTTTTTACTGAAACTTAAAGTGACAGGATTATATTGTGATGAGTCACATGACAATATCTGCCATTAAAACTCTAAAATACAGTAAAATGACACCCAGGCCATTACACGGAAGAAATGATGACATATGTCTTGCTAAAGCTCTTGTGTTTCCAAAGTCAAGCCCTGCGTGGTTGTCAACAGCATGTTAAGTGGCATTCTTCATGTTTTTAAATATTCATTATCAGCCTTTCCTTGGGACCTGTGTGTTTTTTTTTTAATGTTGATGTCATGAAATAGCATTAGTTAAACTGATTATGGTGTATTGCTCTATCCTAAACCAGAAGGCAGGGGAGGGGGCTTGGCCTTAGTACATCAAGGTGAATGCAAAGTTACTAGCCAAGAATACCTCCATTCTATACCAAGACTGTATATTTTCACTTTATCCCTACCCCTGTCTTGGGACAAAATGTATAAGTAATACTTTTTTGAAGGTTACTTGGAGATATGGTGTCCTCCATGGAGAAATTGCTAGATAACTTTGTATCTAAAATCAAATTGCAAATGAATCCTTATGGATTTCAACCTATCCATGGACTTGCCCCAAGATATATATTCAAGGGTCCTGTTTTCCACTCAGTTAGCTATTAATGTGTCTTGTACAGAAAAGATGTAATAGCCCAGATTTTATAGTTGAATGGGTTAAACTCTTTACCACTCCAAGTACCTATTATGAAGTGTGGCCCTGGTAAAAGGAGAAAGGACAGGATCCTGCTCTTTATGAGGAGGTATCCGCTCAGTGCTGGACAAGTGGTGTAGCATGTGAGGGTGAAAACCTCTCAAAATGTGCACCTATAATAATGTTTTTGAAAGATTCAGTAATAATAAATTCATCAAAAGGATGTCAGATTTTTCTTTTAGCTTACTAGTGGGATAATTGTATAGTTTGAGTTCCAGAAATGGCAGATATTCCACCACAGGAAATAATCCATCTCTGCAATCTGTATCATATAAGTGCAGAGGAAGCTCTGCTAGAGAAGACAAAAAAATAAACCATCTACCTAGAGTAGCTGATCGACACACTTGCTTTAAAAAATTACACAATATATTAGGGACACTAGATGTGAGGGCATTTTTACAGTATAGCCGTATTGCAGGGATACATTTTTGGTATTTACATTGAGGCAACTAAGTCTAGGTTATGGAGTCAGTTCCATGAGCAATCCAAAGATTTTAGAATAAACACCTCACCCACTGCATATCATGGCATGCTTCATCATTGGCTCCTATCCAGCCCATGATAGGGTAGTACCACCATGGCGGACTCAAACACGATTGGGGTTCCTAGGTAAATTAAACTGGATATGAAGCATGGATCCAAGAGAGTAAAAATGTCTTAAGGTATACCCAAGGACTTTACCTTTATTGTTTGAGTAAGTTTTCAACATGATCAATTTGCATGACACCAACATCAAAGTTTGGAAGCAATACATCTATGATACCTTTATCATCTGTGAAAGTATTGAATCAAAGCATTTGAATTTTATGAATGGATTAATACAAGAGATAAGTTCCTGAGACTTACAATGAGATTTGATAGAAAATCAATTTATTTCCTGGACTTAAAAATATTTTCACTAGAGGCTAGCTCAAGAACTGAGGTATACTATAAACCCACCGACTGTAATAGTTTACTGAGGTAGGATAGTTTCCATCCAAAGTCACTGAAAGATAATCTGCCAGTGGGCCAATTCTTGATTTTAAGGAGAAAATGCACTTCGAAAAGTGATTATGAGCGGCATGTGGATCTATTGACTGAGAAACGTGAGACAAAATATTAGCCCATGAAGCTCATAAAAAAGCTAATAAAAGAGCCTGCTATAACACCAGGCACTCATTGTTGTAAAGTTTTGAAAAAAAAACATATTTGAACACCTCGTTTGTGTCACTACCTATGGTACACACTCAAATCAAATGAAGAGAATAATTAACAAACATTGGAGGATCCAAACATCAAGTCCCCTTGAATTACAAAGACCCATATTCACATTCAGATGTGGAAAGTCAATCAGAGACTTACTAGTGCATACAAAACCTAAGCCATCTAATACAAATACAGTGATCCTTGTGGAACCTGCCCCCACTGGTTGGACATTACCCTTGTGGTCACTGCAACATTTACCCTCTCATGAAACATGTAAATGAACTTGACCTGGGCCTAAATATTTTGTGGTCCTTGAGGCAACACAGAAACTGTTAATGCACAAATGTAATTTACATTCTAATCTGCTCTTGTGGCTTAAAATATGTCAGTATGACAACAAGAAAGATCTGGATTCGATCATCAAACACAGGAGCATTTTCAGGTGCAAAAGAACAGTCACAAAACTTATGCACCATTTTGTAGAAATGAGACACTCTAAGAATGATTTTGCATGGTTTGTAATAGGTAAGTTACTAACGTACAAGTCTGAAAAACTGCTGTTCAATTACGAACAGCGCTGGATTTATGGGTTATTGAGCTCTCATAATGGCCTGAATAGCAAGATCCCTGGATTCCTGCTTCACAGGGGCCAGGGGCCACAGATATTCAGATTCCCAATTGACCTAATAAAGTGATAGCAGAGTTCACTGACCACAGGGACATGTTCCACACACCATATAAAAAGCAGCAATAAGCACATGATACAATCATTTTAATTTGTTTAATATAACATATAGTATTAAGGCTTTGCCATGAATATTTGTTTACCTTGTGGTATGAACAGTAACTTGATGTCTGTTTTTGCTTTCCATTTTGTCCCTTTATATGAGTCTGGAGAATGTCAAGCACATTTGATGAAATGTTGATTTTTAAAAAGATTTTTATAAATACTAAGCAGCTTCGCAGAATCCCAACGTGGGAAAAATTAGGAAAAGCATTAAGGATCAATAAGTCAGGATGATGCAATACAAGGAATCATGGATTGATCGAATTGAGGAGGTAAACAAATTCCCAATAAGTCCTTGCACGCTACTTCAAGATGGGATGTGCAAGGCACAGGACTCCATTTCCCATCTGCACCTACATGACGCGTTAAGCAAGTGCTTACGTTGTGTCATATTAAACAGCAGCAAATAGGAAGTATGACTCTCTTCCCTTCAAATATTCGCCTGCACAGATAGCATTTGTTTGGCAGTGGTCAGCTGGGAAGAAACTAGGCTTGAGATGCAGGCATTGCCATTTTCACAAAGTAAGCTGGGCTGGGATGCTGACTCACTTTCTTAAGACAAACAGCATTTTGCTTCCATAGTTTCAAAAGGCTCTCAGACTAAGCTGAAAGGGCAAGGGGGAGGTGACTTATTTTAATGGTATCTCGAATTTCATGAAAAGTCGGCTTCTTCTTAACCCTTCTGTAAGCGCACAGAAATCTTGCTTTGATTTCACTATTACTTGCAACGCATCTTATAGAATTTCTACTTAGATGCCCAGCACTTTCTTATGTCAAACAGCATTTTGCCTTCATAGTTTCAAAAGACTCTGAGACTAAGTTGAAAGGACAAGGGGGGTGACTTATTTTAATGTTACCTCAAATTTTATGAAAAGGCGGCTTCTTCTAATCCATTTGTATGCGCACAGCAATCTCACTTTGATTTCACTATTACTTGCAGCGCATCGTATAGAATTTCTACTTAGGCGCCCAGCACCAATTCAGTTTTGTGTTATGAACCCACACATGATGTCAGACAGATCTAAATATTAGTAACCTAGATCTTGACCATGGCAAGTATAGATCTTCTCCAAGAATGTTCATCCCTGTTACTAGCGACTAGAGAAAAAGGAACCATTTCATCATAAAAGACATATGAAATGCTGCGCTCCAATAATTAACAAGGACTTTATTTAAGTAAGTGTGTCACTATAGGGGCCCTTTGACTCACATGGGGCCAGATGTAGGTACAAAAAAATTAGCGACTCGCAATTTGCGAGTATGTGCGACTCGCAAATTGCGTGTCGCTAATAGGAATGCAGGTACAATGTCCGTGTACAATTTGCGACTCGCACCCGGAGTCGCAACGCAGATAGCGAGTCCGCTGTTTGCGAGGTCGCTTTTTGCGACCGCGCAAAAAAAAATGAACTCGCAATTTGCGAGTGGGTGTCGCAAATTGCGAGTACCATGTAAATTGATTGCAGGTGCTGCAGAACACTCCAGAAACCACTCCAGAACACTCTGGAAACACTTCCTGGCACATGATGATGACATCACAGCCAGGAAGTTTACAAATACACCTGGGAGGAGGGAGGACCACACCCATTTTAAACTGCTGAACTGCAAACCGGAGGAACAGCAGCTACAATGGCTGAAACACCTAGAAAACGAAAACTAAAATTCTCTGAGAAGGAGCTGGAGGTGCTGACAGAAGAATGCTGTCAGCACTATGATGAACTATTCGGAAAGGCAGCCCTCAATGTGCCAGAAGCCACCAAAAAACAACTCTGGCAGGAGATCCAAGAAAAAGTTAACTCCCTGGGGGTGAGCCACAGGAGTGTGGAAGAGATAAAAAAACGGTGGTATGACCTCCGCTCCCGGACCAAGGAGAGGGTGGCAGAAAGGCTCCGGGAGATGAGAGGCACAGGAGGGGGACCATCATCCGTACCACCACCCACACCCCTGGAAGAAAGGGTGGAGGAGACACTGGAGCAGGAGGCAGTGTCAGGATTTGGAGATCTGGACACCTCTGAGCCCACTACATCAACCGGTGAGTACCATGTGATATGCCTGTACCCCTATCAATGCCATACCCCCACCCACCATGTACACAGGGGCATGCTCAACCAAGATAGCTCCATTTCAGGGTAGCAAACACCAGAATGATGCATTATGGGAAATGTAGTCAAGTAGGCAGTTCATAGGCAAATGTTTATTAGGAAGTGTGCAACAGATAGTAGACACTGACAGTCTGTTCCCCATGTCCCACAGGTCTCCCACAAGACACCACCACAAGCCACAGCAGCCAGCCCCATGAGGACAGCACAGGAGCTGCCACCACTCCCACCTGCACGACCAACACCATCCCTGTGATGTCCACACCTGCTGCAAATGTGTTTCAGGAGGCTGCGCCAGCAACAGGCAGGAGTGGCACAGTAGAGCACACTGGGCATCCACCACTGAGCAGGCGAAGCAGGTACAGGAGAGCAGGGCTGCAGGCTGCGTCCGGCCGTCCATCTACCACCAACAGCGAGGCACAGCTGCTCCGTGGTCAGCGCCTGCAAAACAACATATTAGGGCGGATTAGTGGTGTGCTGCACCGCTTTGTCAGAAACAACGAGGCCAGCATGCAGCAGCTAAATTCCCGAATAGACGTGATTGCCACAAACACTGGGGACCTAGCCCTATCCATGAGGGATCTGGTGGCAGGACTACTGGCACAGGGCGAGGGTGGGTGGCGCAGGGACCGTCAGCTGCTAAAGAGGCTTGACAGGATGGCCACATCAATTGGCAGACTGGGTGTTAACACCACTGGCCTGTCGAGAAGGACAGTTGGCCTCCAAGTAGAAATGGGCCATTTTGCAGGGGATGTGGCTGGAGGCCTGTGCCGGATCACACACGTGATTGACTTAATGGAGGCACGGCATCTGTCCAGGGGCACAGGGGACACACCCCAGGACAGCGAGGAGGGCTCTACAGTGAGCAGTGTCTCTGCCAGTGACACTAGGGTGCTCCGGAGTGGGAGTACCAGGCAGAGCACTGCAGAACCACCAGGGACCAGCCAGACTGGCAGAGGCCGCCGTAGGACATAGACAAAACCCTGTCCCTGATGTTGGGGCACATCACAGCAATGTGCCCCATGCATGGTTTGCATTTAGATGACCATGAACAGTTAGTATTTGTAAATAGTTGTATTTCTGCACATATTAAATAGTTTTTTTGTTCCACTTGACAAATTGAGTTTTTGGTCAGTAGGTGAGTATGGTTGAAGTTGACACGTACCTTCCAAAGTATTGGTTTGCGATGTGTTCCCGTCTCAGTCTGCCTTGATTAGCTATACTCCGATCCCCATGATGGCGATGTGGTTGCACTTGCTCTTCATCCTCAGGATCTGGGTCTGCAGGGGTGAAAGGTAGCCCACGTCGGGTGGCAATATTGTGCAGGATGGCGCATGCGACAACAATTTTTAATGCTGTAATGGGGGTATACTGGAGGGCACCTCCACTGCGGTGGAGGCATCTGAATCTTGCTTTCAGTAATCCGAAGGTGCGTTCAATCAGGTTCCTGGTCCTCTTATGTGCACTGTTGTATCGCCTCTCTGAATCATTGCTGGGTGTTAAGAACGGACTCATTATCCATGGCCGTAGAGCATATGCACTGTCACCTGTTGGGCACAAACATTACACTGTTAGAAAGTCCTGGTTGGTGTGCACAGTGACCTGTGTGTATGTCTGCAAGGTGTATGCAGCTCTACCTAGGAGGTATCGTCTCCAAACTCCCCACGTTCCAGGCGTTGGTGTATCCCACTGTGCCTAAAAATGTAGGAGTTATGGGTACTGCCTAGAAATTTTGCAACAATGTCAGTGATGACATAATGGGCGTCACAAACAACCTGAATATTGAGTGAGTGGGTACACTTTCTGTTGCGGAACAGATGTTCCAGGTTTGCAGGGGGGCATATTTGAATATGTGTCCCATCTACACATCCTATGACATGGGGAAAGTTGGCAATCCGGTAAAAGTCCAGCTTGGTGCTGTGAATTTCTGCCTCATTCCTGGGTAGGTATATGAAGTGAGACATGTGTTTGAGTATGGAATCTAGGAAGGCCCTGAGGAACCTTGACACTGCACTTTGAGATACCCCACCTGCCACAGCAATGACCCCCTGATAGCTCCCTGAGGCCAAGAGGTGCAGTGAGCATAGCACTTGCACATGCGTAGGGATGGCGCAGCCGCGCAGAGTCTGGTGTTCTAGCTGTGGTTTTAGTAATTCAATTAATTCTAGTATGGCTGCGCTGCTAAGGCGGTATTTATCGTATATCTCTTCCTCAGTTTGCTGGAAAAGAGTCTGCCTTGTTCTATAAATCTTCTCCTGTCTGTGGCTCCTCCTCCTCCTCTGCTGGGCTGCGTGGACTCTCCTCCTCACTGCTATCAGGTATATCTCCGCCATCTTGAGTAACCCAGATGCCTTCTGGGTCTCCTTTTATACTTTGGTAATGATTACCACCTCAGGCTCTGAGTTAGTGGTAAATGGGACATGCAAACTGGGCTTTTTGCGACTAGTTGCAATTTGCGAGTTGCAATTGCATATGGTTTGTGACTCGCAAATTGCGACTTCCTATTTGCGGGTCGCAAAATGGGGTTGCAAATTTTGCGAGTCGGTAACGGCTCGCATCGCTTTTTGCGAGTCGGAAATGGGATTTTTGCATCCCATTTCCGATTTTGCACAGTCGCAAATAGCGATTCGGGCCATTTGCGACTCGCAAAACTTTGCTACATCTCGCCCATGATTCCTCAACCACCTAAATCAGGGTAAGCAGTATGATTGATTTCTCACATTCATTAACATGAGTTCTGTCATAGAAAATAAAGAAAAGATAGAAGGCCCACTTTTGCTAATGCATGGATCAGCAGAGAAAAGTGCAGAATTGTATGTGGTCAAAGATAAACCCAGCCTAAGCTGTTTACAATTTCAGTATAAAGTGCAATTATATACTTGGGGACTGGGTGGAAAGGCAGAGACATGAGTTATAATAGATACTATTATTAATAACACAGCTAAAATAGAAGGTTACAGCATGAAGCATAGGGCACATTGTGTACACGTTCCTGAGAAAGAATGTTTTTGCAGACTCGAAGATGCGTAGGAAAGACTTGCTGATATGCTTCAGAGCGTGAGACTAGAAGACACTGTGCTTATTAGCAAAAACATATCCATGGCAGGTGTGCAACAGTCACATTCTTGTAACGTGTTTGAATGCTTTGCAGGAAACCATTGCTTCATGTTGAAATTAGTAGAGATAACAATGTATTAAGCAAATGCTTTGATTAATATGCATGCCAAGCATTGAAAAAGATTACATTGTGATTTGAGTCCACATAAGACACTGCCTGTAATGTTTCAGTTTGAGTGCGGATTCAGTCACACAGCTGATCTGTTCTTCCAGACGCATTTGAGACAGACCTATACTATATTGCCAACCAGAGTTGTGTAGTTTCTTCATTTTTCCATCTCAACAACATTTGGCAAGCCAGCCAAGAGCCATTTGTCCTCTCTGAACTGCAGCTGAAGGAGTTACCACGTGCACTGCTTGAATAGAATACTGCACAGAAAATCAAGCAAGCATACACCCGCCTAGTCAAACAGATGGGTGGAATTCCAGAGGTTGCCATCCTAAAGTGTTAGGAGAGGTTGGGCTTTGTAACTTATCATATTAATTGCATGATTCTGTGGCAATTATCGTATGGGAGGATGAGAAAATGCATGCATGATTTATGTGTTTTGTTTTTTAAAATGCAATCTCATGTCACAGAAATGAAATGTGATTTCTCAATCAGACCAGAAGACTAGCTAGTGGGAATCCCTTTTGAGACAGAAGGGAGGAATAACAGGTAATAGTGTATTATCCAGGAGACAGCTCCTGGCAGAGACATTTCCTTGGACGTGTCCAACAGGTATCCCTGTTAGATCCAGAGGGCCAGAGTAGAAGTAGTGAGGTGGACCGGGTAACAGGTGCAAAGTCTGGTGTGACGGTCACTTCACTGGTGCCGACAGGCCTTGCTCTGAATATGTCAGACGCCTGGTTCCCAAGTGCCCAGATTTAAGATATCTGTACATCGTCTTTAAAAGAGCGCAACCAAATCTGAGGCATCAGTGGGGTGTCTGACATTTTGGGGAAAACCGAATGGTTTGGTGTCAATTGACTCTGCCTGATCACAGAGAGACCCTTGGTTGCAAACCCAAAAATGCAGTACTACCTAGTAGATGTCCCTCATGAGCAATGAGTAAGAAGGGCAACATAAAGAGTACTGTGTTTCATAATCACAAGGGTCAAACCATAGAGAAGTGGCAGGGGTCCCCATCAGTTATCATACAGTCTGATATAAGCGAGGAAGAAAGGGTGTGAGGTCTTTGCCTTATTTTTGACATCCCAATAGAGACCCCTAAAGTGTCCTGTTAGTCGGGAAACATTATTGCAGGTAAAAACGTGGGGAGCAAAGATAAAATATCCCAAGACAAGTGTAAAGACTAATAATAAATTCTTATGAGTGAGACTGATGCTTCACTGTGGCAGGAAACATTTGAACTAAAACAAATATTTCAGTAGTCCCATGTACAACCCCGTGCCCCTGTAATACCCCTTGGTTTGAAATAATAACACAGTTTCATATTATATTATCAGCTCTCGTTGATTCAATTCTCATAGCCATTCATAATTCAGGATATTTAAACTTGGAATGGGGCATCACATCGCCGATCACCACAAATAGTTAAATACATTTATGATAATGTTATACCATGTATTGCATCAGGCATTAATCTGCTTAGACCTCCTATAAATGCACCCACTCCAGACATAACCATAGAAGAGGTAGTGCACAGACTATTGATAAATATGGCTGATGTTGAACGATCTGGTCTCACAACAATATATGTGAAGTCAGGTAACACTGCACACGATTAATATGTGCCTACCACTGCTATAGGTTAGCAATATTGATAAAGACAGATACACATCAGTAAGAGAGACAAGGTCCAAGAGGGACATAAAATAGATAAAAGGTACACATAGGAAATACACATCCTTTGGGGACCATGGAGACCCATGTGGAACACATGACAAAAACCTTCCCTTCAGTCAATAAAAGGATACAAAAATATTGTAAACAATGCTACAAGGTACCAAGGACCACGCACAGCCATAGCCCAAGGAAGGGACATTTGACAACGACATGGCTGAACATGCACTAACTTACATTTACTCTAAGTATAAGAAAAGAAAAGACAGAAAAAGGGAAGCCATTCTATCATTATGGTGAGTATTCTATAATACAAAAACAAACGCAGAGCCAACCACACCCAAAAAGACAGTGACACAGCCCCCAGAGAAGCCCCCAGCGAAGCCCCCAGAGAATCCCCCAGAGGAGCCTTCAGGGGAGCCCCCGCCTCACAGCCTTTTTCCCATTCTTCCAGCTGCATGGCACCAGGATCCCATTAGAGTTGTGCCTAAAGAGGAGAAACAAGAATTACGTGGAGCCGAGTCAACATCAGACTCCACCCTTACAAATCCTCAGGCCAGTCCAGAACCAGACTGAAGAGACAGACTAATAAATGAATTGCTCAATAAACCATTCTCCATATGCAATGGGGATAAATATTTAGCAAATTTACAATGAAAACATCAATTAATCATTGTGGACAATTGTTGTCCAAAATTTATTTTTAATAATTCTCAGAATTTTGTGTCTCTCTCTCTTCTACTCCTATAAAAAAAAGTGGAGTTGCGTGAATACTGTAATACATATGATACATGTAATACTTAAACTAAAACACATAACACAATACAAAAATAAAGAAAGTCTGTCAATAAAAACAAATAGTACAAAGTACTGAAATCAATCTACAGAATAGTTCAAAGCACTGGAATCAGTCTTTTATGACTTAAAAGCTGGTAAACCATCCTGTGGCAAGCAGTCTTATATCATGAGGTAATGATGCATGGTATGGTTTTTCTTTCAGGGGTAATAACTCCCGGTAATTGTGGATGATACCAATTTATTTTCCTTATTCCATTGCTCCAAAATTTTCCAAGATATTCCTCCAAAACATGGTTGACGCATTTCGGCCTCTTAGTTTTTTGGCCTCTTCAGGACATCAGACACAGTGCCTATATACAAATTTAAAATTAATTATCATTTGACATCATCACCACGACAACACCACCACTGCTGCCAACAGGCAGCAATGTTCACCCTTATCTTGCACCATATCTGTGCTCATGATTCTATATTATTTACTACCTTACTAATTAGCCCAATACTGCAACCATCTTTTGTGGCTTACTCATCTGTTTTTACATGCTGTTTGTAAATCTCCATTATAACAATTAGCAAGCAACCTCATGCATGGTCAATTCAGGAAAGCCTTTGTGATTACAAACTGTTCATGTATGTGTATGATTGTGTATGCTAATAAAATAAAGAATAGCTGACCTTCTTTTTTTGTTTGTTTCTGCAGTTTTCTTTCCAGAAATCGTATTTTAAAAAATATGAAGGAGTAACTGCTCGTATCAGATGAACCCTATGTGATACTGAAACCGTTATGCACATGTTGTGAAATAATTCCGAAAAGGTTTTAAACTCAACTCATATTTTTCATTTTTAAATGGACATACCAATCGCGCTCTATCCTCGCTTATTTCTGAGTGACCGGCACATGAAAAGCCTCTATTCTCGTTTCAGGAGACAACAAACTTGTACTCTATACAAACACGGTTAAATTTAAACCGAACTTTCATAAGCCGCAGTAGCAGCAGAGCCTCGGGTTGACAACAACATAAAAGAAGGACATTATTTCCTACAATGAAGGAAGGCTGCAATCTATCTTTCCACGGCGGCCATCTTAAACTGATCGGAATTATATCCTAAAACAATGTTGTACCGATAAAGCAAATATTTTCTGCTATTGATGGCAAACCCATTTAATAGGTTTAAGTGTTATTCTTAATTGCTTGCTAATGTTTAATAAGGTTATGTTATGAAAGAACTGCACATTTTGCAGCATATCAAAGTTAGTAGGGACCACCACTGGATTATACTCAACACATACTATACACAAGTGGAAAAGTATCCAAAAAGAAGAAAAACATTTTTTTCAACATTTTTGTTTTTTAATTTTTAATTAATGCCGACATTTCATCAAGGTCATTCAAACCTCTTCTGGCCGTACTGAATTTCTCAATTAATCTCGCCTCCATACGGTGCAAAATGGAGGAACACTCATCAGCTGTTTGTGTCTTCTCTACTACATATAGGACAGACCATCTAATATAATCATTTCCGTGTCTCTTGTCTCTATAATGATCAACTAGAGAGGCACTTCTTATTTCGCATCTGATCCTAGACAGGTGTTGTAGGATGCACACTTTTACTAGTTGGGTAGTCTGACCAATGTATGACAACTTACATGGGCATGTAATGCAATAGACCACATTTCTTGTATTGCAATTTGAAAACCGGAGTTGCTGATATGTTATACCATTTACGTCGATGTTTTTTTTGTGCTCTGTGTATTGGCAAGCCGTACAATTGTTACATTTATAATGACCAATGAGATGTGGTAACTCAATCATAGCACTCAGGTCTTCTTCTTTTTAGATGTGGCAAAAGAAGCATGGACTAATGAATCCTGTATATTTCGGCCTCTTTTAAAAGAAAAAAATTGCTTTTTTATCCCTAAAGGGTGCAATCTTTTCCAGTTGTTTCAATGTTAGCTCTAATCCGATTTGCTTTAGGATCATAGGTTAACACACAGGTGAGGGGTATTTCTTTTTCTTTTTCTCTTGGTGTTAATAGAGTTTCCCTTGGTGTGTACCAGGCTCATTTACAGGCCCTCCTGACTATTTTTCTCGAGTATCCTCTTGCTATCAATCATGATGTCAATTCTTCCGCATTGTCAAAGTAATCTTCCTTATTGGTACAGTTTCTACAGATACGCAGAAACTGTCCATGAGGTAAGTTTTCTTTCAAATTACGACGGTTATTGCTGGAAAAATGCAATAGAGAATTTCTATCTGTGGTTTTTTTTATAAAGGCTAACTCCTATAACTCCCTCCTGTGCCTCAATCCATAGATCCAAAAAGTTAATACGTCGGAGATCAGATGTCATTGTGAATTTTAAATCAGGAGTTAGATGGTTAATCCAAACGTGAAAGGCTGCTAGAGACTCTGAGTTGCCTTCCCAGATCATGAGGATGTCATCTATATATCTTAACCAGCATTTTACATTTCTTTGAAAAGGATTGCTGTTATAGTATATCCACTTATTTTCAAAATAATCCGTCACTAAATTAGCGATTTTCCGGAGCAAAGCTGCAGCCCATCGCTGCACCTTTGACTTGTAGATACATAACCTGGTCAAAAGTGAAGAAGTTACTTTTAAGGCAAAGTGTACCCAAAGTCATTATGAACGAAGTAGGAACCTTATGTGGCATAAGACTCTCCTATCCAGATATATATTCATTATCTCCAACGCCTCATTCTGTGGGATATTAGTATATAGTGATTCAATATCTAATGTTACTAATATCTGTGTATCCTCATTGTAAATGTTGCCTTCTAATATATTTATCATATGCATAGAATCTCTTACATATGATCGAGTAGCCCAATACCAAAGGTTGTAAAAAAGTGTCAACATATTGGGCCAAGGGCTCAAGGATCGATCCACATGCGGAGATGATTGGTCTACCTGGCGGGTTATCCATATTTTTGTGGATCTTCGGAAGGATATATAGCCGGGGAGTACGTGCCTCACTTTGATTTCGAAATTCGCATTCCTTTTTACATATCCAACCTTCCCTGAACGCTTCGTCTGTTGTTACTTTGATCACTCTTTTTAAACGTGTTGTTGGATCTTCTGTAATGACTCGATAATGTTCTTTATTTTCAAGTTGACGTACTACTTCAAATTTATATTTCTGTTTATCCAGTAGAACAATACCACCTCCCTTATCTGCTGGTTTGATGACAATATTGTCATTTTGAGATAGTGAGGTAATAGCCATCCTTTCTTCCTTAGAGCAATTTGGTTGGAAAAAAATATTTTTCTTATTTAGAAGGTCAAGTTCCCTTAGGACAACATCCTCAAACAGCTGAATTTCAGCTGGCATACTATTCGTATCTGGGCAAAATGTTGATTTGAAACAAAGTCCACTGATATTTTCATCATCATTTATGGGTTTTTCTGTTGTTCACAGAAAAAAAGCCCTTAGTCTTGCTTTTCGTAGAAATTGTAATATCTCTGTTTTAGTGTCAACTGGGTCCAATAATCTAGCTGGTACAAAAGACAGACCTTTATTCAATATCTCATATTCAATGTCTGAAAGATTACAATCAGATAAATTATAAATAGGCATATTATTCTTATCACAAATACCTATCGTTGATATATTCTTTTCCTTTTTCTGAATTCCCCTTGATCTAGATATTGACCTCTGCCCTGTTCTTGGTGCAGGGGTCTCCCTCTCTGCCCGCCGCCCCTTCCTCTCCGGCCTCCTCTGCTAAAAAAAAGGTTGGGCTGTCGAGTACTGGGGTGCAGAGTATGATTCAGTTGAATGTTCTTGTTCTGAATCAGAGGATGTGTCAGAGAACGTGATAAATCTTCTCCTTGACCTTGTCTGGAATTGTAAGTTAAGGTTACTCGGATTATTACATTTATAAAAATCTTCCTTCAAAAATGGATATACTTCCTCTAACTTAAAGTTCTTGATATCTCTAGCTACTTTGCTAGTCTTCTGATTCACTGCTCAAGTTTTAAAATCACATATGATCTTATCAGCTGATTCTAATAGCTGTTTGACATTCTTTATTGTTTGGTCTTGGGTGATTTTTTGCTCTAATGCATCAATCTCTTTTAGCTCAGCTTCACTGATTCTTAGCGCTGTTTCAATAGAGAGAGCCAACCAATCACATGAACATTTAGTGCCTGCTCCACTAAAATGTAGTAAATAAGTCTTATCTGAGACAAAAATCACAGGAATGTTTCTAACCTGTAGGCCAGCTGGAATGGTGTTTTTTTTAAATGTTCTAGAAGTACTTAGGCATGAAGTTGCGTTCTAATGTTTTTCTTTTTTAGTTGTTTAAGTTTTTCAATCTTATCTACATTTGTGGGTGCTAAAGTGGTTTGTTCACCACTTAGGAGAGAATGATTCCCAAATAACAAGCTTATTTGCGCTTCTGTATAGCTTACTGTGTATGGTTCTGTCATAATTCTAAAGGGCGAATACTGAGTAGAAGAGGAGGGAAACACAAAATGTCAAGCCACTAGATGGATAGTCAAAAAGACTAGGATATTTGCCTATAGTTACTTGACCCCTGCATCCGCTGATGCAAAACAATATCCAAACCAAAAAGAAGGAAGGCCCATTAACCCCAATTGTATCTGGGCCCAAGACTCAATCAACCATTCTCCATATATAAGGGGATAAATATTTAGCAAATTTACAATGAAAACATCAATTACTAATTGTGGACAATTGTTGTCCAAAATATTTTTTTAATAATGCTCAGTACTTTTGTGTGTCTCTCTCTTCTACTCCTATCAAAAAAAGTGGAGTTGCATGAATACTATAATACATATGATACGTGAAATTCTTAAACTAAAACCCATAACACAATACAAAAATAAAGAAAATCTGTCAATAAAAACAAATAGTACAAAGTACTGAAATCAATCTACAGAATAGTTCAAAGCACTGGAATCAGTCTTTTATAACAAAAAAGCTGCTAAACCATCCTGTGGCAAGCAGCCTTATATAATTAGGTAATGATGCTTGGTATTGTTTTTCTTTCAGGGGTAATAACTCCCAGTAATTGTGGACGATACCACTTTATTTTCCTTATTCCATTGCTCCAAAATTTTCCAAGACATTCCTCCAAAACATGGTCGACGCGTTTCGGCCTTTTAGTTTTTTGGCCTCCTCAGGACATCAGACACAGTGCCTATATACAAATTTACAATGAATTACTATAATTTGACATCCTCACCACGACAACACCACTACTTCTGCCAACAGGCAGCAATGCTCACCCTAATCTTGCCCCCTATCTCTGCTCGTGATACTATATTATTTAATATCTTATTTATTAGCCCAATACTGCCACCATCTTTTGTGGCTTACTCATCTGTTTTTACATGCTGTTTGTAAATCTCCATTATTACAGTTGGCAAGCAACCTCATGCATGGTCAAATCAGGAAAACCTTTGTGATTACAAACTGTTCATATATGTGTATGATTGTGCATGCTAATAAAATAAAGAATAGCTGACCTTATTTTTTTGTTTGTTTCTGTAGTTGTCTTTCCAGAAATCTTTTTTTTTTTAAATATGAAGGAGTAACTGTTCATATCAGATGAATCCTCCGTGATACTGAAACCATTATGCACATGTTGTCAAATAATTCCGAAAAGGTTTTAAACTCAACTCTTATATTTTTCATTTTTAAATGGACTTACCAATCGCACTCTATCCTTGCTTATTTCCAAGTGACCGCCACATGGAAAGCCTCTATTCTCGTTTCGGGAGACAACAAACTTGTACTCTGTACGAACGTGGTTAAATTTCAACCGAACGTTCATAAGCCGCAGTAGCGGCAGAGCCTCAGGTTGACAACAACATAAAAGAAGGACATTATTTCCTACAATGAAGGAAGGCTGCAATCTATCTTTCAACAGCGGCCATCTTAAACTCATCGGAATTATATCCTAAAACAATGTTGTACCGATAAAGCGAATATTTTCTGCTATCGATGACAAACCCATTTAGTAGGTTTAAGTTTTATTCTTAATTACTCACTAATGTTTAATAAGGTTATGTAATGAAAGAACTGCACATTTTGCAGCACATTAAAGTTAGTAGGGACCACCACTGGACTAAACTCAACACATACTATATACAAGGGGAAAAGTATCCAAAAAGAAGAAAAAACATTTTTTTTTTTTTTAAATTTTTAATTAATGCTCACATTTCATAAAGGTCATTCAAACCTCTCCTGGCCGTACTGGATTTCTCAATTAATCTCGCCTCCATACGGTGCAAAATGGCAGAACACTCATCAGCTGTTTGTGTCTTCTCTACCACATATAGGACGGACCATCTAATATCATAATTTCCGTGCCTCTTGATTCTATAATGATCAACTAGAGGGGCACTTCTTATTTCGCATCTGATTCCAGACAGGTGTTGTAGGATGCGCACTTTTACTGGTTGTGTAGTCTGACCAATGTATGACAACTTACATGGGCATGTAATGCAATAGACTACATTTCTTGAATTGCAATTCGAAAACCGGAGCTGTTGATATGTTATACCATTTACTTCGATGTTTTTTGGGTTCTCTGTGTATTGGCAAGCCGTACAATTGTTACATTTATAATGACCAATGAGAGATGGTAACTCTAGCATAGCCCTCAAATCATTCTTCTTTTTAGATGTGGCAAAAGAAGCATGGACTAATGAGTCCTGTATATTGCGGCCCCTTTTAAAAGAGAGCAATGGCTTTTTTATCCCTAAAGGGTGTAACATTTTCCAGTTTTTTTCAATAATAGCTCTAATCCGATTTGCTTTAGGATTATAGGTTAACACACAGGTGAGGGGTATTTCTTTTTCGTTTTCTCTCGGTAGCACCGAGGACACAACTTCATGCCCAAGTACTTCTAGAACATTTAAAAAACAACACCAGCTGGCCTACAGGTTAGAAACATTCCTTTGATTTTTGTCTAAGATAAGACTTATTTACTACATTTTAGTGTAGTAGGCACTAAGGGGGTCATTACAACATTGGCGGTAAATGCCGCTTACCACCGTGCAGAATACCGCCAACACACCGCCGTAGCCACGGAATTCCACCACGGTCATTATGACCCACAGCTCGGAATCCGCCAAAATCCAGACACCCACACAAGTCCGCCACACCAAAGGTCAGTGATAAACTGGTGATAACAAAACCTCCACCGTCATGCCAACAGGAATACGCCCACACTATCACGACCCACGAATCCACGCGGCGGTCTTTCAACTGCGGTATTCTATTGGCGGTGCACACCGCCACGCTCAAAATACACACACATTTACAAAACACAACCACATTGGACAATTCCAAATACACACACCTGATACACATACACACACCACTCCCACACACCCAATACAATATAAAACACACACCCACATCACCCACAAACCCTTACGACCACAATTGCGACAGAAGGCCAGAGAGAGACACCACCTGAAGGAACAATAGCATCCCCAGGCACCCTACACCATCACTCATACAACATCCACGCACCTCACACAACACACCTCTAAATATCACCCCACACATCACAACACAAACCACCCCACACATCACCCACACCACCACATGGCCCCGGAAGGACACCACAGGTTCTCTGAGGAGGAGCCCAGGGTCATGGTGGAGGAAATCATCCGGGTAGAGCCACAGCTATTCGGATCACAGGTGTAGCACACCACAATAGCTAGGAAGATGGAGCTATGGCGCAGAATCGTGGACAGGCTCAACGCAGTGGGACAACACCCAAGAACTAGGGATGACATCAGGAAGAGGTGGAACGACCTACGGGGGAAGGTGCGTTCCGTGGTCTCAGGACACTACATTGGTACAAAGGACTGGCGGCGGACCCCCACCTCCTCCCCCACAACTAACAACTTGGGAGGAGGAGGTCTTGGCTGGAGAAATGGACTCTGGTAAGTCAAATCTTTCATTACTTCATCTCCCACCCACCTGCATGCTATCACATACCCCCACTCTCGCCCTCACCCCCATCACTCCAACTCCTCACGTATGTCCCAGTATCACAAACCACACATCCCAACCCAAGCCCTGCATGTGACACCAAAGCATGGACACCCGTCACCAAAGCATGGCCACTGCACATACCCATACACCCCCCTAAACCAAATATCACACAAGGTCCTAAACAGGAATGCAAGCACTGGGGTACAGGGTCACCCACCCATTGCACACCATGGCACACACAGATGCAATAATTATGCCTTTACACCCCTGCAGGACCCCTACCCAACGTCACCGGACAGGAGGGTCCAGACATGTCCACTCCACCCACAGAAGAGGCCCACAGTGATGACAGCAGCTCTGTCCAACTGGATCTAGATGACCAGCCCGGCCCATCTGGGACCTCGGGACAGTCGGTTCCCCTCACACTGGCACAGGCCACCACAGAGCCTCCCCCCTCTGGAAACACCAGCATACCACCCACCCAGCGGGCCCATACCTCTGTCCCCAGGAAAAGTAAATCAGCAGTGTGTCCACCACTACAGGGAACCCAGGCTAATCCACCACCCCAACAACACCAGGGACCTGGGGGCAGTGGGCACACGGTTCAGGGGACAGAGGCCCAGGGAAACAGGGAAACTGGGAGGGCTGCTGTGCGACAGGGGAAGGACAGGCCCAGAGAACCCACTCTCCACGAGGCCGTCTCCAACATCATGGGAGCCTACCACCATTCCCAGGAGACGATGGCAACGGTACTGGCCAAGTTTCAGGAGACCCAGCGGCTGCAGGAGAAACAGTATTTGGGGTTCAGGGAGGAACTCAAATCCATCAATTCCACCCTGGGCACCCTTGTAGGGGTGCTGAAGGAACTCGTCAACACCAGTAGGGACACTGTGGCACAACAAGGGGCCCCTGAGAACCACCCCGCAAGCGATCCCTGAGATCCAGGACAAAGACAGAGAACAATGCCAAGACCCCCGCCAAGAAATGAGACCACCCTGATTGTCATCCTTCTGTCCTAATTTGTCACCCTGTCCATCCTTAAACTTCTCCAGCTCCATTTCCTATGCCCCTTTGGACCATGCACCTGTGAGACTAATAGACTGGACTCCACCATGGACATTCCTCCACCATCACCCCTGACCATTTTACAACCCCCTCCACTATTTAGCACTTAAATAAACACCCTTAAATCACAAAACTATCTGGAGTCAGTCTGTGCTTTTGAAAATGTGCATTTGCAATAACTGTGGAAAAATGCTATATCCATTGTATTGTCAACATACCTATGTCACACAGCTCTATTCCATGAGGAAACAAAGCAGATGTCACACAGTGGGACCCACATCTGTGAAATCGAAAGGGAAAGTGACAACTCAGGGTCCATACACTGTGCGAAAATGACAGACAGATGTCTATGTCCTCTTCTTCTGCTTCCTCGCCTTCACTGTCCACAGGCTCCACAGCTGCCACAACACCTCCATCTGGACCATCCTCCTGCAGAAATGGCACCTGTCATCGCAAAACCAAGTTGGGAAGCATACAGCAGGCCACGATGATCTGGCACACCTTCTTTGGTGAGTATAATAGGGAAGCACCTGTCATATGAAGGCACCTGAACCTGGCCTTCAGGAGGCAGAAGGTCCTCTCTATAATCAATCAATCAATCAATAGATTTATAAAGCGCTATGTACCCGTTAGGGTTTCGAGGCGCTGGGGGGGGGTGTTGCTGCTATCGTTCGAAGAGCCATGTCTTGAGGAGACTCCTGAAGGTGAGGAGGTCCTGGGTCTGGTGTAGTGAGGTGGGGAGAGAGTTCCAGGTCTTGGAGGTGAGGTAGGCGAGCTAGTTCGACCATGTGCCTCATTGTAGCGTTCCTCTGCCCTTGTCCTGGGATTCCTCACTGGGGTCAGTAGCCATGACAGGTTGGGGTAACCAGATTCACCTGCAAATATCGAGGGACAACTGTTAGACACACACTAACTCTTAGGGACATCCCCAGACCCAGACACCTAGTCACACTGTATTGGGTCCATGTCCTCACCTAATAGCCACACTCGGTGCCTCTGGAGTTGCCCCATCAAATAAGGGATGCTGCTATTCCTCCGAATGTAAGCGTCATGCACTGAGCCAGGAAATTTGGCATTCACATGGGAGACGTACTGGTCTGCCAAACACACCATCTGCACATTCATCGAATGGTAACTCTTCCGGTTTCTGTACACCTGTTCACTCCTGCGTGGGGGGACCACTGCCACATGGGTCCCATCAATGGCACCTATGATGTTGGGGATATGTCCCAGGGCATAGAACTCACCTTTCACTGTAGGCAAATCCTCCACCTGAGGGAAAATGATGTAGCTCCGCATGTGTTTCAGCAGGGCAGACAACACTCTGGCCAACACGTTGGAAAACATAGGCTGGGACATCCCTGATGCTATGGCCACTGTTGTTTGAAAAGACCCACGTGCCAGGAAATGGAGTACTGACAGCACCTGCACTAGAGAGGGGATTCCTGTGGGATGGCGGATAGCTGACATCAGGTCTGGCTCCAACTGGGCACACAGTTCCTGGATTGTGGCACGATCAAGTCTGTAGGTGATGATCACATGTCGCTCCTCCATTGTCGACAGGTCCACCAGCGGTCTGTACACCGGAGGAGGCTGCCATCTCCTCACCTGCCCCAGCGGACTTGCTCTATGGAGGAGAACAGCGAGCAGAGAGTCAACCAACACATAGGTACATAAACACAACTTTATATGAACATTTTTCAAAATCAACATATGGCTGTCTTAGTGTATAATCAAGGCCTATATATGTATGACGCATTTAAAATTAATGCCACGTGGCCCCCCTGAAATGGTGGCTGCCTGACCTGTAAGGTGGGACAAGGGGATATGAGGTAATTGTGCTGCCTTCGTACACCATCGCGGTAGGCGGTCGAAGACCGCAGCGCAAACCTGCATTGGTTAACATTGGACCCTATGGGTCCCAGGAGCCCATGACGATGCACGCCGGCGGTAACGGTACGCACCGCCGCAGACGTGACTGCCATTTTCTCTCTGATCAATCACTTGATACCTGATCTTCGACAGGAGTGGACCTACACTGCAAGTGCTGCTATGACCTCAGTCTGGAAGAGACAATGGCCCATGTGTCTGGGGAAAGGGCCCTTGCCTTCAGCACGGAGGAGTTGGAGAAACTAGTGGATGGGGTCCTCCCCCAGTACACTGTACTCTACGGTCCTCCAGACAAACAGGTGAGTACACTCTGAGCATGCTGTATGGGCAATGGCTGTTTGGAGTGGTGTGGATGAAAAATGGGGGGGGGAGAATGAGGCGTGCTTGAAACGACGGTGAGTGCATATGCGACATGGCAAGGGTAGGGATGCGGGCCAATGACTGTGATGGTGCGGACGCTTATATCTTCTCCTTTTTCCCAGCACTATTCGTGTAGGTCAGAGCCCACCAGAAGAAGGATATTTGGCGTGCCATCGCCAAGGAAGTCCGGACCCTGGGGGTCTACCACAGATGGAGCACCCACTGCCGAAAAAGATGGGAGGACATTCGCCGCTGGAGCAAGAAGACGGCGGAGGCCCAGCTGGGGTTGGCCTCCCAACGTGGGAGGGGTGCCCATCGCACCATGACCCCCCTGATGTTCCGGATCCTGTCGGTGGCGTACCCGGAGTTGGATGGGCGCTTGAGGGCATCACAGCAGCCACAAGGAGGTGAGTACACTCTCATTCATCTGATTCAGCGCGCAGTGGAGGTGTCTGGGTGGGGGAAGTGGGCTGTGGGTTCCCCTAGGCCAGGGCGAGTTTAGTAGGCAGGGTCCCTTCTTAAGGCAGGTCCGGTGGCACCCCACCCCACCTGTGTACAGAGCCAACTACACCTACACAGGCTCCTGTGACATGCATGTGTGCAGCAATCGGGCATAGCCTTGTAAACCATGTCCCTGGGATTGATTAGGGAACTCCAAGTGCACAGCGTAATGCAGGGGGCTTCTGTGTCTGTAGTGTCTGCCAACGGTAGCGGTATTGCATGCACTCAACATGTCTTTCTTCTGTTTCCCCCCCTTTTTGTGGTCTCCCTGTGCTTGTGTGCATTAGCATCATCAGGCGGAGGAGCAGTGGCACCGGAGATGGAGGGAGCTGCATCCCACATGGCCCTGGAGGGCAAGACAACGGAGTCAGAAGCCACCAGTGGGACAGAGGGGGAGGGGAGTTCCAGGGCGGGGACAGGACCTGAGACCAGTGATATGGCCTCCTCCTCTGATGGGAGCTCCCTTGCGGTGGCGGCCCCTCTGTGCCCCCCGCAACTACAGGTACAGCCGCCACCCCCCCCCACCAGCACCACCCTCCCAGCAGCCCCTCAGCGTTTGCCCCCGTGGCCGCTCACCCAGGAGGGTGGGCATCTCCTTCGCCCCAGGCACCTCAGCCCCTGCCCCTGTCACCCCTGCTGCCCTCAGTGAGGAGGCCATTGACCTCGTCAGGTCCCTCACTGTTGGGCAGTCTACCATTTTGAATGCCATCTAGGGTGTAGAGAGGCAGTTGCAGCAAACCAATGCATACCTGGAGGGCATTCATTCTGGTCAGGCAGCCCATCAGCGAGCTTTTTAGACTCTGGCCTCTGCACTGATGGCAGCCATTGTCCCTGTCTCTAGCCTCCCCCCTCCAACTTCCTCCACCCAGACCCAAACACCTGTACCTTAGCCTATCCCAAGCGCACCATCAGACCAGAATGCACACACCTCAACACACAAGGGAAGCTCAGGCAAACATAAGCACCACACATCCCACAGGCACTCACGCAAGCATCATACACATGCAGACATACCAACAGCCACTGCCTCCACTGTGTCCCCCTCCTCGTCTCCCTCCTCCCTCCCAGTATCATTTCCACTCACACCTGCATGCACTACATTGTCAGCCACTACCTCCATCACCAGCACACCCACCAGCACACCCCGCTCACATGCAGTCACCACCCCCACTACCATTCACACATCCCCTATGTCCTCTCCCAGTGTGTCTGTGAGCCCACCTCCCAAAGTACACAAACGCAGCCACACACCCACCCAACAGCCATCCACCTCACGACAGCCTCCAGCCCATGCACCTTCACCCAAAGTCACCAAACGTACACCTCCTACAACCACTACCTCTTCCTCCACTCCCAAACCCCCTCCATCTACCCGTCCCAGTGTGTCCAAAAAACTTTACCTGTCCAACCTTGACCTCTTCCCCTGACCTCCCCCACCCCTTCAGTCTCCTAGGGCCCACTTCTCCAGGTCCCAACCCAGCGCCTCAGCCACATCAGCGGGAGCACTGGTGCCCATATTGACCGGCTTCTGGAGTGAGCCAGGCAGCAGGGCAGCCAGTGTGCCAAGGAGCCAGAGCACGGACAGTCCCTCACCTCAAAAACACCAAAAGTTGGCCAGTGCCCAGCGGGAGAGAGGAAAAAAATCTTCAAACAAAGCCGCTCCCAGGGCTACAAGTGGGAGTGTGGATCCAGCTGCGCCACCATCCAAAGTGGGGAAGGGGCACACTAAAACTGGCAAGTCTGGGAAAACCTGCACGGCGGACAAGACCGCCACAAGCACCACTGCCAAAGACACCGCCGCCACCAGCACTGCTGCCAAGGACACCGCTGCCACCAGCACTGCTGAACAGGACACCGCCGTCACCAGCACCGCTGAACAGGACACCGCCACCACCAGCACCGCTGCCAAGGACACCGCCGCCACCAGCACCGCTGAACAGGACACCGCCGCCACCAGCACCGCTGAACAGGACACCGCCGACACCACCACTACCACCGCAGGCCACTGAGTGCCAAAGATTCTGACGCTACTGAAGCCGCCACGAGCAGGATGAAGCATTCTGGGCATAAGGCCCCCTCCAGAACTAGTGGAGAGATACATCCACTACCTCTGTCCTTGGCAGGATGAAGCACTCTGGGTACAAAGCCCCCTCCCAAACCAGTGGAGAGATACATCCACTACCTCTGTGCTTGGCAGGATGAAGCACTCTGGGCACAAAGCCCCCTCCAGAACCAGTGAAGAATGACATCCACTACCTCTGTCCTTGGCAGGATGAAGCACTCTGGGCACAAAGCCCCCTCCAGAACCAGTGGAGAGATACATCCACTACCTCTGTCCTTGGCAGGATGAAGCACTCTGGGCACAAAGCCCCCTCCAGAACCAGTGGAGAATGACATCCACTACCTCAGTCCTTGGCAGGATGAAGCACTCTGGGCACAAAGCCCCCTCCAGAACCAGTGGAGAATGACATTCACTACCTCAGTCCTTGGCAGGATGAAGCACTCTGGGCACAAAGCCCCCTCCAGAACCAGTGGAGACTGTTATCCACTTGAGAGACTGTGGCTTTGCACTCCCCAGGATAAAGCAGTGGGCAACCCACCCACTGTAGAGGCTTGAGAGACTGTGGCTTTGCACTCCCCAGGATGCAACAATGGGCAAACCACGCACTGTATAGACTTGAGAGACTGTGGCTTTGCACTCCCCATGATACATCAATGGGCATGGAGCCCCCCCGTGGATCTGGCGTCATGCACTCATCCGGCTGAGGTGCCCCCCTTCCCTTCCCCCTGAGGTACCTGTTTTATTTCTATCTGATGCCCCAGCAGTGTTCTCTCCGTCTTGTTCGGGTATCTCGTGTGGGCCTCGCCCATGCGTTTTGGGCCCAGTGGTCCACGGACTATGATGGTGGAATCCCTTGGACTTGAATTCTTGGTGTATATATTTGTTTATAGTGTTAGTATCTTTATATATGTATATATTTTTGATTCATGTCTTTGAATATATTACAATCATTCGACTCATTTCCTTTTGTCCTTGCATTCTTCCAAGGGGTTTGGGGGGGTGTACTGTAATGTATCATGATGTATTAGTGTGTGTGTTGTAGTGGGTGAGGGTGGGGGTGAGGGTGTTGCGTGTTGCGTGTGAGTGTCACTCTCTTTTCCCTCCCCCCTCCCCTGTGTCGTAGGTGCAGTACTCACCGTGGTCTTCACCGCCGGCGTTCCTGCTCCTGGTAGAGGAGCAGGAAGACATAGGCAGGGAAAATCTGAAGTTCTGGTTCCATGGCGTCCTGGTTCCTCGTGGGGTGTGTAGAGGTGAGCGTTTTCCCTTCCAAGTCCTGCTTCCACCGTATTTTTGTTTGCGGTGAATCCGCCCTGGAAAAGGTGGCAGATTGGACTCTTGTAATTCTGTGGGCGGTACATTGTCCTCAGCCTGTCTGTTGGCGGTTACCACCGCGGTGTTTGTTTGTACCGCCTTGAAGGTCAGAGTGTTAAAGTGGCTGTCTATGTGGGCGGTTTCCGCCACCGTCGTGATTCCAATTTTTTTTCCGCCGGCCTGTTGGCGGCTTTACCGCCGCTTTAACACTGACCTCCAGGGTTGTAAAGACCACCTAAATGTTCACATGATTGGTTGGCTCTCACTATTGAAACAACGCTAAGAATCAGCGAAGCTGAGCTAAAAGAGATTGAGGCATTAGACCTAGAAATCACCCAAGACCAAACAATAAAGGATGTCAAACAGCTATTAGAATCAGCTGATAAGATCATATGTGATTTTAAAACTCGAACAGTGAATCAGAAGATTAGCAAAGTAGCTAGAGATATCAAGAACTTTAAGTTAGAGAAAGTATATCCATTTTTGAAGGACAATTTTTATAAATTTAATAATCGGAGTAATCTTAACTTACAATTCCAGACAAGGTCAAGGAGAAGATTTAGCACGTTAGCTCACACATCCTCTAATTCAGAACAAGAACATTCAACTGAATCATACTCTGCACCTCAGTACTCGACAGTCCAACCTTTTTTCAGCAGAGGAGGCCGGAGAGGAAGGGGCAGCGGGCAGAGAGGGAGACCCCTGTATCAAGAACAGGGCAGAGGTCAATATCTAGATCAAGGGGGATTCAGAAAAAGAATATATCGACGATAGGCATTTGTGATAAGAATAATATGCCTATTTATAATTTACCTGATTATAATCTTTCAGACATTGAATATGAGATATTGAATAAAGGTCTGTCTTTTGTACCAGCTAGGTTATTAGACCCAGTTGACACTAAAACAGAGATATTACAATTTCTACGAAAAGTGAGACTAAGGGCTTTTTTTCTGTGAAGCAACAGAAAAACCCATAAATGATGATGAAAATATCAGTGGAATTTGTCTCAAATCAACATTTTTCCCAGATACGAATAGTATGCCAGCTGAAATTCAGGTGTTTGAGGATGTTGTCCTGAGGGAACTTGACCTTCTAAATAAGAAAAATATTTTTTTCCAACCAAATTGCTCAAAGGAAGAAAGGATGGCTATTACCTACCTATCTCAAAATGACAATATTGTCATCAAACCGGCAGATAAGGGAGGTGGTATTGTTCTACTGGATAAACAGAAATAGAAATCTGAAGTAGTACGTCAACTTGAAAATAAAGAACATTATCAAGTCATTACAGAAGATCCAACAACACGTTTAAAAAGAGTGATCAAAGTAACAACAGACGAAGCGTTAAGAGAAGGTTGGATATGTAAAAAGGAATACGAATTTCTAAATCAAAGTGAGGGCACGTACTCCCCGGCTATATTTCCTTCCGAAGATCCACAAAAATGTGGATAACCCCCGAGGTAGACCAATCATCTCCGCATGTGGATTGATCCTTGAGCCATTGGCCCAATATGTTGACACTTTTTCAAAACCTTTGGTATGGGTTACTCTTCATATGTAAGAGATTCTATGCATATGATAAATATGTTAGAAAGCAACATTTACAATGAGGATACACAGATATTAGTAACATTAGATATTGAATCACTATATACTAATATCCCACAGAATGAGGCATTGGAGATAATGAATATATATATCTGGATAGGAGAGTCTTGCCACATAAGGTTCCTACTTCGTTTATAATGACTTTGGCTACACTTTGCCTTAAAAGTAACTTCTTCACTTTTGACCAGGTTATGTATCTACAAGTCAAAGTTGTAGCGATGGGCTGCAGCTTTGCTCCCGAAATCGCTAATTTGGTGATGGATTATTTTGAAAATAAGTGGATATACTATAACAGCAATCCTTTTCAAAGAAATGTAAAATGCTGGTTAAGATATACAGATGACATCCTTATGATCTGGGAAGGCAGCTCAGAGTCTCTAGCAGCCTTTCACGTTTGGATTAACCATCTTACTCCTGATTTAAAATTCACAATGAAATCTGATCCCAGACATTAACTTTTTGTATCTATGGATTGAGGCACAAGAGGGAGTTATAGGAGTTACCATTTATAAAAAACCCACAGATAGAAATTCTCCATTGCATTTTTCTGTCAATCACCCACGTAATTTGAAAGAAAAGTTACCTGATGGACAGTTTCTGCGTATCCGTAGAAACTGTACCAATAAGGAAGATTACTTTGACAATGTGGAATAATTGACATTATGATTGATAGCAAGAGGATACTCGAGAAAAATAGTCAGGAGGGCCTGTAAACGAGCCTGGTACATACCAAGGGAAACTCTATTAACACAAAGGGAAAAAGAAATACCCCTCACCTGTGTGTTAACCTATAATCCTAAATCAAATTGGATTAGAACTATAATTGAAAAGAACTGGAAAATATTGCACCCTTTAGGGATAAAAAAGCCATTGTTCTCTTTTAAAAGGGGCCGCAATGTACGGGACTCATCAGTCCATGCTTCTTTAGCCACATCTAAAAAGAAGAATGACCTGAGGGCTATGCTAGAGTTACCACCTCTCATTGGTCATTATAAATGTAACAATTGTACGGCTTGACAATACACAGAGAACACAAAAAATATCGAAGTAAATGGTATAACATATCAGCAACTCCGGTTTTCGAATTGCAATACAAGAAATGTAGTCTATTGCATTACATGCCCATGTAAGTTTTCATACATTGGTCAGACTACACAACCAGTAAAACTACGCATCCTACAACACCTGTCTAGGATCAGATGCGAAATAAGAAGTGCCCCTCTAGTTGATCATTATAGAAACAAGAGGCACGGAAATTATGATATTAGATGGTCCGTCCTATATGTGGTAGAGAAGACACAAACAGCTGATGAGTGTTCCTCCATTTTGCACCGTATGGAGGCGAGATTAATTGAGAAATTCAGTACGGCTAGAAGAGGTTTGAATGACCTTGATGAAATGTGGGCATTAATTAAAAAAAAAAAAAAAAAATGTTCAAAAACATCTTTTTCTTCTTTTTGGATACTTTTCCCCTTGTGTATAGTATGTGTTGAGTTTAGTCCAGTGGTGGTCCCTACTTAACCTATTAAATGGGTTTGTCATCGATAGCAGAAAATATTCGGTCGATCAGTACAACATTGTTTTAGCATATAATTCCAATGAGTTTAAGATGGCCGCCGTGGAAAGATAGATTGCAGCCTTCCTTCAGTGTAGGAAATAATGTCCTTCTTTTGGGTTGCTGTCAACCCGAGGTGCTGCCGCTACCGCAGCTTATGAACGTTCGGTTTAAATGTAACCGCGTTCGTACAGAGTACAAGTTTGTTGTCTCCCGAAATGAGAATAGAGGCTTTCCATGGGCCGGTCACTCACAAATAAGCGAGGATAGAGCGCGATTGGTAAGTCCATTTAAAAATGAAAAATATAAGAGTTGAGTTTAAAACCTTTTCGGAATTATTTGACAACATGTGCATAACGGTTCCAGTATCACAGAGGATTCATTTGATACGAACAGTTACTCCTTCATATTTTCAAAAAGACGATTTCTGGAAATAGAACTGCAGAAACAAACAAAAAAAGGTCAGCTATTCTTTATTTTATTAGCGTGCACAATCATACACATATATGAACAGTTTGTAATCACAAAGGCTTTCCTGATTTGACCGTGCTTGAGGTTGCTTGCTAATTGTAATAATGGAGATTTACAAACAGCATGTAAAAACAGATGAGTAAGCCACAAAAGATGGTGGCAGTATTGGGCTAATTAATAAGGTAGTAAATAATATAGAATCACAAGCACAGATATGGTGCAAGATAAGGGTGAACATTGCTGCCTGTTGGCAGCAGTGGTGGTGTTGTCGTGGTGATGATGTCAAATGATAGCAATTCATTGTAAATTTGTATATAGGCACTGTGTCTGATGTCCTGAGGAGGCCAAAAAACAAAAAGGCCGAAACGCGTCGACCATGTTTTGGAGGAATGTCTTGGAAAATTTTGGAGCAATGGAATAAGGAAAATAAAGTGGTCTCGTCCACAATTACTGGGAGTTATTACCCCTGAAAGAAAAACGATACCAAGAATCATTACCTCATGATATAAGACTGCTTGCCACAGGATGGTTTAGCAGCTTTTTTGTTATAAAAGACTGATTCCAGTGCTTTGAACTATTCCGTAGATTGATTTCAGTACTTTGTACTATTTGTTTTTATTGACAGTTTTTCTTTATTTTTGTATTGTGTTATGTGTCTTAGTTTAAGAATGACATGTATCATATGTATTACACTATTCACGCAAGTCCACTTTTTTTAATAGGAGTAGAAGAGAGAGAGACACAAAAATACTGAGAATTATTCAAAATAAATTTTGGACAACAATTGTCCACAGTGATTAACTGATGTTTTCTTTGTAAATTTGTTAAATATTTATCCCCATTGTATATGGAGAATGGTTTATTGAGTCTTGGGCCCAGATACAATTGGGGTAAAGGGCCTTCCCCCTTTTTTAGTTTGAATAAATGAATTGCAGCATACTGTGAGACAGGCAGAATGATCTTGGAGTCTTGCCCCCCTTTGAGGGCAATGGACTACAGGGCATGTTGTTCTTAGGCTATGAGACACATTTTCAGAGACTCTGAGAGAGGCAGCTGAGGGATGGATAAGAGAAGAAGAAGGATGGGAAAGGAACATAGGGACGTCACAATATAATGATCCCCTGACTGAGTTACAACATGCAGAGGACAATGAGGAGAGGGAAGAAAGACCTAATAGGGGTGCAGATGAACAACAAACTAACAGGAAATTATATAATTTCTACTTGCTTCCTACCCAGGGCTACTAATGACAGCAAGAGACACCTCAGATATGAAGAGGAGGTCACTCCTAAGAACAAGCATTCCAGATCCATAGAGATAATAGAACAAAAGAAGGTGGACTAAAAAGCCTTGGCCCCGACAAGGGCTTTTTCTTGGCAACTGGTGAAGGTTGTATACGGGTGGGACAGGGTGACCCAGATTGGAATTACCCCTATATGCGAGAGTGCCTTAAGGTCCGGAAGCAACATGCTCTCTACAAACCAACTGAAGTAATACGAGGTAATAGACTAGACCCGAGGTTAGGCCCGAGGCCAGTAAACCCTTAACCGATAATTCAGTCACCCTTCATTTTCAAAGGTGGGCAAGTTCCCACATATGTACCACGGCCACAGATGGATACAGAGAATTTAAAGAGCGCACTAGCCCCGCTGTGTGAAGGAGCATGAAAATGGATAGGATGCTTTGAAAAACACACCGCTGGAGTGAACCTCGCCTTGAGTGATGCTAAAAGCTTGCTAAGTTCTTTAGTGGGAGACAAGCTGAATACTATTTTTGCTAGAGCAGGGTTCCCTCAAATAACCTTGATAAATATGCAGTTTGATGAGTCCTCTTTTAACAATGTCCACCAGTATGTTTGGGATGCTCTCTGGCTAACATACCCAGATAGACTAGACATCGGAGCCCTTGCGGCAGAGAGCATAAAAGCAACTGAGGACATTGCAGAATTCATTACTAGAATTAAATAATGAAAGAATGATGTGTACAGGAAGTAGGATGTAATTGGGAAAAACAGGAGGAAATGCAATTTTATTTTATTATGTATTGAAGCACGGCCTGCCTGTGTATATACAAGCAAGTCTAAATGGAGTAGTGTGAACAGAGGCTAAACCGTGGCCAGAAATACAATGCCATATAATACATTATTTCAAGCAGAAACAAGGAAAGGATAAAGAGAAGACAGAACAGACAGAGAGGGCCACAGCTAAATTGGTTCAACAGAAACTTAAGATATCAAGTACAAAGGGGACACCAGGAGGGCAGCCATCAAGTAATATGGGAAAGGGACAAGGACGTTTTTCAGGAGGTCAAGGGTCAGCGCAGGGAAGGAGACAAGGAGGATATAGAGTAGGACAGCAGTGTTATTATTGTGGTAAGATGGGTCATTTTGCCAAGAAATGTAGACCATGGAAGAAAGATGAGCAAGCACAAAGATAGATCACCCCACAGAGGCAGATGAGGCCACAAAGGATGCAATGGGCACCTCAACAACAAGTAATACAGGGACCCACGCAGGTCCCTCAAGTTCAGTGGACTGCGCAACAGGGGTCAATGCCGAGAGTGTACTCCAGGGTGTCAGAAACAGTACAGGAGGACAAACACAAGTCCAAGTGGGAGGAGTAACGCTGCAAGGAGGTAACCCCTTGTACGCACAACCCCAAATATCCGGAGGGACACCAACCAACAACTATACTCAATGACAGAGCCCACAGACAACCATTACTATCGTTAACCCACAGATCAGATGAGGAACCCATTGTGATGGTAGCCGTAGAAGGTCACCCATAAGGTTTTGTGATTGACACTGGAGCCACCAAATTGTGTATAAAGGAAGGAACACTATCATTTTCTCACAACTCAACGGACACACATGGATTTTCTGGGGCTGTTAGGAGGGTTCCTTTTACTGACTCTGTGAGCATGGTTGTAGGAGACACACAAGTTGAAGGACTATTGTTATATTCCCCAGAGTCACCAGTCAGCCTTCTCAGAAGAGATCAAATGAGTACGTTGAACATAATCATCTCTTTTCTGGAAGATGGGTCAATCGTTTGTTACACACCAGGTGTCATACCAGGTAGGATACTGTCCCTCCTAGCTCATGAGGAATTGGGACAGCAAGTCAGAGCAATTCCTATTGACACAAAGGTTTTTCTGCGTGGCACACCAGTGCTGCTTGGGAAGACAGTGAAAATACCAAAGAACCTGATATGATATTTGAAATACCAGCCATTGAAATAAGACCAACATATGCATTGTTAATAGCATTTGACAGGAGACAGGAAATGTGGGCATTTATAGTTTATGCGGAACCATGGGTCAAGTTCAGAGATATATCAGATGAAGAAATATTTGATGACAGTCCACCAATTGAAACAGTGGCATTTTCAATGGATATCACCATTAGAGTGCAGCTGCAGTACAGGACAGTGCCAAGGCACCCACAAGACAGTACCATAAGAGAAAAAGATTTGGGAAGGGTAGCAGAGGGTCTGTGGACGAAAGGGACACACAACGTGGGGTTGATTAAAGGAGCTGAGCCTGTGAAAATTACACTGAAACCTGGGCAGATACTGCCTAGGGTAGATCAGTATCCCTTTTCCAAAGAAGCAGAAAAAGGTATCTTTCCTACAATTCAGGTGTTACTTGAGCAGGGAGTGATATATGAGAAATCAACACCATACAATACTCCGATTTTTCTGATAAAAAAGGCCAAGGGGGGGGCTTGGAGGATGATTTAGGATTTGCACTCCATGAATGATATAGTAATACCAGAGTTTCTAGTAGTACCAGACCCGTCAGTCATACTGACAAACGTTCCTGCAGATGCCACATACTTTTCTTGATTGATTTGAAAAATGCATTTTCCGGCATTCCATTGCACCCCAATAGCGAATATTTAAAAGGGTTTACATTTAAAGACACCCAATACTGCCACCGAAGGCTTCAACAAGGCTATTGCGAGTCTCCAAGTGTTTTAACAGAACAGTGGAAAATGATTTAGTGAACATAGAATGCAAAAGTATCCTTCTACATTATGTGGATGACATCATGGTATGTAGTCCCACTGAAGACATATGTAGAGACAACACTATTGGTCTCCTTTGCATGCTTGCAGAAAAGGATAGAAGGTGGACAAAAATAAATTGTAATATGTACAGACGGGAGGAGGGTGACACCTGACAAAGTGGCGAGCATCAGAAACATGCCTAAACCCATCACCACAAAACAAATACAGCAGTTTTTAGGACTCTGCAATTATGTGAGACAATGGGTATTTGATTATGCCACCCTGACTGCACTACTTTTGACCCCTCTAAAAGAATCCCACACAAATAAGAACAAAATAATCTGGTCTGATGAAAGAGAGACAGCATTTCTAGAGCTAAAGAAAACAAACAAATGCTCCAGTGTTAAGTACACCTGACTACAACAAAATATTCTACCTCTTCTGTCATTGTAGTAGAATGACAATGACAGCAGTACTGACTCAAAAGACATCTATGGGACACAAACCAATTGCCTACTACAGTGAGCTGCTAGATTCTTTTACAAAAGGTCACTATCCATGTGAGCAGGCACTGGCTACAGCAGCATTTGCAGTCCAGAAAAGCACCACTATAGTGATGAGATCACCTTTAACACTGTATGTAGACCATGTGGTATTTGCTATCTTGCAAAGTGGCAAGAGCACCCTCTCAACTCAGAGAGCATCTGGATAAGAGGTAATACTTTCAATACCATCACTGCAAGTGGTGTGCTGCCACACAGTTAATCCAGCACCATTCTTTGCACACCCAGTACATGATTGTGCTAATTACATAGCAGATTAGGGAAGTTAGGTAGGAGAAGACCCCATCCCAGGAAGCATGTTGCTCTTCGTTGATGGATCCTCTTTCATAGATCAGGAAACCGGGATTAGACGTTCTGGAGGATCAGTCATAAGAGTTGAACAGCAGGGATCATCTGATATATTACAGATCATTAGTCGGAAACTACTACCTTCTCACTTTTCAGAACAGGCTGCTTAAGCAGTGGCCACCATTGAAGCTTTGTAGCGAGCTGCAGGATTAGAGGTCACCATTTACTCAGATTCAGCATACGTCACCACCACTGTATATTCTAGCATTCACAGGTAGAAAAGGAGGAGATTTGTTAAATCTGATGAGTCCCCAGTAATGCACAATGATTTATTGGCACAGTTGATAAAAGCTCTAACCCTTCCATCCAAAGTGGTGGTGATAAAGTGTGCAACACACACCAATCAACAAGACCTTATCTCCAGAGGTAATGCCCTGACAGATTGGGCAGCAAAAGAAGCAGCTAAAGCATTCCCAAATTATAATGAATGTGATGAACACACATTAGGAATGATGGCAAGCAAGAAACAGGATGCTACAGAATTACCACCCCTTACAAAGAAGCAGCACAAGTACATTTGCATGAATTGGAAAAACAAGCACTACCTCATGAAAGGGAGCCGTGGGAACAGCAAGGCAGCATGCAGTCACCAACAGCCTTCGTTTACAGGCAGGAGAGCACAGGCAAGCCAATAATGCTACAAGCCCTGTTGTACACAGCTCTAGAGCAACTACATCTCCCAGCACACACTGTCAAGGAATATCTTCATGCTACACTACAGACAGATTGGTTCATTCCACAACTATCTGAAATGAATACTATGTATATTGCAGATTGTGGGGTATGCCAACAATACATCCCTAAGCCTACATTGAAAGCAATCACCTCAACAATACCAAACCCAACAGGTCCATTAAAAAAATTACATTTAGACTTTGTTAACATGATTGAGAGATGTAACAATTACAGGTATCTTATTGCAGTTGTCTGTTCCATTTCGAGATAAATAGAGGTCCTGGGTACATAATGGCGCTGAAGCAGCAACCAATTTTTTAAAAGGAGAAGTCATACCCAGGGTGGGGAATTGCAGAAGTGATTTGCTCAGATAATGGAACACACTTCATTAATTCAATGTTCTAGCACATTTGTACCTCCCTGGGAATAAAACATAACAACCAAAGTAATGGTATTGAGTAGCACTTTAATGGCCTCCTAACAAATAAAATAAGCAAACTGTGTGCTACATTACAAAAGAACTGGTTACAATGTCTCCCTCTAGTTTTAAACGACCTCAGAAATCAACCAGGAAGTGATCAACATTTGACCCAGCACCGGATAGTGACAGTACATCCCATGCCAACCCCCTTAACCATAGCACAACAAAAGACAGATACCCATAAGACAGCTGAGGTTTTGGGGGAAGAAATGAACTGTTATTTATCTCAGTTGTTGAAGTCTGCCAAGTTCTTTTCTAAACAGGTGTTGGGACAGGAGAAGTGAACCACGGCAGCCGAGCAGGCCAGTCTAGTACTCATTGGCTACAAGTGTACATCCACAATTTATTTTGTAAGGTGATGGAGGGACAGCAAGTTTGATGGCCCTTACTCAGTTACTCAGAGCAATCCCACTGCCAGGCTTTGCAACCAGTCCCCTTTAATCACCCAACCCTGCGTCGTTTTGCCCTCTGTTTCTGCCTTTCTGTTTGTTTCTGTCTTTGTTTCTCATTTCATAACCTCTCTGCCCCTTGTTTCTGCCTTTCTTCTCGTTTAATCAAGGTCAGCTCTAGGGTGGTCGAACCGGTGCCACCTCACTGGGTGCCTACTTTGGGTGGGAGCGCCGCATTTTGCAAGTATATTAACTTTTGAACACACTTGCTGCCAGTTCTTTGGTTGCAACAATTTTGCGGCAACAATAAAGATGTCAAGATAACTCTGGTGATTAATGTTCTGTCTGGACAAAGATAGGAGTTTTGCATTGTGGAACTTTTGACTCATTGTAAGGTAGTGGAGAGGGTTAATATGCCTGCAGCAAAGAACGTGTACCATGCAGATCACAAAGTGTGTATAATGTAAAAAGGTGAGTGGGTTACCACTTTTGCCATAGAGTTCCTTTTGCTTGGCAGGTCCTGCTGTTAGGAAGCTGTTTTGTTTGCTTTTGCTTGGTAGGAGCAGTCAGTTCACCCTGGGACATAGCAGGAGCCAGCCCCCCCCTAAACTTAGCCCCGGGGATGTGGTGGTCCCCAAGGTTGCAGGGGGTCCAAAATGGACCCCCTTCATGTTTAGATTATAACCATGGGGAGGTGGTGGTCACTGGGGCTGTCAGGGGGCTATGTGGCCCCGCACTCAATATCATTAAGGCCCCGGGGAGGTGGTAGTCCCCGCGGCGGAGTGTGGCCAGGTGGCATCCCCGCATCACAATACATTTAAGCCCCAGGGAAGTGGTGGTCCCCTGGGCTGCGGAGGAGGCCACACAGATTAATCATTTTTGCCCTGGGGAGGTGGTGGTCCCTGGGGTGTGGGGGTGGCACATATATTAAGCATCGTCCTGGGGAGGTGAATCAATGCCCCTGGGATTTGGCCCATGAGCCCGTGATTCTTTTTTTAAAAAAATTCTCAGGATCCACAGATCTGCTGAAAATCACAGTGAAAGTTTTTTTAAAATGGTTTTAGCCCACCAAGTCTTAAGATGGCTGACAACACTTTTCCTGGCTGAAGTGTTGACAGCCAATCAGATCTCAGCATGAGATCAGGAGAGGTTGCAAATCCTTCACATTCCATGATAAACATATTTGTTTTCCCCTTAATTTCTCAAAAACTACTGAAAAGATTTACTCCAAAACACAAAAAGGTTGCTTTCTGCCAAATTTGGTGTAATTCTGTCCAGTAGTTTTGGTGCTATCGCTGTTCAATGTTTCCTATGGAAAAATGAATGAGGAAAAAAAATTCTGGGACCCCTCTTTACTTTCCTCCTTGGACCGATCACCCCGAAACTTTCCAGGGAGCAGCTCAAGTGAGCATCATATTTTTGTGGAATATTTTGTGAAGATTCGTCAATCGGTGACAAAGCTATTAGCAAAACAAAAAATGCTCTTTCTATAGAAACTTGGTCCTAACTATAACTACCTGTGACCTGGAAACATATATATATATAGTGTAGATTAAACTGATCTTTTTTTGTTCCTGAAATCCGAGTGTGCGAGTATTATATTTTTCTTTTCTTTGCTTAACTAATTACCGGCTTGCTCCTGCCGGTTCTCGCACCACCCCTTTGGGCTGATTGAGATCATACTTCGAGTATTTTTGTAGTCATATATATATATATATATATATATATATATATATAGATATATACAATATAATATATATAATATAATAATATAATGAGATTATTCCTATCTGCAAAATACTTACATTTTTGTGTTAAATGCATCCGTGATAAAGGCATTTAGACGCTTATAACGCTTTTAATGGACAACCCCTGAACCCTAAATATCCCTTGCCACCCCAAAATTCCCTTGTCACCCAAAACACCCATACTCACTCTAAACCCAAACATTTCTCTGCCACCCAAAAATCCATCCCCACCATAAACCCTAAAAATTCCTGTGCCATCCAAAAACCCATGCCCACCCTAAACCCTAAAAATTCTCCTACCTCCTAAACACCCACACCCACCCTAAAAATTATAGATAGATAGATTTATTATTATATACATTATTAGTTTAATTATAAACATATATTACCTACATAATTCTCAACTAAAACCCAACCTTCTCCTCACCTGTTGAAACTTCATCCTGCCCCTCTTCAAATTATCTAGAGAATGGATAGATTGCTGGCAACTTTTGTGAAGGATTCATATTTGGGTACTAATGTGGCTAATGAATGAAGAGTTATCACCATAAGCCAAACCAAGAAATAAAATGCACAGGTTATTGCATTTACATCTATACTTTGCATTACAGAAAAGGGCAGCAGACGCTTGTGACCCCCTCTTGTAATGCAGATTCTGAAGATGAAGATTTTACATCTGCACAATGACAAGGGGGAGCTACCCTGGTGTCACCTGGTAGTCGATCTGACATTCTTGGCATGACTTTCCCAAGATGTTTGGCTTCATTCCTCCTGTTTTTGCTGACTTCATTTTTGCTGGCCTAACGACTCTGCATACTTTACCACCAGTGATAAAGCGTCTGTGCTCTCTCATTAAAACATGGTGACATTGGCTTACACACAATTGGCACATTTCATTTAATTATGAGGCTATAGAGAAGAGCTACTACATGAACCCAGAGCCTGTAAATTAAATGCTGTTAGTGGGTCTGCAGGGGAAACAACCAGAAGCATGACTCCGGAGCAACGGTCATGAATAACGCAAGTGGAACCACGCTTGTGTGAACAACAACTCGTTTTTGTGTGCCTTAACCACGCATTTGCTGAACAACGCACATGTGTGGTTAAGGCACAGAAAAAGGGAGTCAGCATGAGGAGAGGATGCAGTCATATAAGTGGAGCTGTGGCAGTGCTGGCGGATAGTTTTTAGGGGTGGGGTAGTTTGTTTTCAAGGGGCGGGATGGGGGTCAGGGCTGTTTTAGTTTTAGGGGAGGGGGATCGGGTTGTTTTAGTTTTAGGGGCAGGGTGGGGGGGGTCGGGTTGTTTTGGTTTTTAGGGGTGGGGTGGATGGTTGGGGTAGTTTTAGTTTCAGGGGCGGGGAGCTGGGGTAGTTTTAGTTTTAGGGGTGGGGTTCTGAGTAGTTTTAGTTTTAGAGACGGGGTGGGGGGTCGGGTAGTTTTAGTTTTAGGGGTGGGGTGGGGGTCTGGGTTGTTTTAGTTTTCAGGGGTGTGGGGGTCAGGGTAGTTTTAGTTTTTGGGGGTGGGGGTCAGGATAGTTTTCGTTTTTAGGGGCAGGGGGTGGGGGTTTGGGTAGCTTTAGTTTTATGGACAGGGGTAGGGGGTCAAGGTTGTTTAAGATTTTAGGGGTGGGGTGAAGGGTTGAGGTAATTTTAGTTTTTTGGGGTGGGAGTCAGGGGGCTGCGGTTGTTTTAGTATTAGCGGGGTGGGGGTAGTTTTGTTTTCAGGGATGGGGTTGTTTTAGTATTGGGGTGGGGGGTGGGGGGTCAGGTAGTTTTAGTTTTAGGGGCAGGGTGGGGGGGCTGTTTTTTTTTTCATTTTTAGGGGTGGGGGGTCGGGTAGTTTTAGTTTTAGGGGTGGGGTACTTGTGGGCGGTAGGGCAGGTGGGCGGTCGCATGCTGGAATCAAGCATGCCGTCCCACACATGCCTTTACTAAGCATACCTTTACGACAACAAAATAATTGTTACGGCATGCGTGGTAAAGGCATTCATGGTAACAACGCGGTCGTTGTTCCAACCATGTTGTTTAGGCATGTCTGGTTCCAGCATTTTTTGTTCCATCATACATGCAGTCTGCAGCATTCATTGTGTGTCCACTTAACTAGCCCTTTAACTACATCTTAAGGCTGCCATTGCAGCCTCTATGTTCAGTTCAAATTATAATTTTGGCCTAGCAAAAGAAACCATTTCTTAGTCCAAACCTTCCTTTTTAATACATACAAATCACCCCTTGGGATAGGCCCTCAACAGTCCAAAAGAGTAGATTGACATGTACATTTGGCCTTTACATGAACTTGTAGTGAACAACCCTTAAAGTTGTTATTCACTACTGCAAGGACTGCCTCTTCCATTGGATAACTTTGGGTTACCTTATTACATTTAATAAGTGATAACTTTCAATTGGGAGCAGGTGAGAATGTTGAGATTGAGCTTTAAAGAAATGCAATTTAACCGCTTTTGACGGTAAAGTTGGATTTTAAGTCACAATTCTGAAAATGCCAAATTTAAAACATTGACATTATCTTGTCCCAACCAGTTGGTGCCTGCAGTCTGTATCCTGGGGCACATGACTGGGCAGTTGGTCTTTGTGTATTGCTCCAAGATAGTGATAAAAAGGGAGAGGGGAATAGTTGTTGGCAGGATGGGCCATCTCTGACATGATACAGGGAGGAGCTGTCACCTACCATACTTGCACAGTACAAAGGCTCTGCCTTAGCACACTCACAAAAGGTTTTACTAGTTATCTTTTGAGCACTGTTGGAAATGGGGCCTCTAGGTGGCAGTGGTTTTCAGGCTGTTCAAGCAGGGACCCTCACTCTAGTCAGGGTAGGGGAGCCACAAAATTAAGTTAACCCCTGCTCTCCCCCTTGGTAGCTTGGCACGAGCTGTCAGGCTTATCTCAGATGCAATGTGTAATGTATTTGTACACAAAAGTACTCCACACCAGTTTAGAAAAACAGCTAATATTTATCTGAGTAAAACAAGACCAAAATGACAACAATCCAAAATACATAACTAAAGATACACATTTTTAAAGATTAAATCTCAATAAAAAGGCGTGGCCTGGCTGCAGACGAAGATGGCTGCTTGTTGAAGGAGCTCCGCGCGCTGGAGGACACGGAACGCTGTGGCAGAGCCTGAAGAGCTGGAGGGGAGGCCTGTGTTTAGCTCTCCTACTCCAATGCAGAGCAAGAGGCGTCGCGAGCCTCAATACTCGTCCTGCGCTGCTCCCGCAGCCAAGTGCGAGTCTGCCGCTCGCTGAGCAGAGTCAGGGCCTAGTGTCCCGCGTGGAGCTGTGAGCTCGATTTCCTGCCTGGGCCTGGGCTGACGGACCTGATAGCTGCTGCTGCGCAATGCAGGAGGAGGATGGGGGCACTTGTGAGCGAAGCAGTGGTGGGAGTGCTCCCTTCCCCCCACTCCAGCCCCCCCATAGATAATAATCAATCTGCCAAGAGGGGAGGCACATGGCGTGCCGTGCCCGGAGGCGCACCAGAGACCCCATTGACTTACTCCCCCCATTGACTGCCTCCATGCCTGGAACCTTGAACAGCTGTTTGACAGGGACTCCGGACCTTGACTCAAAAGAGGGTCCCTGGGACCGGCTGCGGCTGCACTCCAGGAGACAAGGACTACTGCTTGGTGATACCCGGTGGGAGTGATGTATGGCAGAGTCAGGGCCCGGAGCTCCTGAGTCCCCCTCACTGCCACTCTCACAAAGTTAACACCTTAGTCTGCCAACGGCGCTTGAGTCCGGAGGTTCACTGGAGGTTCCCCAACCCGCCCTACCTGCAGCCCACAGCTTCATCGCTCAACGGGGCACCATAAGCTGGAGGGGATTTGCTCTGGCACGCTGAGGCCCTGTTTCTCTCTTCCCGACTGAGTGTCCATTATGCAGTGACCTCTATGAGGCTGACTGCCACCGGTGCGTGTCCACCCTCAAAGACCCTGGATCCGGTCACAGGGAACAGGAAGGCTGCTTGATCCTCTGGACATGACTCCCTGCGGGTCCTTCACTAGCCCTGTGACCATCTGCTACTGAATTTTGCCCTGTATCGCCAGAACAGGGGTCCACCATTCTGACCTCCACCTCAGTGGCAATACTACTCTCGCTTCCACTTCCTTCCTTCTCCCGGGAGCATCATCCTGGAACAGCTATGCCTGGGGACAAGTTAACTGGCAAACCATCCTGCCAATTACTCTTTTCAGAGGCCCTCACCCATCATCGGAATATACTCGTGACCCCGGTGCCTCCTGTATCGACCCACTGGAGGCCACATAGACACCCAAAACGGATGTATCCATTGAACGCATTTTGCAGGAAATCACTGCGGTTGGCAGGAGATTGGAGGGCATGGATACCAACGTCTCTGACTTTGCAGCAAATCCAGGTCCATCCACAGTGACATTACCAGTTTCCAGGACAAGGTGACAAGTATGGACCACCGCCTCTCCCCTGTGGAAGACAAACTCAATTCACCATCCAAAAGAGACCAAGAACTGTAATAACTCTGGGACAAACACAATGACCTTGAGGATCGGAGCCACAGGGATAATGTCCTCTTCTTTGGATTTCCAGAGCGGGAGGAGGGCACAGATGCCTATGCCTTCCTCATAAACAATCCCCCCACCATCACAGGCCTTGCATTTGCTTCCCCGCCGGAGCTCCAAAGGGCGCATCGGTTAAGTCCTATGTGCAAAGAACAAAATGACAGACCTCGCCCCATCATTGCCTGCTTTCTCTACCAAGCCCATGTCCAACAGCTGACCACTGTCCGTTCTCATGGCCCCATGTATTTGAGGGTCGCGAATTGCAGATAGCCCCTGATTACTCCTGTGACACTACGACAAATGGAGGCATTCCTGGCATTGCCACCCCAGCTTTGACAACTGGGCATTAAATTTGGCCTGTTTGAGTCTGCAAACATGTGGATTACAAAGGATGGCAAATCCGAAGATTTGATGATCCTCAAGCCTTACGCCAATTTTTAGAAAACCTGCTGCAACAACCCATGGACTCCTCAACCGATGCCACCTTGACAGCTCCTTGCCTGCAGGAGGCACCTGCCCACCCTCGGTCCCACACAGATGAACAGGGCCCTGTTGAGTCTTAGACTCCAAAGAGGGGCAGGCTTGCTGACTGACCTCCCAGAGCACACGAGGACAGGGAAACGGCTCCCTAGGTGGTGGCAGCTCTCCCCCACGAACATGGCAGAGACAAATCTAGATCACCCGCTGTAACCCCTGCCCAAGGGGGATTGAGAAGTACCCCTTCTAGAACCAGACTACATCGCTGCAGCGACAACCAGGGTGAGACTGCCCTCCACTTCACCTCCCTGGACCAGATAAGTGTCCTACAGTCCAACGTATAGAATTGATGTCAAGCGATCTACTGATTATTTCTCGCCTTAAGCCATCTTGGTTTTGAATGCACTGTTACTAATTTTGATTGTTATTGCAGGAACACAGTTTGTGATCTATGGTACCTGCCCTCTCACCCACGTTAGGGTGCTGAACGTTACTTGTTGACCGTTGTTGCAGTTTACTCAGAATTGCAATGGTCAGGCACTAGCACCTCCAGACTCCCCATCACAGTGATAGCCTTCACCATGGTCTTAAGGGGTATAAACTCTCACCATCCTGCTCCATGGGATCCAGACCTCTGTGGAGTCTGGGTGTCTGACCCCCACACTTAAGCCCCCGTGCACATCCTGCTGAGCATGCTCTCTCCATCCTCGGCCTCCATGCTATGATACCACTTCAGGGGGTTGGGCTCCACCCCGATTGTTACCCTGTGCTTGCTTCTGCAACTGCAACCTCGACTCCTCTACAGTTGTGTCTGATGTCGGACCCCTATTGGCTGCGCAGCCCACAGCTCCATCCTGTGCATTGCTATGACTCCACCTACTGCCATTAATACTATTTGTCCCGGGAAGAGCATTCCCCCCCATCCTGACCCGCCGCCAGTTCCGCCACTGGAGATGCATCTTGGCCCCCACCTGGTGTCACCCACCCCATGTCCTGAATCATATCATCCCATCCTGTCAGACCATCGCAACACCTCCAGGTTGCACCAGTCTCGACCTCAACCCTGCCATCTATTATGCACTGTCCTCTTTCCTCAGTGACCTCCTGGATATGTGTGGGTCATCGTGGAGAGGGGGGCCCCCCTTTTTTTTCATGCATCGCCTGGCCTTTGGGGGTCTCCTATGCCACTCTGTGACCCCTATTGTGGCTGTGCCACGTACTGCCTATCCAACACTCTAACTGCTGGCGTGCAATCTCGTAGCCCTCCCCACATCCCACCATGTCCCCCTCCCACTGCTGGCCTTGCCATACAATGAAGTGGCCTTGGGGATATCATGATACGATGCACCCCGACACACACTCCTTACCTGTCCCCTTCCCGGCCCGGGCAGGGCTCCACCTCCTTCTCGTCCCCGACCAGGGCCCTAGCCTCCACCTCATTCATTGAACATATAGCCCACAGTCTTTCCCCTCCTCCCCTCATTATTCCTTCTGCACTCACTATCAATCAAAGCACTCACCTCCAGCTCCCCTGATACACTGGTACTGTTTATATTGTTAACACTGCCCCAACCCCCTTCACACAAGGGCACTCTGGTGCATGGGTTTTGAAAGTTTAGGTCTACAGTTAACAGTTCCTGACCTGCACTGGAGTTTTCCCTCCACTCCGGAACTACTTTCTTATCAACACCCTCTTGCCTCCCCCCCACGCCTCCTGCCAGTATCTCCTTGCTTCTCCATCCTTTGTTTAACCTACCCCTCCCCAATTCGGCCCCACCACACCCCACACTACTATAACACAAGAAAGTCCCCACCTTACCCTCTTCTGTCAACAGCATTAGCCTGCCCCTCTGGGGGACTGAGGGACACCACCCCAGGTCCTTCTAATTTGATCTTCCACACCCTCCGCTCCCGGGTCTCACACCCCATCAGCCCTTCCCGGAACCTCTCCTCTCACTACAGACCACCCAACTCACTGCCTGTATGTCGCAGACTGGTCCTGCACGCTCATCCCTCAACCTGACTGTTGTCTTGTAGAATGTCCACGGCCTCACTCACTATATCAAGAGGAAGAAGATATTGGCCTACCTGCAGTCTCAGAGGGCAGACATTGCCTTGCTGCAAGAGACACATCTTTCCCAACTTGAATCTGACAAACTGCACCGTGATTGGATGGGACGATCGATTCATAGCAGCTGCCCACCTTCACATCTGTTCTCCAGTCTTCCTCTCTTTGGACCCGAAGCTAACCTCCCCGGGATGCAAGCCATGACGATAGAATGTTTCACGCTAGCATACCCCCCAAGGCAAAGCCCAACTACGATCCCATGTCTCCACATATCTCGCTGACAACAGGGGTTCGGTCTCCTCCACTAGAACACTGTGGGCAGACACAAAAGTGACCCTCTGAGGCCAATTGATGAGAGATGCAGCCTTCGCCAATGCCCGCCAATGCTCCCCAAAAATAGACCTGGAAGCACAGATATTGAATCATACGCGCATATACACCAAAGACCCCTCTCCACTAAATCGCCAAAAACTGGAGTGGGCCAAGATGGACCTCAACACCCTCTACATCTTTAAAGCTAAATACACTCTCCAAAGACTGAGCGGGAACCACTATGAACATGGGGAGAAGGTGGGTCACCTTTTAGCAGTGCATCTGCGCCAACAGGAAGCAGCACGGGCCATCCCGGCTCTACAAGCTTCTAAAGGCGACATTCTCACCTTCCCCCAGGATATTGTCCGAGAGTTCACTGACTTTTATCAGACTCTTTACACTCACAAAACAACGGAAGACCCCACACTCCTCACTGCATTTATGGCGGGCCTCCATCTGCCCAAACTTGTAGAGAGAGGCAGAGACTTGCTGCAGGGTGTGATTAGTGAGGACAAAATCTCACAGGCCATTACTAAGCTCTCATACCACAAAGCACCAGGTGAAGACGGACTCCCAGCAGATTTCTACAAATGGGCAGGTGAAGACATGGTGGACTCATTATACAAGGCCTTTTGGGACGCAACCTTGGCTTGTACCCTTGGATCCATCTCCAACAGAGTGACCATAACAGTCCTCCCCAAACAGGGTAGGGACCCCTTACTATGGGGAAGTTACAGACCCATTTCCCTCTTGAATGGTGATCTCAAAATCCTGCCCAGAGTACTGGCTGCCCGGTTGCAGAAGGTCATCCCATTTTGCATTATGCATCCGTGACTAATTCCTCTTACTTTGCTGTACTGGATATGCCTCTTTTCTTGATTATGCTTTGATTATATGTTCAATAAAGAATTACAAAACGGAAAAAAATCGCAATAAAGCTTTTAGAAACACAATAGCTCCAACTGGGACTATCATGATGTCTTGACAGAGTAGTTCCTAACAGTATGATAGCACTCACGGGGAGTGCAGGCCGGTCATACAGTTGCATGAACCCCAGCTACTGTACCTTTGAAAATGAGGAAAAAACGGTGTTGTGGTTGCAGGGGAGGTGATGTAGCATGGGTGGTAAGGCCTCGGTTTCTTACAGTCCGGTGGAGTTGATGAATCCAGCAGGTCAAGACATGAGGCATCAACTTTGCGGTGGTGTGATCACACCATGGGGCCACAGATGCTGTGATGGAGTCGGGTGTCCCAACGTCAGGACACAGCACTCACGACTCAAGCTGTGGTAGAAAAGTGGCATCCAACCTACATTGTTGGCCGCAGTTGTTGCACCCAGTGGGGACCACAGCTCCAATGCAGGCAGTGGTATGGAGCCAGACAGTGGCGCCAGTTCCAAAATCACTGTTGAGTCAATGTACTTGGTTTCTTCTTGGGTACACCAGAACTCACTCCCAAGTGCCCAGGAACTGGATCTGGCACCACTTGGCGAGTAAGGGCTCTCAGCAAGAGAGCCCAGGTGCTGGCAGATGAAGTCTTTCATATCCCTGAGACTTCTTAAAGGGGCAAGCTTGGAGAACCTTTGGAAGCAGGATGTAGAAAGCAAAGTCGAGTCCTTTTACTCCCAGGACAGAAGTAGGAAGCATCAGGCCAGCTCAGCAAAGCAACAGGCAGAGTGGCAGTCAAGCCTAAAGCATCTAGCTCTAATTCCTGGCAGAATGTCCTCAGTCCAGAAGTGTTCTAAAGTTGTGATCTCAGAAGTCCAGTATTTCTACTCATTTCTGCCTTTAAAGTAGGCAAACGTCTAAGGGAAGTCTATGTAGTACACAAGGCCCTGCCTTTCCTGCCCTGGACCCAAATACCCTCCAGGGGGTTGAAGATTGCTTTGTTTGAGGACAGGCATAGCCCTATTCAGGTGCAAGTGTCAGCTCCTCCCACCACTCTAGCCCAGGAAAACCAATCAGGATATGCAGGGCACACCTCAGCTCGCTTTGTGTGACTGTCTAGAGTGAATTCACAAACAGCCCAACTGTCATCCTGACCCAGACATGCATTCCACTGCCAGGAATTTAAAAAACATTAACGCCAAAAGATGTATTTGGATATTGTGAGTTCAGAGACCCCAAACTACACATCTCCATCTGCTCCCAATAGGAAATTACACTTGAAAGATATTTCAAGGCAATTCCCATGTTAACCTTTGAGGAAGATAGGCCCTGCAATAGTGAAAAACGAATTTAGAAGTATTTAATTATCAGGACATGTGCAACACACCAGTATATATCCTTCCTTTTAAATACTCTGCACCCTGCCCATGGGGCTGCCTTGGGCCTACCTTAGGGATTGCTTACAAGTAGTAAAATGGAAGGTTTGGGCCTGGCAAGTGTGTGCACTTGCCAGGTCGAAATGGCAGCTTAAACCTGCACATACAGACACTGCAGTGGCAGATCTGAGACATGTTAACAGGGCTACTCATGTGGGTGGCAAAATCAGTGCTGCAGGCCCATTAGAAACATTGGATGTACAGGCCCTGGGCACACATAGTGCATGTTACTAGGGATTTACTGTCAAATCAAATATCCCAATCGTGGATAAAACAATTACCAATGTCATTTAGGCAGAGAGCACTTTCACTTTAGCATTCGTCGGCAGTGGTACAGTGCCCAGAGTCCTAAAGCCAGTAAAAATGAAAATCAACACAGGATCAAAAACAGGAGTTTGGGGGCAAAAAGTTTGGAGATAACCCTGCATAAAGGGCCATTTCTGATAAGCACCAAGACAAGCTGGATCCATGGAAGGGAGGAAGGCAATTCTAGACACTTCAGTAGGGAGAGGACTACGGAAGCTTCTCCTACTTCAAAGTGGGTATAAACTGCATGCCCAAATCCAAGGCAGGGGCAGCCCCATATTCATCCTGAATCTGTTTAAGTACGTCCGGTAAATTAGCTAATGTTGGTGTACCGTGTAGTGTAGAGCGCGGCAAACACCGTGCCCCAGGTATTACAAAGGTCCACCGGAGGAACCATCCCGTACGGCAAACACATCGTCAAAGTTCTATGTTTATCCTGAGGTCCCGTATGGGGAAATACTGCTTCCAGCGTATTAATTTTTTGCGCCAGCCAAAATGGAGTCTCCTCTCGTTTAGCCGGTACTTTACCCATAACTGAGTGCACAGTGGCCGGATTAATACCCGTAACCACAGCCTGTGGGTGCGCTGGAGCAGCACGCGCTGCATTCGTATTTAGTGTCTGCATGACAAACTGAACTAATCGTCTATATGTAGCCGTTAATTCTGTATATAAATGACGAACTTCAACCACTGCCAATTGAGCAACCGCAGGATGTGGCGTATATGTAGCCAATAAAGGCCAGGTAGGACCATCATTACTCAGTGGACCTAACCTAACTTGTGCTACTGAGTGAGGAAGGGCGCCATCAAGCCAATTATGGTGTTCTTGATAAGATAGAGGTATTTCTAAATAAGCGTAAGCCCTGTATTGTCCAGGGACATTCGCAACAGTGTATTCATGAAAAGTATTTGTTCCCCCATCCACTCCTGGAAATCCGACCCAAGAATAAAAAAGTTCTGTTCTATAGGCTGCATGGGCGTCCACCACAAAAGTGACTGGACCCCCCTGGACTGTCAGTCCATGTGTCAACAGATGTCCCGTGAGCGGATGACGCATATTAATTGCGATATTCACTACATTAGGATTCGCCATTTTATAAAAAATAACTTCAGGGCAGAGAAGGCACACCAATATCGGGGTTTTTCCTTTCAAAGTTCAAGCTTGAACAACAAACCACTAAGCAACAGGAAGCACTTATACCGTGGCGGCGGAAACCCTCAGCCCCACGGACGTCTCCGTAAACGGAACCGAGTAGTCAAAATATATATGAGACCAAGAGAGTCAGTCGGACCTAATCATTAGAGCCAGACCAAATGTTGGCGGCGCCATGTCGCGTGGGCTCTCATTATTCTAAATGAGACTACTGGATTTCTAGGTAGCAGGATCTATAACGGTGTGGGGGACTGAGTCTGACCCACGTGTAAAGAACTCTGTCACCCTAAATCCGTTTTTTGCTCCGGCTAAATAGCAGTGCCTCATTTCTCCCATGTGGAAGGAATGATTCGGCAGCCGAGCGCATGACATCTTTGGAACTTCTCAGGGAAGTCGTGGTTACTCAGATCCAAATCAACTCTCTTATTTCCAATATGATCTCATATACAAATGACAAAGACAGTATAAGTTTTATATAATGTTTTTTAATAAAACGACTGTATTTTAGATATTAAGGCGTGAGCCGCAATAACCAGAACGATACAACACAGTAGGATTGTAATAGTTACCAGGAGAGTAAAACATAAGAACAAAGCTATCATATTGTCAAACAGTTTCTACTCTCCCTCTGCTTGTTTTATCTAGAGCACAGCATGTTAAGCTTCTAGCTTGCCTATTAGAATCACTGTGGAGACATCAGCCCTCATACCTGAGCAAAGACCTGTGATCTTGGTTCAGCATCTGCAACGAGGCAGTCAGCGTCTAGTTGTGGTTCCCTGGTCGGAATCTCCCTCTTGCGTGTATTGGGACAAGGAAGTGATTTTATAACTAACATGTCATCGTGATCACAAAATGTCCCTACGCAGGAATGCCAAGTCTAAACTCTTACCACGTCTATCAGCAATGTACCAGACTGTATCCTTGACTGAAGCACAGAGTAAATATGTTATGGAGAACTCCAGTGCTGAAGTAGGCAAAACAGTGTGATATGAATAAAAAAACAACACCGTAGAACTGGCTATTTGAAAAATAACAGTACGAAGCCTAATAAAAAGCATGTAGAGCAAAGTGCACAAAGGCTCTAAGCTGTTAGCAAATGAATAAAATATATTCAGGGCAAAGTGCACAAAGGCCTAAAGCCTGAAGCTAAAGCGCAATGAATACGTAAAACTAACCACACTACAACCTCCCCTTGTCGGTAGCAAGTGGTTCCAATAATATAAAAGCATGCCCTAAATATAAACAATACCTAAAACAATTATTTCGACAAGGTGAGAAGACAATAAAGTCATAAATTTAGGTAACATGTGATCATAAAGCCAAATTCAATATAGTGTCAATTTCGTAAAAAATCCAATCGTCAGATAGAAGCAATAGAACGCAGGAGTTCCTCTACTTCGATATATGTCAATATCGGAAGATCCACGCCACAAAGTACCATGGAGCAGGTGTGATCCAAAGCCCCAAAATCATTCAGGGCGGCACCCCGTGCAGGGCCTATGAAAGAGACAATACCATCTTCCTCCAGGAAGGGAATCTCATAAACTGCCTCACGAAGCAAGCGCAACCATAGTACACAAGTCTGGGAATGAGACCTAATCGGGAACATCAACAGATCAGTATCGACCATTGGAGGGCGCTGCAATGAGAGACAGAGAGACAGTGCATGTTCAAACGAGCACCAAAGGCATCGAAACACGGGTTGCACACAATCCAAAACCGGTCTGAATGACAGAGACCAGTCGCGCTCCAAATGTCCCAGGAGTGTCGCTCCAAAATGCCGCATCAAGCGGTCACGACACAGCTGCGCTGACGGGAGCAGCAGTACAGGATCTCGTTGTGACTGAACAGCCATTGCGAAAAAATAGCAACAACAGCAAGACTCCAGCCAATAAAGCCAAAGTAATCGGGAAACCCCCAAAAATGCTTCTGAAAATAGAATGTATAGCCGAAGGTATCAAACCGAATATGGAAGAGAAGGTATGAGCAAAACCAACACCAACGACTTTGAAAAAATGTGCAATACCAGCAGTGCTGGATGCATTAAATATACGTCCCACAAGTTCACCGAAGTGATTCGGAAAGTTAGTATTCAAAAGGGAATGTATCTCCGCCGATGACCTTGCCACCTGAAGTGCGTAGGTCTCGCTAGCAGATGTAAGGGCCACATGCTTTTGAAACAATAAAGCCTTTAGCCGACTCAACTTGTCGAAATCAACCTTGGAAGTAGCAATATGAGGCCAGATGTCCGCTACCTCCCTAAATTGAGTGGGGGGGAAACAACACATTCCCGCAGCACGTAACGGCCTTGTTGACAACGACGATGTAAACTATTCCGGCACGCATGCCACAGCAGCGTTCGCTGTTAAGAACAATGTAACTGCCGTTAGAAAGCACCTGGAAAGTGTTTTTAATAACCGGGACTGGAACTCCCTTCAGATAACAAGCTAAGTTAGCAATCGAAGCGTTACACGCCCCGTGCAAGGACAGCTGTTTACAAACCATTGAATGGCTGACAGAAGCTTCGCATTCGCTGCTGCTAAGAAAAACCTCCTTCAAACCATTAACACATCTGTACTGAAAGGGAAGGTCCCACACCTCGTGTATGTAACTGTCTCCCAATAGTTATCATTAGACAGTAACGTGAGATGTGACTTAACTGCATCCAGCGTGGAAGACTTCAACCATTGCTGACAAAGCTTCCCCACACTGTATGTAGTTATTATATCAGCATGTTCTGGTGAAACGTAACGAGGGTCTGCCCTACTAGTCCTGAACCCCCCTGAAGAGGTGACAAAACGTTGATGACACATATTAGTGTCTACAGGCCATAATAACCACCCGCCTGGATGTAACGATGAAGTGTTAAGTGTACCATTCTGGACCCAATGTGTAAAGTCACTGAAAGTAGCATTCACATAGTGCTGCCAATTTTTTAATTTAGAAGGGACCGGTATACTAGGCAAAGTCAACTCCCTAATCATCGCTAAGCCCAAACAGCTAGTCTGTTGTACTGTGTCATTGAGGAAAATCATCTGCACAGGGATAATACATGCTCTAAATAACGTGTCCCTGTCTCGCATTTGCCAATTTTTCGTACCCCAAACACTTTTCAAGTCAACAGTTTTAAACCAGTACTCATATCCCTCGACCGACAGTTTAGATACAAACAAATTGGAATACAGTAATTTAGTATCGGTCAATAACATTTGCTTATTAGAATACGGTGCAACTTTAAAATAGTAGGACTTAGCATTACGTTGATCATGCCCAGCAAAATATGCAAATTTATCATAATACGTTTTTGAACTCCCTTGTGGAGGAGTCGAGCAATGTTCCCATTGCACATAATTAAACATGGACTTTGGGCTACTAGCTTTATGAATAAAGTGGTGTCCATAATAGTTGTAACAAAACATGTCACCATGATTATCTCTAAACTGGTAAGCATCATCATCGTCATAGACAGTATAATATTGCAAATCCGTTAGCATAGAATCTACTGTCTTCACATCCCAATCATCAGAAACAATGCCAGGTATAACAATATCATTCATTGATAATTTGAGGACATACGGTATTTGAATCAATTCAGTGGGACCATATATATCAAACATTACTTTATCCCACACAATTCCATCCGGAACTGGTATCGCAGAAATATTAACAGTGGACAAATCTCTTCGAACCATATGAGACGAAAAAATGCGGTTTTAACACAGTCTCCACGTGCTCAATGTCTGATCGATCAGGAAGAAAATGACCATGTATTATCAGAAAAAAAGTAACCACAAATCCCAACCATAATAATAGAGTCATCACGGACAAAAACAGCCAAAAATAGTTCCAAGGAAAAACAAAATATGTGCGTTTAAGCCAACCCAGCAGCCGTCGTGGACCGTGGACAGAAGACATCGAGGACGAGGAGCCGGACACATCATTATCAGCGTCGTTGAAGCAGCCAGAAGCAGTTCTAGCAAAAGGTGCAACTGTGAACAAAGAAGCAGATGGAGGCTCTCGCCGTGGCACGCTATAAACCACATGTTCAGAAACGTCAGTAGAACGTACAGCAATTTGATCACAAGATCCCATATTAATCGCCGTCGGTGGAACAATCGCAAGATCATCATCCACCCTCCCCAAGCTCGGAGAGGAAACAGTGTCGGTGAAAATCACCTGCAGCGGGACTTCTTCCCCAGTAGTGAGAGGGATTCCGGAACTACTGGGTGTCCCTCTTGGTCTGCTGTGCAGAATCGGCCACATGTTGTAACTTGACATTATCAATGGAAACAAAGCGATTTCCTTTGGCCCCCCGCAGCGGCGGTAAAATAACAGTTCTCGTGCCGCTCACCCCCAACACAGGGACAGGTTCTCGATAAGAAGGACCAAATTCTTTTTTAACTGCGACCTTTTCACGCACTAGATCCCCAATCCTGAGTATCCAACCAGTAGGTGTTACTGGCTCATCCTTAATTCCTGAGGAGGCAGCACTGGCAGAAGAGTTATCTTCACGGAATTGTTGTAAATCCTGCAAAACAGTGACACGATCATTTATGTCAAAGGGCGTATCTGCCGCCTCCACACCAGGACCATCTAGATCAGGAACATACATTTGTGTTCCAAACAGGCACTCATATGAAGTACAACCCCCCAGTGACCTTCTAGGCAAGTTATTAAGTGCTCTCTGTACTCCATATAGGTGGGCTAGCCAACCACGACCCGTACCTATAACTCTGGCCGTTAAGGACTGCTTTAACCTCTTAAGTGCGGGCGTCGGCCACTGGCCGACGCCCACACACCCTCCCTGGTGCGGGTCACGACCAGTGGCCGACACCAGGAAGGGCATTAATAAATCCTCGGGTGCGTTGCACCCGAGGATTTTTTTTTTATTTTTTTTCCCCCCCGGGAGACACGGAAGCTACCGTGTCTCCCCCCGCCTCCCACCCGCCCCTTTGTGACGTCAGCGCGCCTCGCGGCGCGCTGACGTAGCAAAGGTGTTTTCCCCATGAAAGCAGGAAGCAGCCTTGCGGCCGCTTCCTGCTTTCATGGGGAAAACGGCCTTTTACACGTTCGGGAAGGCCTCGTAAGAAAGGGGAGAGTCTCCCCTTTCTTACGAGGCCTTCCTGAAAGTGTTTCCTGACCCCCGATCGCAGCTGTGCTGCGATCGGGGGCCAGGAAACACTTTCAGGTTTCCTGGCTCCCCCGATCGCAGCTGTGCTGCGATCGGGGGGGTCAGGAAACATTTTGAAAAGGCCTCGTAAGAAAGGGGAGACTCTCCCCTTTCTTACGAGGCCTTCTGAAACTGTTTCTGGCCCCCGATCGCAGCTGTGCTGCGATCGGGGGCCAGAAACAGTTTCAGAAGGCCTCGTGAGAAAGGGGAGAGTCTCCCCTTTCTTATGAGGCCTTTTCAAACGGTTTCCTGGCCCCCGATCGCAGCACAGCTGCGATCGGGGGCCAGGAAACCCCACTAGACACCAGGGATTTCACTTTTGGGGGGCGGCCCCCCCCGGAAAACGGGCCGCCCCCCCCCCCGGCATAATTTTCTTTAAAAAAAAAAAAGGTAGGTGCCCCCTGGGGGGGGGGGCGCGACGCGCCCCCCCCCAGGGGATTTTTTTTTTCTTCAAAAAAAAAAATACAAAAAAAAAAAATGAAATGACAGGGGGTCGCCCGTGGGCAGGGTGACCCCCTGTGGGGGCAATTTTTTTTTTAGATGTTGTAGGGTTTCCCTGGGGGCCATTTTGACCCCCAAGGAAACCATACAACAACTAAAAAAAAATATATGTATATATCTATATATATATATCTATGTAGATAGATATATCTAGGTACATGGATATATCTATAGATATATCTATGTAGATATATATTTATATATATATATATATAGGTAGATCTGTATCAAAGAGATTTATAAAGCGTGCTACTCACCTGTGAGGGTCTCAAGGCGCTGGGGGGGGGAACGGGGGGGAGGGAAAGGGGCTAGGAGGTTCACTGTTCAAAAAGCCAGGTTTTGAGGCCCTTCCTGAAAAGAAGTAGGTTTTGGGTCTTGCGAATGTGGGTTGTGAGTGCGTTCCATGTTTTGGGTGCAATGTAGGAGAAGGATCTGCCCCCGGTGGTGGTGTGTTTGATGCGGGGGTCAGAGGCGAGAGAGAGGTCAGCTGAACGGACGTTTTGTGTGGGGGTGTGGAAGGTGACTCTCGTTGAGGTAGGCAGGGCCTGTGTTGTGGAGTGATTTGTGTGTGAGGATGAGGATCTTGAAGGTGATCCTTTTGTCAATGGGGAGCCAGTGGAGGGATTTGAGGTGTGGAGAGATGTGTTCGTGTCGGTGGAGGTCGAGGATGAGTCGTGCTGCTGAGTTCTGGATGCGTGTAGTTTGCACTTGAGTTTTAGAGTGGTGCCGGCGTAGAGGGCGTTTCTGTAATCAAGCCTGCTGCTGATGAGTGCGTGAGTGACAGTTTTTCTGGTCTCTGTGGGGATCCATTTGAATGTTTTTCAGTATACGGAGTTTGTTGAAGCATGAGGAGGTAAGAGCGTTGATTTGTTGGGTCATAGAGAGGGAGGAGTCTAGGATGATGCTGAGGTTGCGTGCGTAGTTGGCGGGGGTGGGTGCAGGGCCTAGCGTGGTGGGCCACCATGGGGGTTCCCAGGTTTTTTTGGTGAGGGCCAAAGAGGATTATTTCAGTTTTGCTTGAGTTGAGTTTCAGGTGGTTGGCTGTCATATATACATCACTTTTGTCAATATGTGTGTGGTTTCCCTGGGGGGAAAAGGGTCCGACTTGTCTAGTGGCAGTTTTAGTGCCATAAAGAAGCGCAGAAGGTTTATATGCCTACTGCAAAGAGCACATCTGTATTTTATGTAAATAGCTGAGTACATTAGTAAAGTCTATGGAGAGATGAAGGGCACTTTTGCTGGGTGGTAATGAGGGAATCCGAGGAGGAGGGAGTGGGAGCACCAATAATGATTGTTGGACTGGGCGCAGGAGGTGCTAAAGACTGTGACGAATGGTATGTGACAAGGTGTTTTTTGAGTGTCTTGAAAGTACGTGTTGATTGAGGGAAGAAGCGCAGGTAAGGTGGCCTCTACTGTTGCACGTATCTCACACACACCATCGATTTTGTGACTGTCTACGTAGGCTAGTGTTTTAGAGCAACAGTTTAGCCAATAGCAGAGATGGCATCTTGATGGATGACTGCTGCCTGCACTCGGGTTATAGAGGACCGCTCTGACATAGGATCAGAGACTGAGACATCAGATACTGAGACAGCATCTGAGGGATAGGACAATGGCGCAGACTCTGGGAGTGATTTTTCAGTCAGAGGAGTCCCATTCGAAAACTCCTCTTCCAGTACATTATGAGGGAGGTGATGAGGACAGTCCTGCTGTCCCTTCGCAAGCTGTTCGTGCAACTGGGTAATAGTGGGTTAGGCCAACCCAGAGAGCAGGTGAATGCGGCGGCAAGCAGAGAGAGAGTGCTCTCTTGGGAGCTCACCAATTTAGTTCAGCCCCAAATTCCACCACCCAAATCATATTGTGGAGACATCAAAATTGTCTATGGCAAAACAAACTGGTTTTGTAAGGCAGGCACCTGTGTTTTTGGTCCTGGATTCGGCGGCCATATAGAGAAACACACTAAACCCAAACATTTCTGGAAACTAGACATTCGGGGGAGTCCACAGAGGTGTGACTTGTGTGGATTCCCCAAAGTTTTCTTACCCAGAATACCCTGCAAAGCTGAAATGTTGAAAAAAAACTCTATTTTTCTCGCATTTCTGTCACACAAACTACAGGAATATGCTGGGATCCACAACATTCCTACCACCCAGTGACTCCTCACCTGTCCTGATAAAAACACTACCCCACTTGAGTGCCTACACCTAGTGCCTGTGTCAGGAATGGATCACCCCAGGGTCAACAGCTGCCTCACGTAAGGACCATCATTGACCGTTGTGTGATCTATTCCTGTCGCAGGCACCAGGCCTAACCACACAAGTGAGGTATCATATTTATCGGGAGACTTGGGGGAACGCTGGGTGGAAGGAAATTTGTGGCTCCCCTCAGATTCAAGAACTTTCTGTCACCGAAATGTGTGGAAAACGTGGTATTTTAGCCACATTTTGAGGTTTGCAAAGGATTCTGGGTAACAGAACCTGGTCCGAGCCCCACAAGTCACCTCATCTTGGATTCCCCTGGGTTTCTAGTTTTCAAAAATGTGCTGGTTTGCTAGGTTTCCCCAGGTGCCGGCTGAGCTAGAGGCCAAAATCCACAGGTAGGCACTGTTTTCTATGAAAACATTTGATGTGTCCACGTTCTGTTTTGGGGCATTTCCTGTCGCGGGCGCTAGGCCTACCCACACAAGTGAGGTATCATTTTTATCGGGAGACTTAGGGGAACGCCGGGTGGAAGGAAATTTGTGGCTCCTCTCAGATTCCAGAACTTTCTGTCACCGAAATGTGAGGAAAACTTGTTTTTTTGGCCACTTTTTGAGGTTTGCAAAGGATTCTGGGTAACAGAACCTGGTCCGAGCCCCGCAAGTCACCCCTCCTTGGATTCCCCTAGGTCTCTAGTTCTCAGAAATGCACAGGTTTGGTAGGTTTCCCTATGTGCCGGCTGAGCTAGAGGCCAAAATCTACAGGTAGGCACTTCTCAAAAAACACCTCTGTTTTCTTCCAAAAATTTGGATGTGTCCATGTTGCGCTTTGGGGCGTTTCCTGTCGCGGGCGCTAGGCCTACCCACACAAGTGAGGTATCATTTTTATCGGGAGACTTGGGGGAACGCTGGGTGGAAGAAAATTTGTGGCTCCTCTCAGATTCCAGAACTTTCTGTCACCGAAATGTGAGGAAAACTTGTTTTTTTAGCCGCTTTTTGAGGTTTGCAAAGGATTCTGGGTAACAGAACCTGGTCCGAGCCCCGCGAGTCACCCCTCCTTGGATTGCCCTAGGTCTCTAGTTTTCAGAAATGCACAGGTTTGGTAGGTTTCCCTAGGTGCCGGCTGAGCTAGAGGCCAAAATCTACAGGTAGGCACTTCTCAAAAAACACCTCTGTTTTCTTCCAAAAATTTTGATGTGTCCACGTTGCGCTTTGGGGCGTTTCCTGTCGCGGGCGCTAGGCCTACCCACACAAGTGAGGTATCATTTTTATCGGGAGACTTGGGGGAACTCCGGGTGGAAGGAAATTTGTGGCTCCTCTCATATTCCAGAACTTTCTGTCACCGAAATGTGAGGAAAACTTGTTTTTTTAGCCACTTTTTGAGGTTTGCAAAGGATTCTGGGTAACAGAACCTGGTCCGAGCCCCGCGAGCCACCCCTCCTTGGATTGCCCTAGGTCTCTAGTTTTCAGAAATGCACAGGTTTGGTAGGTTTCCCTAGGTGCCGGCTGAGCTAGAGGCCAAAATCTACAGGTAGGCACTTCTCAAAAAACACCTCTGTTTTCTTCCAAAAATTTGGATGTGTCCACGTTGCGCTTTGGGGCGTTTCCTGTCGCGGGCGCTAGGCCTACCCACACAAGTGAGGTATCATTTTTATCGGGAGACTTGGGGGAACGCCGGGTGGAAGGAAATTTGTGGCTCCTCTCAGATTCCAGAACTTTCTGTCACCGAAATGTGAGGAAAACTTGTTTTTTTAGCCACTTTTTGAGGTTTGCAAAGGATTCTGGGTAACAGAACCTGGTCCGAGCCCCGCGAGTCACCCCTCCTTGGAGTGCCCTAGGTCTCTAGTTTTCAGAAATGCACAGGTTTGGTAGGTTTCCCTAGGTGCCGGCTGAGCTAGAGGCCAAAATCTACAGGTAGGCACTTCTCAAAAAACACCTCTGTTTTCTTCCAAAAATTTTGATGTGTCCACGTTGCGCTTTGGGGCGTTTCCTGTCGCGGGCGCTAGGCCTACCCACACAAGTGAGGTATCATTTTTATCGGGAGACTTGGGGGAACGCCGGGTGGAAGGAAATTTGTGGCTCCTCTCAGATTCCAGAACTTTCTGTCACCGAAATGTGAGGAAAACTTGTTTTTTTAGCCACTTTTTGAGGTTTGCAAAGGATTCTGGGTAACAGAACCTGGTCCGAGCCCCGCGAGTCACCCCTCCTTGGATTGCCCTAGGTCTCTAGTTTCCAGAAATGCACAGGTTTGGTAGGTTTCCCTAGGTGCCGGCTGAGCTAGAGGCCAAAATCTACAGGTAGGCACTTCTCAAAAAACACCTCTGTTTTCTTCCAAAAATTTGGATGTGTCCACGTTGCGCTTTGGGGCGTTTCCTGTCGCGGGCGCTAGGCCTACCCACACAAGTGAGGTATCATTTTTATCGGGAGACTTGGGGGAACGCCGGGTGGAAGGAAATTTGTGGCTCCTCTCAGATTCCAGAACTTTCTGTCACCGAAATGTGAGGAAAACTTGTTTTTTTAGCCACTTTTTGAGGTTTGCAAAGGATTCTGGGTAACAGAACCTGGTCCGAGCCCCGCAAGTCACCCCTCCTTGGATTCCCCTAGGTCTCTAGTTTTCAGAAATGCACCGGTTTGGTAAGTTTCCATATGTGCCGGCTGAGCTAGAGGCCAAAATCTACAGGTAGGCACTTTGGAAAAAACAGCTGTGTTTTCTATAAAAAAAATAGGATGTGTCCATGTTGTGTTTTGGGGCATTTCCTGTCGCGGGCACTAGGCCTACCCACACAAGTGAGGTATCATTTTTATCGGGAGACTTGGGGGAACACAGAATAGCAAAACAAGTGTTATTGCTCCTTATCTTTCTCTACATTTTTTCCTTCCAAATATAAGAGAGTGTGTAAAAAAGACGTCTATTTGAGAAATGCCCTGCAATTCACATGCTAGTATGGGCACCTCGGAATTCAGCGATGTGCAAATAACCACTGCTCCTCAAAACCTTATCTTGATCCCATTTTGGAAATGCAAAGGTTTTCTTGATACCTCTTTTTCACTCTTCATATTTCAGCAAATGAATTGCTGTATACCCAGTATAGAATGAAAACCAACTGAAGGGTGCAGCTCATTTATTGGCTCTGGGTACCTAGGGTTCTTGATGAACCTACAAGCCCTTTATATCCCCGCAACCAGAAGAGTCCAGCAGACAAAACGGTATATTGCTTTCAGAAATCTGACATCGCAGGAAAAAGTTACAGAGTAAAACATAAAGAAAAATGGCTGTTGTTTTCAGCTCAATTTCAATTTTTTTTTATTTCAGCTGTTATTTTCTGTAGGAAAACCTTGTAGGATCTACACAAATGACCCCTTGCTGAATTCAGAATTTTGTCTAGTTTTCAGAAATGTTTAGCATTCCGGGATCCAGCATTGGTTTCACACCCATTCCTGTCACTAACTGGAAGGAGGCTGAAAGCACCAAATATAGTAGAAATGGGGTATGTCCCAGTAAAATGCCAAATTTGTGTTGAAAAATTTGGTTTTCTGATTCAAGTCTGCCCGTTCCTGAAAGGTGGGAAGATAGTGATTTCAGCACCAGAAACCCTTTGTTGATGGCATTTTCAGGGAAAAAAACACAAGCCTTCTTCGGCAGCCCTTTTTCCCATTTTTTTGGAAAAAACTAAATTTTCACTGTATTTTGGCTATTTTCTTGGTCTCCTCCAGGGGAAACCACCAACTCTGGGTACCATTAGAATCCCTAGGATGTTGGAAAAAAAGGACGCGAATTTGGCGTGGTTAGCTTATGTGGACAAAAAGTTATGAAGCCCTAAGCGCGAACTACCCCAAATAGCCAAAAAAGGGCTCAGCACTGGGGGGGGAAAGGCCCAGCAGCTAAGTGGTTAAATCACGATTTAAACGCTCCACGACAGAATTTCCCTCGGGATGAAATGGAGACGAGAATTGGAGTTGGACCCCCAACGAAGCCATGGTGTCCCTGAATGCCTTAGAGGCAACTGCAAATATATCGACAAAGATGCACAAATCTTTAATAACAGTTCGAGCGTCAGCCGAGCGTTGTGGCCATACCCACACAAATCTGGAGCACAAATCTACAGCAACCAATATATATTTGTATGCACTATCTGGTGTCAGCGGACCACAATGATCCAAGTACACACACTGTAATGGTTTATTTGAAATCAGAAGGGGCGTCTGCTGCGGGCGTCTAGCCGACGACGCTTTAATTTGTTGACAAACGTCACAACAAAGGACATATTGCTTCGTCTCTTTATAGAGACCAGGCCACCAGTAACAAGCCTGTAAAAGTGAAATCGTGGCAGCCACACCAGCATGTGCAGAAGCCACCCCCTCATGTGCTGCAGAAATTATCGAGGTCTCTCAATTTTATTGGGAATTTCACGTACACCAATGCCTGGAATTGTAACAGTAGCATTCAGCGCACCATTCAAGCAGTAACTATATTTAGAAGGAAATCCTTTAGGAAAGGGCGTGCCATCAGCCGTAGCCTTTATGGCAGCCGTAATTTCAGTGTCTGGTTTGGAACTCGAACGAGTCACTGCGGCTACAGTGGCGACAGCCACTGCCGATTTTGCGGCTTCATCAGCCAAAGTATTCCCAGCAACGTGTATCTCAACGCGCTGGTGTCCAAGTGTATGCACAACATGGACTTTAGGAAGCGTTTCCTTCAGATCCGCAACCTTACCCCACAACATTTTATGTTTAATGGTGTTGCCTTTAGAATCTCTGAACCCATTCATCTTCCAATAGTGTAGATATTCGTTGAAAGACTGCACACAGTAGTAGGAGTCACAGACCAGCAAGGTTAAAAGCGCCGGATCCACGTGCTCCAACGCTAACAATAGAGCTTTGAGCTCAGCCAGTTGTGCCGTGCAATCTCCCAAGGTTTTAGTATAAGTATGTCGGGGGCAGAACACATCCCCCTCCATAGTGCCGCTCACCACCGCACATGCAGCAGAATACTGTTGTTTAGTACCAACCGCTGGTTGCGCAGAGCCATCGGTATACATGACCACTTGATATTGGGCAATAGGCAACGTACCAGCAGGAACAGGGTATTCTATCTCATATTGAAGAAATTCTTGAGTCTGCAGTTTAGGGTCAAATACATAATCTACATCAGTGGCTGTCAAAGACGTAGCCCATTGTATCCATCGCGGGTGTAAAGCTTTCGAATTAGGAACACTCGCTTTTGTAACAGCCTCTAAAGCCGGAACTGGGGAAACAACAACAATGCGTTGACCCTGGGCCAGCGGTCTTTCTTTAATAACAGCCATCTGTACTGCAGTGAGAATTTTCTCAGTTTGTGCAAAACGTTGCTCTGCAGCAAAATACAAGTGAGACTTGTATGCAATCGGGACTGTCTCCCCTTCATTAAAGGTGACATAAGTAAACCCAACAGCCCCAGGTATCACCCTGATGACTAAATGTGTCTTATTGTCCCGTGTGTGTAAGTGTTTAACTGCTAAGAGATCACTCTGTAACTCTCGCAGTATGTGTGTATGTTCAATCGTCCAAAATCGACTCGAAAAATTCGGGCGAATCAACTCGTATAAGGGTTTTATACGCGTCGCATATTCAGGAATGTAAGTTCTGCCAAAATTCAGAAACCCCAACAATGACTGGAGCTTCCGAACCGTATTAGGAGGCTGCAATAAGGCACATTTCTCCAAAAAATGTGGCGCTAGGCTCTTGCCCTCACTCGACAACTCATATCCCAGGAAAATGACGCTGAGGAAGGCAATCTTTGATTTCTTAAAATTAAACTTATAGCCAATATCAGAAAACCCCACAACAATGCGCGATACACGCCTTAGATGTTGCAGAATCTCATCATCTGTCAGATATATGTCATCAACATATGACAACGCTTCAGGGTCGAACTCATGCAGCATCTCAGTTACACGAGCCGAAAACAGTCCTGGGCTATTCTTATACCCCTGAGGCAAACGACAAAAAAATTTCTGAGAGCCAAACGCACTGAAACAGGTATAGTCCCGACTCTCAGGCTCTATATTCTGGCAGAAAAATCCATTCGAGATATCCAGTGTTGTCTTGTATTTTTTACGCACTATATTATTCATAAGCGCTGCGCTGTGTGAATTCTTTATTGCATATGTGCGTGTATGACTATTCAAATGTCTATAATCTACCACTATCCTATATGAATGGTCCGGTTTAGCAACCGGAAACAAAGGATTATTCATCGGTGAGACACAGGGCTCAATTACACCCTGATACTCCAATTGTGTAAGAATTTTTCTCACCGATGCCCTTGCTTCAAATTTGATAGGATACTGCGGTTGTGGCTGAGGTTCGCCCTTTATTGGAATTACATGATAAGGTGATTGTCTGTCCCACCCCACATTATTTCTATACAAGGCGGGAGCTTGTGCTAGAGCCCATGATTTACTATAGGACTCCGCTAGTTCTCTCGGAACAAGTGGTGAGAAGGAAGGTGTAATAACCTCCTCCCCAACTGGACAGTCGCGAACAAAGTCAGGTGGCCAATCTTGTTCGGCCAGCAGAACATCATATGATTTTACCACATGGTCCCAAAAAATGGCGTTTATAATACGGTCAATGTCCCCTTCCAATCGCAGAGTCACTTCATATACTCTATCAGGATCAGAGACTCGCATATCCGCCGTCTCGACTTGTATGAAGTCATCAGTTGCTTTCACCTCCAGATGCTCTAGAAGACTCCGGCGAACTAGTGTGACCTCTGCCGCGCTGTCTAACAGTGCCAACGCCCATGTCTTGTTCGTCAAGAGAACTCTCTTCTTGAGAGGCATGTCTGACTGAGACAGCTGCCACTTTCTTCTTTTTAAATTGCTGTTTCTGTTGCAGCGGTTTCTCTTCTTGTTTAATAGAAACCTCCGCTGAGCGTTGTGAATCCTGTCTCGGTTTCACGTACTCCGTCCTCCGCTCTGACCGCCCACCTCTCTCACTTCTCTTTTCCGAGGAGTCCTGAAAGGAATGAGATTGGCGTGTATCAGTATATTGATATCTATCAGGCGTCTTCAAAGTATCCCTATTCCGGAGATTATACTTATTCTGTGGGGTCTCCGGTTGCGGAGACTGTCCACCATCTTTCTTAGATGTTTGCTGTTTCTTTTCCCAGCGCTTTTTCGAACCCTCAGGTTGTTGCTGTTTAGCATTGTCTTTATTATTTTTACCCTGTAACTGGGGTTTTTGTGGTCTAGCCCCCAGGCTATGACGACCAATACTAGAATATGTTTCCGCTATTATTCTCGGAAGCTCCTGCTCCTGATTAAGCAGCGGAACATCCCGAAGACGCATTCGCACCGCTAGTGCTACTGCCTCCCCTTTGAGATTACTCAAAATAATAGAAGAAACTGTGGCAAAATTGCCCAGCAACTGCATGCCCAAATCCAAGGCAGGGGCAGCCCCATATTCATCCTGAATCTGTTTAAGTACGTCCGGTAAATTAGCTAATGTCGGTGTACCGTGTGCCGTGGTGTAGAGCGCGGCAAACACCGTGCCCCAGGTATTACAAAGGTCCACCGGAGGAACCATCCCGTACGGCAAACACATCGTCAAAATCCTATGTTTATCCTGAGGTCCCGTATGGGGAAATACTGCTTCCAGCGTATTAATTTTTTGCGCCAACCAAAATGGAGTCTCCTCTCGTTTAGCCGGTACTTTACCCATAACTGAGTGCACAGTGGCCGGATTAATACCTGGAACCACAGCCTGTGGGTGCGCTGGAGCAGCACGCACTGCATTCGTATTTAGTGTCTGCATGACAAACTGAACTAATCGTCTATATGTAGCCGTTAATTCTGTATATAAACAACGAACTTCAACCACTGCCAATTGAGCAACCGCAGAATGTGGCGTCTATGTAGCCAATAAAGGCCAGGTAGGACCATCATTACTCAGTGGACCTAACCTAACTTGTGCTACTGAGTGTGGGAGGGCGCCATCAAGCCAATTATTGTGTTCTTGATAAGATAGAGGTATTTCTAAATAAGCGTAAGCCCTGTATTGTCCAGGGACATTCGCAACAGTGTATTCATGAAAAGTATTTGTTCCCCCATCCACTGCTGGAAATCCGACCCAAGAATAAAAAAGTTCTGTTCTATAGGCTGCATGGGCGTCCACCACAAAAGTGACTGGACCCCCCTGGACTGTCAGTCCATGTGTCAACAGATGTCCAGTGAGCGGATGACGCATATTAATTGCTGTATTCACTACATTAGGATTCGCCATTTTATAAAAAATAACTTCAGGGCAGAGAAGGCACACCAATATCGGGGTTTTTCCTTTCAAAGTTCAAGCTTGAACAACCAACCACTAGGCAACAGGAAGCACTTATGCCGTGGCGGCGGAAACCCTCAGCCCCACGGACGTCTCCGTAAACGGAACCGAGTAGTCAAAATATATATGAGACCAAGAGAGTCAGTCGGACCTAATCATTAGAGCCAGACCAAACGTTGGCGGCGCCATGTCGCGTGGGCTCTCATTATTCTAAATGAGACTACTGGATTTCTAGGTAGCAGGATCTATAACGGTGTGGGGGACTGAGTCTGACCCACGTGTAAAGAACTCTGTCACCCTAAATCCGTTTTTTGCTCCGGCTAACTAGCAGTGCCTCATTTCTCCCATGTGGAAGGAATGATTCGGCAGCCGAGCGCATGACATCTTTGGAACTTCTCAGGGAAGTCGTGGTTACTCAGATCCAAATCAACTCTCTTATTTCCAATATGATCTCATATACAAATGACAAAGACAGTATAAGTTTTATATAATGTTTTTTAATAAAACGACTGTATTTTAGATATTAAGGCGTGAGCCGCAGTAACCAGAATGATACAACACAGTAGGATTGTAATAGTTACCAGGAGAGTAAAACATAAAAACAAAGCTATCATATTGTCAAACAGTTTCTACTCTCCCTCTGCTTGTTTTATCTAGAGCACAGCATGTTAAGCTTCTAGCTTGCATATTAGAATCACTGTGGAGACATCAGCCCTCATACCTGAGCAAAGACCTGTGATCTTGGTTCAGCATCTGCAACGAGGCAGTCAGCGTCTAGTTGTGGTTCCCTGGTCGGAATCTCCCTCTTGCGTGTATTGGGACAAGGAAGTGATTTTATAACTAACATGTCATCGTGATCACAAAATGTCCCTACGCAGGAATGCCAAGTCTAAACTCTTACCACGTCTATCGGCAATGTACCAGACTGTATCCTTGACTGAAGCACAGAGTAAATATGTTATGGAGAACTCCAGTGCTGAAGTAGGCAAAACAGTGTGATATGAATAAAAAAACAACACCGTAGAACTGGCTATTTGAAAAATAACAGTACGAAGCCTAATAAAAAGCATGTAGAGCAAAGTGCACAAAGGCTCTAAGCTGTTAGCAAATGAATAAAATATATTCAGGGCAAAGTGCACAAAGGACTAAAGCCTGAAGCTAAAGCGCAATGAATACGTAAAACTAACCACACTACACTGGACCCTCAGTCCCAGCTAACCTCATGCCTTGTGAGAAGGTCTGAACCTGCATCTTGAACCCAGGACCACCAGAGTGACTGCAAGGGCTTGTTGGCTGTTCTCCTGATCAGAGCCTTAGGGACAGGAAAGGCTCCAAACCCCTTGAGCCCTGCACCAGGACACTGCCTGCTGTAAATCCTACCCTTCAAGTGGTGCCACCCCAGTTCTGAACCCTTGGAAGTAGGTCTGAAGGTATGGTCACAGCAGAGTCGACACAACAACTTGCAGCTCTGAATCAGAACCACCAATGCACAACATATACCCAATGCAGGATCTCATAGCTTGTCGGAAATGAAGCTTGCATCGCAGTCCCCTCATTCCTCATGAACTGCTGTTGCAGTGTACACCCTTGACGCAGGACCTCACATCGCAGATCTAATGTTCGGTGGACCTAACTTAGTCGCTGTACTCGGCCGGTGCTCAATCGCAGTCAGTCTGAACTTCTGGCTTTGTCCCAGTCCAGCATGACAGATAACTAAAGTTGACGTTTTGCGCTTTTAAGCACAATTTTTTCCAAAATCTTTAAAATTGCATGTTTCCATTTTTACTCATTGGATTTTTGTTGTTTTGTGGTAAAAAATGTACTGTTTTTTTATAAATTGTGTTTGTGATTTTTCTTGTGTTGTGTTTTTACTTTATTGCTGTGTTTGTGCTGCATAAATACTCTACAAATTGTCTCTAAGTTAAGCCTAGGTGCTTTTTGTGCAGAGCTACCAGATGGTTAAACACATGTTATTTTGATGTTTGCTTGTGTTTCACTGCAACAAGAATTGTGGTTGCTTCTTGAGTAGCGGTTTCACTCCCTCAACCGGTAACCCAATTTCTTGCACCTGAGATACGGCTCCATCCACTGGAGGGGTTGCCATTCCACCCCTGCACACTCTGTCCCAATGCCATATTACTGAGAGGCTTCTTGGAGGCACACTAAGGGGCAGGTTTAAGAAAAGTGGCATTGCACTTCGTGCATCACCACTTTTCTTGCACCCATTGGCACCCCCCTAATGCCACCATGTGTGCACCATATTTAAAATACAGTGCACCATGGTGGTAGTCAGGGGTACTAGCTTCATATTTTTTATGCTAGTCTGGCACTTTGCAGGATTATCATGAAAAATGTTTACGCTAATCCTGCAAAGCACCCAGAGGCCCATTGAGAACAATAAAAGCAGGCATTAAAATGCAGATAAAAATGACGCAAAGAAATCTCTTAGATTTCTTTGCACTATTTTTTGGCCCCCCATTAGCGCAGGCATAATGTGGCGCAAGGGGTTACAAAGTGGCACAATGCAAGCATTGCACCACTTTGTAAATATGGCATGGTGTTTTTGGCCTTCCAGTGCCACATTAGTGTAAAAAATGATGCTAATCTGGCGTTGGAATGACACTAGGCCCTCTTAAGTCTGTGCCTAAGTGTGATACAGGAGCTGTCTCAAACAGCACCCACTTGCCAGGGATCTCTGCCTCCCTCATTAGCCTCAGACTAGTCTCTGCTCACAAGAGCACATTTTGTTACATTGTCTGGCTTCCCGAAAACCTATCTGTGAGAAATTGGATCACTGGTTGACTGGGGTGTGAACCCTGGTCAAGTAGCAACCACAATCCTTGTCAGGCAAGGCACACACAAGCGTCAAATCAACCTGTGCTCAGACTCCTGGTAGCTTGCAGAGAGTACTCAGGCTTAGCTTAAAGGTAGTGTGTAAAATACTTATTCCACACTTAAAACAGTAAAACAGTGAAAACACCATGCAAAAACATCCCACACTATGTTAAACAATTGGAGCAAGGTGTAAAAAATAAAACAAGACTAAAACAAAAAAAATCCAATCAGTAGAACCAGCAATATGAATTTCTAAAGAATGAAGTGTAAAACAGCTTCCAATAGTGCAAAGCACCAACCGCGATTATCTGGTCACGCTGGACCGGGTCAAAGTCAAAAGTTCAGGCCAACCGTAACGGAGCACAGGTTGGATTCTGTCACAGATTAGTTCTGCTGAAGTTTTGTGCCAAGACTCACATTGGTGTTGTAGAGGGCTGTGAGGAGCAAAGAGAGCATCAACGGAGGCTGTCGACAATGCAAAGGGCAGGCCGGGTGTCGCGGTCGAGCTGGCTGGCGCTTTGAATTGGCAGTCCCCTGTAAGTGGACAAAGCTGTTGTCAGAAAAGATGGGCTGGCAGTGCTCCACGCTGATATTTGGTGAAAGCATCACTGCGCAAACATGCTGAGCCACACAACGGGTCCGGGACCTAACTCACTGCACCTCAGTCTGGAAGCTGGCTGGAGAGCCTTTTATGTCCCTGAGGCTCAGATCAGGAGGCTAGCAGACTAGCCTTTGGAGTCACCTGGGGTCCTGAGTACAAGATGAAGTTGCAGGTCCAATTCTTCTTCCCCAGGTAAGAGGGCAGCAGATCAGCACAGCAGGACAGTAGTTCCTGTATAGCAGCACTGCAGCAGAGTGTCAGTGCTTGTAGCAGCACAGCAGTCCTTCTTCCTGGCAGGGTATTCACAGGTCCAGAAGTGTACTGAAGAGATGGTGTCTGAGATCCAGTATTTTTACACAGTTGTGCCTTTGAAGTGGTGAGAAGCTTCTAGAGACATGCCTTTGAAGTGCATAGATGCCCTGCCTTCCTGGATACAGGGAGTATGCATCCCTTTGTGTAGAGACAGGACACAGCCTATTTTAGTGTAAGTTAGGATGGGGCCATCTCCTCCCACCCATCCTGCCAGTGATGGTACATCCAGTCACAACTGAGCTCCCCATTGTGTGTGGCTGTCTAGGAGGAATACACAAAGCTCAACTGTCAACTACACCCAAGCATGTGACCGAGGGACAGGGACAGGCTGCAGGCACCACATGGCTAAGGCAAGAAAATTCCCACTTTCTAAATCTGTCTTATCCCTAACAGTAATGCCAGCCCTTTAACTTAAAACTTTTTTTTTTAAAATAAATTCCTTTTCTCTTTTAGAAAATGGCAATAGCCAAACAATGTGACCTATTCATAAGTAAAGTCTAGTCCCATTAGATTACACCTATATTTAAAGCAGATTCATGATTATTTTGGAATTCTCAAAGAATCCCATTACTTCCCATATGAAGCAGTGACAGAAGAAGTATTCATTAGTAGCCTCATGCATGAGCAATTATAAATATATACTGCTTTTGCTCTTATTTGCTAATATTTTCTCCACACATGAAAATATTGATACACATAGAAAAACCTTTTCCACTAAACATCCCCCAAAGTGAATTTAGTTCTTCCATATATAACAGAAATCATTGAACCATGGCCAGTGTAAAGCTGTAGGTGTTCATGAATTTTACTTGGCATCATGTCACAAAATGCTCACTCCATGCCCCTTGGAGCAGATTTACTGCTGCATAATATGACACTATATTGGTGTAGTTTTGCCTCTGAGTACATCGATTTTCAAGTTTAAATTCACATTTTGTGAATAAGAAACCTAAAACTACACGGAAATTCATCACTTTTGCGCACCTAAGCTAAACCAACGGTAGCAATTTGCTTTGTGAATAGGACTCATCCTTTCTGAATATTTATTTTTGTATTTTTGCAGCTTAATAATTGTATTTGTTCCTGACAAGTTTCTTTATCACATTTTTGTTATGGAGGGCTTCTTTGTGGAATATATTCACAGAGCTACATGGGATTACTCTGCAATTAGTGCTTTAAAAAACCAAGTTAATCAAATACATTTGATTGGGTAATTGTGATGCATCTTCAGTAGACCGAAATTATTACTTATTGGTGATGCCACATTCTCCAACTAAGAATCACTCAACATGTAACCAGAGCTCTAGAAATATGCTTTTTAACAGGTCCGTAAATTCTCATTATTCCCCTTACCCCTGACCCCAAATCCAAACATTAAGAAGCAAAAAAAGGAGACTGAATGCCAAAATATGAGACTTGGGCCATTAGACGTGCACCTCACGTTGTTATATTCTATTAAGTGTATGCCGTTCCTTGGTATCTACAGAAATGTGAGCAGTTTTTATGTAGAGGTAAGTTGTTATGCTGTCATGGAGCTAGAAACGGAGTGTCGGATTGGCCTGTAGGGCAATGTTGCAGGGCTGGAAGGACTGGTCTGATGGGTCAATATGTAGCCAACTTTTTGGCTGTTTGTGGCCTCTTTAAATGTTTGGTGGGCTGGTATTTACTGTATATTTTTCCGATATTACCACTAGCGTTGCCTGCAGCAATCACACATTTATACAGTCTCCCATCCCTTGCAAAATACCTATGCAAATGTGGCCCACCTTTTTAGCTATTTGACTATCGAAAGGGGCACTCTTACTTTAGTGCCAGGGCCTATTTTCCTTCCCAGTCTGACCCTGAATATGTGGTATTTGCAAAAACGGGCATTTTTGAGAAATCACAGATGTCTGAAATCAGGACAAGAGAAGGTGTAGACTCTAGATATGACATCTGGATTTCAGAGCAGAAGACTGCAAATAATCCCTGAGAGAATCAAAGGGTCAGAAGCAACAACAATAACGATCAAGTAAGTGGACGTATGAGAACTCCTGGTCAAAGGCATCCTCTCAAACAGAAGCCAACCTGGGTTACTGGAAAGTAACTCACCTCAAAAGAAGTTAGTTTCCTACATCTCATTGTAAGTATAATTTAGCCTACCTCCTTAGCAGCAAGGAGTTTTAATTATAGTAAAGTGTCCTTACAGTGAATGATAAAAGGATGCTAACTGCAAAGAATGAGTGTGTGTGTGCTGTGAGACAGGTCAGGCACTGATTAAGTACTCACCTGGGGAATGTTAAACATGGACGTCAGTTCACTAACATAAGGGAAGTGACATCACACGCCATTTCTTCTTTACTTTCAGTCATGCACACACATATGCTTACACATACACACACTCTCTTTCACATAAGCACACTCTCACCCCAAGCTCGCACATATAATACATTTAAATGTATTTTTACTTACCTCAGCTACCAAGGAGGGTCATATTCCAGCTAACTGTACTCCATTTTTTAATTACACTAATAGTGAATAATATATTACTATTCACTATTAATGTAATGAAAAAACTGATTGAAAACAAGGAAGTGGAGCCCTAAGCAACGTCCATAAGGACGAGCTGCCTCTGTGTCCCTGGCACTGATGTTGCCATCTCTGAGGCAGGGTTCGCAAAGGCAGTGCCAACGGTCGCAAGGGGCAAGCTAGAGGTTGCAGGTGCAACCCTGGCGACCCCTAAATGACGTCCATGATCAAACCAAGGCAAGATTGCAAGCTCAAAGTTAACTACTCCAGTGTTCAAAATAGAGATAGCTTTACTTGCTATATTTATAAATTACAGAGAGTTCTTGTAATTCCATAATATTATTGCACAACCTTGGTCGTACATACTGTGGGATTCCAAGAGTTTATAGGGCTGACCCTTAGTACACTTTTATTTAGTTCAATACAAAGTATCAAACACTTGAACATATAAAAACACTGCTTATAGTATATAGCATGCTTAGTCTTTGACGAAGAAGCGCACAAATAGACAGAGTACCATCAAATACATATTTGAGGGGATATAATCAACACGGATAGTTTTACTTGCCAGTGTAGCAAATACTAATACAAGGCACATTGGCTAAAAGGTAGAAACTAAAGGCATCATCTACAAGGAAATGGTGCAGTGCGGTGCCCCAAGCAATCTTGCTGCAACAAACTGCGTTATTTTCAAAACGCATGGAAGCGCTGTTGAAAATGGCCCTTTTTGCAGGGTTATCCCCAAACTTTTTGCCGTCTTCCTCCTATTTTTTTAGGTCTGTTTTTGCTGGTTTATTGTCTCTGCACACTTTACCACTGCTAATCAGTGCTAAAGTGCAAGTGCTCCCTATAGAAATTGTACTGTTGATTGATTTATCCATGATTGGCATATTTGATTTAATAGTAAAGTGCACTAGAGGTGCCCAGGGCCTGTAAATCAAATGCTACTAGTGTGCCTGCAGCACTGGTTGTGCCATCCACATTAGTAGCCCTGTAAACATGACTCAGGCCTGCCATTGCAGTGTCTTTGTGTGCAGTTTTAAACTGCCAATTCGACGTGGCAAGTGTACCCACTTGCCAGGCCTCAATCTTCCCTTTTACTACATGTAAGGCACCCCTAAGTCAGGCCCTAGGTAGCCCCATGGGCAGGGTGTAGTGTATGTTTAAGGTAGGACATATACAAGTGTGTTTTATATGTCCTAACAGTGAAATACTGCCAAATTCTGTTTTCACTGTGCAAGGCCTATCTCCCTCATAGGCTAACATGGGGGCTGCCTTTAAATATTAAAAAAAAGCATAGATTCTCTTTGAGAACAGATACAAATATGGAGTTTAGGGTCTCTGAGCTCACAATTTAAAAATACATCTTTCAGTGAAGTTGGTTTTTAGATTGTTAGTTTGAAAATGCCACTTTTAGAAAGTAGGCATTTTCTTGCTTAATCCATTCTGTGACTCTGCCTGTTTGTGGATTCCCCGTCTGGGTCAGTTTGAGAGTTGGGCTGTTCACACCTCTCCTCTAGACAGTGACACAAAGGGGGCTGGGGTGTAGCCTGCATATCTTGATTAGCCATCTGTGCTGGAGGGAAGGGGAGGAGTGGTCACTCACAACTGAAAGGACTGTGCCTGCCCTCACACAATGCCGTCTCCGACCCCCTGGTGAGTGTCTGGGGCATGGCCTGGACAAGGAAGGATCTTGCAAACACTTGAGACTTTTCATTGAGGTTTGCCAACTCATAGGCAGAACTGGGTATAAGAAGAAGACCCAAATACCCAGACTTTCAGAATCTTTCTGGAATCAAGAGGAACCTCTGCACAGGAGAAAAGCTGAAGAGCTGAAGGAGGAGTCCTGTCTCTTTGCTGTGTTGCTTTGCTGGACTGGCCTGCAGTTGCTGCTTCTGCCTGAAAAGAGTGCAAAGGGTGAACTTTGCTGTGTGTCCTGCTTGAGAAAATTCTCCAAGGGCTTGGAGTAGAGCTTGCCTCCTGTTGGAAGTCTCAGGGCCACCAAAGACTTCAGTTTCCTCGACCTGCAGCACTGGGAACTGTGTGTTTTGTGCTGTTCAAGAGGAGAAACCACTGCAAAGCCGCCAACGACGCCACTGGCCTGCACTGTGACCTTCCGACGCCACACCGAGTGGCATTGCCCTGCTTCTCACCACGACCCTGGTCTCCCCTACGCCGTCATCGGACGACTTCACTGAGCCGCTACTTGCACCGCGACCTGTGGGCCCACACTCCGGCATCGCCTGCTCACACTGCAGCCTGGGCATCCCCGACGATGCCGCTCCTGCTGACACCGGCGCCCCTGCCGGCACCGTGGCCTGTGGACACTGCTCGTGAGGTACACGAAGCACCGTCCCATCCTGCACCGCAGCCCTGGTCCACCGACGCCAGCAGCATAATATCCTGTGTCGTCACCAGGCATCCTGCCTGCACCGTGGCCTGTGGACACCGCTCGTGAGGGTCACGAAGCACCGTCCCTTCCCGCACCGCTGGCTTTGGCCTACCAACGACAGCTCTTCAGCAACGATGCCGCCGCTGCCTGCCCTGTGACCTGTGGACACTGCACGTCCCACCGCCCACTTCACACCACAGCCCTGGTCTCACCAACGCCCCTGGATGCCGTCACTGAGCCGCTGCCTGTGTCGTGACCTGTGGACACCGCACGCCGCATCGTCCCGCTACGCACCGCAGCCCCGACGCCATCCACACCGGCGCACCTGACTTCATCAGCCTGGAGTTCGATCTGCAACGCGTGTGACCTCAAGGGCCCGACGAATCCTGCACAGACTACGGAACCGACACCGCGACGTCAGTGACGCCACTCTCTGGAGCTCACTGCAAGGATCACGACGCCCTGCAAATCCAAGGTACTGTTTGCAGGTCTTCCTGACACCGTAGCTGGCCCGCAACGCCGTGGCTGGCCTGAACTGTTGGTTTTGTTGATCACAACGCTGTGATAGCCCCAGGTGGAGATATTGACTTCACGGAACTGTAGATTTGAGCAAATCTTGCAGAATTCATATTTTTCTTACTGTATGTTGGATTTTGATCATATTTGGTCTTGTTTTATATAGATAAATATTGGCTATTTTTCTAAAACTGTGGTGTCCTTTTGTAGTGTTTTCACTTATCACTGTGTGTTATGTGCAAATGCTTTACACATTGCTTCTGAGATAAGCCTGACTGCTCATGCCAAGCTACCAAGGGGGTGAGCTGGGGTTATCTGAGCGGGTATCTTCCTTATCCTGACTAGAGTGAGGGTCCCTACTTGGACAAGGTGCAAACCGACTGCCAACTAGAGACCCTATTTCTAACAAGCGCCATATTTAAAACAATACAGCGCATTCCTGTGTTTCCCCGTGTACTGCTGCTAAATTAGCTGCCTAGCTCCAATGCAGCCACCCTTGCGCCATGGTGCAAGGATGGCTGCGTTGTGGGGAAGATAGTTTTTGTGCAGGAAGGGACATCTTCCTGCACAAAAGCAACCTTTAATGGCAATTTGCTCCTTCCATGTGTGCTGCAGGATGCAGCACACGTAGAAAGAGCAGAAAACGAGAAGAAATAAAAGTATTTCTCCTTGTTGCACCTCTCTAACCCCTCCCCTGGCGCCAAGCTGCGTCATTTCCAAAATGCAGGTATGCACCATATTTATAACGATACGGCGCATCCCTGTGTTTCCCCCTGCGCCGCCGCTAAATTAGCTGCTTAGCTCCAACGCAGCCACCCTTGCCCCATGTTGCAACGATGGCCGCGTTGCGGGGGAGATTGTTTTTGTGCAGGGAGGGACATCTTCCTGCACAAAAGCAACCCTTAATGGTGATTTTCTCCTTCTATGTGTGCTGCAGGATGCAGCACACATAGAAAGAGCAGAAAACGAGAAGAAATAAATGGATTTCTCCTTATTACGCCACTCTAACGCCTCCCCTGGGGAGGAGTTAGTTTTTGGCGCTGCCTCAGGTTTATGATTTCTTGTAAATCTGAGGCAGTGTCAAAAAGCAATGGATGTTGTGTTGGTATGCCCACAGCAACACGGATTGCACGCATGCCCCTTGGCTGCAGAAAACTGCATCAGGGAGGCTCATATCCTCACCGCCGCAATAAGCCAGGAAAAGTGGATTAATGCCACCTTCTAGATATAATGCACTACACAGCATCACCAGAGCGTCGCAAAAAGTGACACTCCGGTGGCACTTGGCATTCTAGTTAAACGTTGTGAAAACAATGTAGCAATCAAGCAATATAGAAGTATCTTGCGCGGCAGGCAGAAACTCGCTACTACATGGAGTCAAACACATTTTTTGAAAAAGCGGTGACTGTCTTAGAACAATGCTCGTCAGAAACACCAAGGGAAAAACTCTCCTTTTAAAACACAGAATCACATGGCAGCGATAGAAATGTATTAATAGCCCTGCAATACTCTGGGTGTGCAAGGTGGCACTTTAAATTAAAAAGTTATTTATCACAATTAAAGATCGTTACATATTAAAAAAAGAATTTTTCCGTTACATGGGGATTGTGCCAAAGTATCCTTTTAATAATGTTTCAAGTATACAACTGAACACAGCCAGATTTCAGTCATTTTTTCTGGCGGTACATAGCAACAAGTGGCCTATTGAATGATGACAGAGCCTCTGACTTTCGACCTTTGACTTCTGACCCTTGTCCCGGCTCATAGCCGTAGCTAGGGTGCTGTCTGTGGGGAGGAATGCAATAAACTGCTTGTCGGCGGCTCATCTCTAAAGAAGTAACATCAAACCCAGCTGTTACACCGCTGTTCATTAACAGCTGACAACATGTTAGCTTAAATGGTCTAATTACACTGTAAAACCCTTTTGCTGTTGCACTTGTACTTGCGCAGACGCTATCAGCTGCAATTCCAAGTGTTATTATCATAAACTCAGGGTGGAGACGAGAGTGTTGGCAGTACATCATTACAAAATTAGGTTAATTTAAACACTTGTCTTTCTGAAAAAAAGAACGTCACCATATAATTACAATCTCAGGATTTATTCATAACTAAGAGGTTTTTAATTTGTTTTCGGCATATTGCATTGCCAATAGTGTGATTTGCGCAACTAGAAAGGTCTAAAACGTGGCTGGTCATGTGGTTAGGAATTTTTATTTGTCCTACACATGATCCCCTTCCACAATCTTTACTGACATTTTATAACAGAAATATATAGTACAATGAGTGCTGGTGCTCACGGCTCAGAGAACTACCAAACGCTGTCACGAGATTTCCGTGATGCAGTATAGGATTTTTTTTTTTTTTTTTTAAACCTTTCCCAGAAATAAATTACATTATTGAAATTTAGATGCATACGTTTAATCGTGTGCATTGATTTGTCGACTGCTTTGATATATGATCTATGAAGAACTGTTTATTCCAGTGGTCTATAATCTTTTGATTTCTGTGGACCCTCATTTAATCATTATTGGAACCTGGGGACTTCAGCTGAATCGTTATTAAAATCCAGGGACTCTTAGTGAGTCATTATTAGAAGTCGTGGACCCCAGTCTAAGCATTTCTGATTATTTGAACTGCAAAATAATGCTAAAAAACTACGGAAACAAGCGTTCATCAAACAAATATGAACAAATGAAATATTTTATTTAATTCGCAAACAAATATAAAACAATTCAACATTTTAATTTTAATGGGAAGATGGAGCTTTTTTAAATTCAATAAAGTCACTCACCAACCCTACTTTATTTTGCTTGATGTACTTGAACTCCTACTACAAATCACTCAGAAGGTGCAAGAGGTCCTAGCGCCTCCTTGCGCCACATAGCGTTATTTTTTTACATTAATGTGGCCCAAGAAGGCCAAAATCGCTGCACCAGATTTACAAAGTGGCGCAATGCATGTATTGCGCTACTTTGTAACCCCTTGTCTTACATTATGCCTGTGCCAGGCATAATGTATGCAAGGAGGACGTTCCCCTGTTAGGGGGGGCGAAAAATGGCACACAAAAATCTAAAAGATTCTTAGCGTAATTTGTTTTTGGCATTTTTAATGCCTGCTCTGAGCAGGCGTTGAAAGGTGGCATACCATTGTTTTCAATGGGCCCCTACGTACTGCTCAGGGTTAGCAGCAACTTTTTGGTGCTAACCCTGAACAGTACATCCATTGCGTCAGAAATTCTGATGCTATGCCATGGTGGGACATATTTTAAGTGGGGGCAAGGGGCCGCAAGAAACGTGGTGCTACATGCAATATAGCGCCACTTTTCTAAAATCTCTCCCTTACATTTTTGCATCCAATTTTCATTTCCTTCACTTTTACAGAACATTTTAAAATGTTCAAATTTACATTTTTCTTCTTTATTTATACAAATGTATTAATCTGTTAATATTATTTAATTTACTAAGCAGTCAGGAATCCCCTGAGTAGGCTTCAGGGGCCGCCAGGGGTCCCCAGACCACAGGTTAAGAACCATTGGTCCATTCAATGTATATGTATCAGAGATTTCTCGCATGTAGGTGAAAGCCACTTGGGGGGATAAAGGCCCTCATTACGAGTCTGGCAGTTATAGGAGCGCCAGACTCTCGGTTGCAGCCGAACCCCTGCGGTCGTGATGGCCCAACTGCCATATTACGACCGTGGCGGAGCCGGCATGGTCCGACCGCCAACACCGCCAGGTTGACGCCACTCGACAGCCTGGCGGTCTCAGCAGTTGTAATCCACCAGGGTGGCACTACATGCAGTGCCGCCTTGGGGATTATGACTCCCCAATCTGCCAGCCTTTTTGTGGCGGTTGGACTCCCATGGAAAGGACAGGTGGAATGGGGGTTTCGGGGGGCCCCCAGAGGGCCCCTGCACTGCCCATGCACTAGGCATGGGCAGTGCAGGGGTCCCCATGGACAGCCCTGTTGCGCTTTCCACTGCCTGAATTACGGGCAGTGGAAAGCACGGCGGGTGTTGCTGCACCTGCTGCACCGCCACATTGCCAGAGGCTCGATTATGAGCTGACGTCAATGTTAAGCTCATGTTACCTGCTGGGCTGGCGGAAGAAATGTTGTTTCCACCCACCGGCCCCCTGGGAAACTTGTAATAGGGCCGGCAGTGTTCTGGCTGCACTGGCGGTCAGATGGAGGTGCGGGTTTGGCGTGTAGTGAGGGCCAAAGTGTCTGTGTCTATTTTTAATTTAAGATTGTTGCTGAGCAGCAATGTTATGCCTTGTTCATTGACCTTTGCTAGAAGTTGCTTGAGAAATTGAAGTTATTCTCTCCTAATCCCATGTAATGCCTGGAATTTGAAGCACTTTCTATAGGTGTAGGCATCTATGACTACCTTTATTGTGCCTAAAAAAGGTAGGACATCTGAGGATCCATTTTAATTTGTGAAAAAAAGTTAGGAAGACTGGGCTTAGCTATTGGTAGCCCACAGAAATGTCCTGAGGACAGTCTCCTCAGTACTTTTTACCTGAAATTTTCAGCAATAATTGTCACATTGGATTCTTAATGGCATCTGGTTACTTCACCTGTCATTATGAGTGTAAAGAAAGAAGATGTAACAATAAAAGGTGTATTCAGATGGGAAAATAATGTTTTAAAAGATATGCTTTAAGAAGTATGTCTTCATTGCACCACTAAGATTGACAATGGCTTGGAGTTCAGTTTAATGCAGTAGAATATACCACAGAGTTAAACTGAAAATTGAGGATGTGGGCACCCCAACAGGCAACATACACAATGAAGAAGGTTCAAGAGCAAGTCGATTAAGTTGAAAGATATGCTGACTAGTTTGTGTTTTCAAAGCAGGGTTGAGTAAAAGTGTGGGGGGGGCAAAAAGCAATATTACTGTGCATGCTCCATACCCTTCTTTAGACAGGGCTACAGAAAAAACTGCTGAACGTAATTACACCAAATTTGGCTGGAAGCTAGATATTGGTATTTTTTGTGTTTTTTGTGATTTGGTATAAATCCAGTCCACAGGTTTTTCAGAAGTTAAAGTTAAAAAAACTACAGATATCTGGACGGTTGGGTCCACAATAGCCACAGTGACTCTTCAAAAATAGAGCATTTTGATTGGCCCATGGAGTTTTATTTCCCTTGGGCCACCTCGCTCTCGTGTGAGTCAGACTCCAATGTGACGTGTGCTATAATTAGCTGACAGCAACATGAAAAAAAATGTTGCTGACTGTTGTTACAGGACTCGGGGACTTAGGGGGTCGTTCGGCCGCGGTCAGATGCGGGAAACCGGCGGTCTCCCGCCGGTTTCCCGCCGGTTTCCCGCCGCCCTGCAGAATCCCCCATGGCAGCGGAGCGCGCTCCGCCGCCATGGGGATTCTGACACCCCCTACCGCCATCCTGTTCCTGGCGGGTCTCCCGCCAGGAACAGGATGGCGGTAGGGGGTGCCGCAGGGGCCCCCGTAAGAGGGCCCCACAAAGTATTTCAGTGTCTGCCATGCAGACACTGAAATACGCGACGGGTGCCACTGCACCCGTTGCACCCCTGCAACTCCGCCGGCTCCATTCGGAGCCGGCATCCTCGTTGCAGGGGCATTTCCGCTGGGCCGGCGGGCGCTCTTTTGGAGAGCGCCCGCCGGCCCAGCGGAAATGTAAGAATGGCCGCCGCGGTCTTTTGACCGCGGTGCGGTCATTTGTCGGCGGGACTATGGCGGGCGGCCTCTGCTGCCCGCCATAGTCAGAATCAGGGCCTTAGTCCTTTGCTCTAAACATGTACAAAAATAAAATAACAATATAAAGGTGCAGGATAGGGACACTTTCCCCTGGGACACGTGGGTGACCCAGAGGGAGACCGCCTGGGGCAAAAATCAGCAAAAATTGCTGCGATCCCACAGGGCTCCCACAGGATCGGAAAAAGAATAAATACATAAAATAGAGGCCTGGGCCTCATTGTTCAATTATAGTCCCCAGGGAGCCCATCCAGGGGCTGTTTTTAATCTAGAAAGGGGAGCCGTGGGGCTGGTCCCGGGAGATGGGGTCCCCAGGGTCATAGGAGGCTCAGGGAGGGGGGCTGAGGGGGGGCCTTCTCCCTTAAAAAACGTTTAGCAGCCCCAGAGCCATTAGAGGCTTGGATGGCTGACCAGTCCACCATTGGGGCCTAAATGTTATCAAAAGAGATCAGTGTGGATGGCCCCACACACACCCTACTATGCACACTCATCATCTAAGAGAGAGGTCTAAAGGAGAGGCCTGTCATTCTCCACACACCGCTGCACACACCCGTCATCTGAGAGAGAGTGTCTGATAGGAGAGTCAGTCCATGTATACACCCTGATATAACATACCCGCCATCTGAGAGATATCTGACAGGAGAGGCAGTCCATGTACACACTCTATGACACACAGCCACAAGTGAGGCAGTTCTGGCAGAAGAGGTCAGTGCATGTACATACCCTAATATGTACACCCATCATCTGAGAGAGAGTAGTTAGTGGAAAGGCAGTCCTTCTCCATATACCCTACTACACCAACCCATCATCTGAGAGAGAGGAGTTAGTGGAAAGGCAGTATTTTTCCATATACCCTACTACACCAACCCATCATCTGAGCGAGAGGTCTGGAAGGAGAGGACATCCCATGTACAAAACTTACTATGCACTCCTATTGTCTGAGAAAGAGGTGTGGAAAGAGAGGGCAGTCCATGCAAACACCTTACTACGCACACCTTTCATGTAAGAGAAAGGTCCAAGGGAAAAGGACAGTCTCTCCTCACACCTTACTATGCACACTCATCATCCAAAAGAGGGGTCTCACTGTCGATGCCAGTCCCTTCATACACACTACTACGTACATGTGTCTTTTGAAACAGAGGTCTGTGTGGAGAGGCCACTCTCTCCCCACACCCTATTACACACACCTGTTATGTGAGAGTTAGGTCTCAGTGGAGAGGGTGCTACCACAAACTGCTATTCCCTTACAGTTTTGTTGTGATTCATCAAGACTTTCATGAGATTAGCTCATAAACTTCAGTGAGTGAAGCTATATGGACTCGAGTGATCTCACAAGTGGCTTTCAAGAGCCAAAAGGAAATTACTGAGCCTGCCACGAGGTGTTTAATGACCCCGCAAGCCTCTAGCGAGACCCACATGGAAAATAACTAGACCTGCAATGAGGTGTTTTACTATCCTGTAAGAGTTTTGTGAGGTCGGAAGGGAGGGAAGTAAAACAAACATTGTCAATGACAGTAGGTCTCACCTATAAAAGAGCTATTAGCTTTGGCAATTTGTTTCTGCCATGTTGCACACCAGTGTTGGTGCTGTTCTGCATGGCTAGCAATTAGTGACATGGAGTTTTGTATAGTAGAGTGGGGGGAGTAGAGTGTCATGGAGTGGATTTGTTGGATTAGAATGTCGTAGAGTGGAGTAGGGGATATAGAGTGAGTGGACTGGATGGGGTCAATTGTATTGGACTGGGGTGGATTGAAATGGGGTGAGGTGGATTAGATTAGACTGGATTGGGGTTTGTGGATTGGTTTAGAGTGATAGGGCAATGGTGGGGTGAACTGGATTGAGGTGGATTAGATAGGAGTGGAGTGGGTGGTTGTTTGGAGTGGGGCGAATTGGTTTAGAGTGATAGGGCTATGGTGGGGTGAATGGGATTGAGGTGGATTAGATTGGAGTGGGGTGGGTGGTTTGGAGTGGGGCAAATTGAAGTGGGGTGAATGGAGTGGGGTGGATGAGATTGAATTGTAGTTGGGTGGATTTGATTGGGGTAGGGTGGAGTGGGGTAGATTGGATTGGATTCATTGGATTGGTTTTGAGTGGAGTGGATTGGACTGGAATGGGGTGGGGTGGATTGGATTGAGGTGGGGTGGATTGGATTGGGGTGATGCGAATTGGATTGGAGTGGGGTAGATTGGATTGGGCTGGATTAGAGTGGAGTGGACTGTGGAGTATGGTAGATTGGACTGGTGTGCAGTGGATTGCAGCGGTGTGAGTAGGGATGGAGTGGGATAGACTGGATTGGGGTGAGGTGGATTGGATTGGAGTTGGGCAGATTGGGGCAGATTGTTTTGGAATGGAGTGGGGCAGATTATTTTGGATTAGAGTGGGACAGATTGTTTGGATTGTTTTGGATTGGAGTGGAGCAGACTGGACTGGGGCAGATTGGAGTGGGGTGCATTGGGAGACTCGGAGTATGGTGGATTGGAATAGATTGGATTAGGATGAAATGTTTGGATTGTAGGGGGAGGTTTGGAGTGGGGTGGATTGGATGAATCAGTGTAGATTGGAGTGGGGAGATTGGATTGGAGTGGGGTGGATTTGGGGTGCACTGCAGATTGTTTTGGATTGGAGTAGGGGACATTGGAGTGGGGTGTGCGGGAGGATTGGAGAGTAGTAGATTGGAGTGGATTTGATTGGGGCTAGTGTTTTGGATTGGAGTGGGGTGAATTTGAGCAGAGTGGATTGGATTGGATTGGTGTGGATTTATTTGGGGTGAGGTGGGTTGATGTGGGGTGGATTGGCATGGAATGGAGTGGAGTGGGGAGATTAAATTGGAGTGGGGTGGATTGGGGTGTATTACACAATTATGTGTCAAAGCACAATTTCAGAATTTACACATAAGAAAAACAATGTCACTTTGCAACATTTAAAACAAGATAATCGTCATCTTTTGAGAACAGCACCCATGCACAAAAACAAAACAAAACATGAGTGCAAAGTGAGAAAAGAAGACTTGGCAAAATAAAAGAAAATGAATTATAGAAAATACAACTTTGTAGTTTTGTTTGTCCTGCTGGGCTCGTTTTTGAAAGTCACATGACTTCTGCTTGCAGGGCATTTGAAGTTAAAAAGAACAAAGTAGTACCTCAGTTATGTCAGGAGCAGTAGATAGGCACTGATTAAGTTGAATCAATCATTGCTTGGTCCCTGCTCCACAGAAAGGAACGGAAAGGATGCTAGACCTGCAGTGACCAATTACAAGGCTGTAAACAAGAGTACCACACAAGCCAACAAATGATAAGCAACAGGTGGGTACCAAGTGTTCTTGTTAAATGTAGTGTCTCGCAATCTAGACACATGCGCCAGTGCATGCTATTGCAAGCTCAAACCTAAAAAAGGGCCAAGGCTCAACCAATAGTTACCGTTCAGATTGCATGGTTGAAGTAATACTGTGATGTGACTGGGTGCAGAACCAGTGATAGCTCTGATTGTTCTTGGTGATATGGAGGAGAAGGAAGCCTGTTGGAGATGTACTTAGTAGAAGTAACTGAATTTGGAACTGGCATTTTTTTACGCTAATGTGGCATTGAGGAAGCTATTTCCCTGTGCAATATTTGTACCACTTTGTAAACCCTTGCCCAACATTATGCCTGTGTCTGGCATAATGTATGCAAGTGGGACTTTACCGTGCAGGGAGGCCCGAAAATGTACAACATTTCCCTGCGCTATTTTTCTGTCATTTTTAATGCCTGCTCAGAGCAGGTGTTAAAATGATGCACACATATTAACCTATGGGCTCCGTTTGCTTTGCTGCACTAGCATCAAACCTTTCAACGCTAGTGCAGCAAGGTGCCACAATAGCGTCAAAAGTTCTGACACTATTGTGCTAAGAAACACCATGGTACGGCATTTTATAAATACAGCGCAACCATGGTATCATTAGGTAGCGGTAGGGGGACGCAAGAAAAGTGGTGCATCAGGACCCATGCACCACTTTTTTATAAATATGCCCCTAAGTTTAGAACAAAAGTCTAAATTTTGACCTAATGTTTAACTTTACTAGTCGTAAAGTTAGACTTTTGGTCTAAGGTTAGACTTTTGTTCTGAATGTAGACCAAAAGTCTAAATTTACTATTAGTAAAGTTAGACTTTTGGTATAAACTTAGACTTTTGGTCCAGGTTTAGCTTTGTGAATCAGGACCGTAGACTTTAGCTTGTGGACAGATATCACCAATTATTAGATGTTGTGTTAAATCATGAAGGGCCCGATTCACAAAGGTAAACTTAGACCAAAAGCCTAAGTTTAGACCAAAAGTCTAAGTTTAGACCTGTAGTCTAACATTTCTCATAGTAAAGTTATACCTTTGATCTAAGTTTAGACTTTTGACTAAGTTTAGCCCAAAAGTCTAAAGTTAGACCAAAAGTCTAGTTTTACTCGTGATAAAGTTAGACTTTTGGTTTAAGTTTAGACTTTAGGTCTAAACTTAAACTTTTGGTCTCAAATTAGACTTTTGATCTTAATGTACCTTTGTGAATCGGGCCCGAAATGTTCAATCTGTATGTAGTTGTAAGTAAAAGAGGCAGTGTTTCAGAAATTATAAAACAAAGCATCTACAATATGTTAATACAAGGCCTAGGGTGTTTATGAACCTTACTGTGCACATATTTGACCCCTTTGTGATGTCTGAGTAACAATATTGCTATTTCTAGAGTAAAAAACTGTGCTCAGTGTTAGCAAAGGTGTGTAAAGAGGAATGTGTTACTTTACAAATTGTTATGGAGTCATGTTTGAAGGCATGTTATGACTTAACTGTGGTTTACAAAATGCAGTGTTTGAGGCTGTAGATTTTTTTTACAGAAAGGAACATGAAGTTAGTGTTGCTGTATATATAAATATGTGATTGTGGGTGAAAAATGTAGAACTCTTCAGTGATTGTAGTGATGTATCATTTGCTATCACTTACTGATTAGTATGTACCTTTATATTTTTTTATTATTTTGTCTTTTTTAGGGAGAAAATGGAAAACAGAAGCTCTGAAAAACAGAAGTAGAATGTCACACACTATATGGTTAAGTAAAACAAAAATTGCTTACTTTAGAAGAAAGATGTAATGCTGTGGAAAGTCATGAAAAAAATAATTAGACAACTGATGTTGTTCTTACTGCATACAGCGATATGTATACCCATCGGAGAAGTTTGTTGTACGTAGCTCCACTCATTTTTTAAGACAAAAGGATCTACTTACTTAAGCAGCCAAAAATGTTTATTTATATAAGGAGGGTTGTTATCTGCTTGAACATTGAGTACCTGGGCAGTCAAAGTGTCACCAGGTTCAAAAGATAAGGACACCCCAGAGGAGTTATCAAGCTCTGCAGCACAGGTTAACTCAGCTTGAGCAAGGTGCTTTGAGTCCATAGTCCTCAAATGTTGCTACATGCCAGTGGTACCCATAGTGTATTCCTTGTTCTTGCTGCCCCTGCTGAACTGCTTTTTGTATATTTTACATATCAGCAAAGATAATATAAATTTATAAAATACATTTTACGGTTGTTTTTGTAGTTTATTATTGTGATAATTGTTTGTTATGTTGTTAGATTGTTTCTCAATACAATGTTTGAGGTTTATACTGATTTATTTCCTTAATAGTTTTAAAAGATTTGAAAATTAATACAGCCTTCTAATGTTGACTTAAAGTGGCAGTTCAGAATTAAAGAACTGTAACTTTTCTCCTGCATGTATATGGATGTTTACGGGTCTATAGAGAGATTAGTGCTTTTTACCACTGTAGAATAAAGATTTGTAAACAAGAGGCAGGCTTTGGTACAGAGGGTCTGAGACATTCTCATAGTAGTCCTGAGGCTGATCAGACGCTTATTGTAGACATCAGAGGCCCCACACCAATCCTTTCACCAGGCCAGACAGAATTCTCCAGGATGGAAAATAGCCTCCCTCCTTCCCTCTGTGGTCAGAGTAGGGAGATCTGTATTTGGGGAGTTAGCAAGGAGGGCGAGGCTCATGAGAGCAACCCAGCCCCGGAATCAATAGGTTCCAACAATCGTGGGTCTACCCCATCTGTCCGGGTACTTGAACCGACCTTGCCAGGCCCTGATCTAAATGGGGCGAGTAATACTTCGGGTGATAATGTAGCGGAATATCTAACCAAGGCTAGTCTAGCTATGATTGAAAGGGGTACTAAACCTCCTCATGGCACTTCATTTGCTAGAGGGTATTTTACGGCTAAAACTCTCCAAGGTAGAACAGATGGTTTAGACACAGTTCTTAGCTGGAACATCGCAGGGCTGGAGAACAAAATGGGTATCCCTGAATGGGGCAAATTTATAGACTAACATAAAATATGCCTTTTTCAAGAAACGTGGGCATTGGAGCCCAAATATAGAATTGGTTTCAAAAGCTATTGGGTCCCAGCATGCAAGGCGACCTCCGGGAGACCCTCAGGCGGGCTGCTCATATAGCTCAGCTGCTCCCTCAAATGTCGGGTTGAAGCAGTAGATATGGGCTGTCCCGATCTGATGGGTTTAACAATACCAACCCTTAAGGAGAAACCGCTCCTAATAATTAACATCTATAATAGGAGCCTGGGCAGCAAATATGAGTCAGACGCTTTGACTATTTTGGACAGTTTTCTTTCCTGCAAAACCTCCTCCCACCTTATTCTTATCGCAGGGGACTTTAATGTTACCTTTGAGCCCTACCCGTTGGCCCAGGAACTATATAAAGAAGAGGATGCATATTGGGGTATCCCTCAATTGGTGTCGAGCAAAAGACCGAGAATGAACAGATTGACACACCAAGTCGTGGACATTACACTGGCACACGGCCTTCGGGCCTGTAACGGTCGTTCCCGCTCGGACGTTAATCTTCATTCTACATTTAGGCGTGGAGCCCAGAAGAACCAGATAGATAATATTTTGCTCGACATTCGGTTGTGGGGTCATATGGCTGATATGAAGATTTTAGAACATGAGGAAAGTGACCATGAGCCACTGATCCTATCGGTTAGGGGTCTATTACCCTTACTTGAAGCTCCTTCTCCTAAGAGTTACGATCAACAGTTCGCACTGACAAACAATAGACAAAATGTCAAATGGGAATCTGTGAACACTGACTTAGGTTCTATGACATCTTTGTATATTGTGTTGGCTGACCAAATGGAGCGCATGTCCCTGTTTTTAGAAGATGGTGAAGGGCTTATAGCAGCCCATATCCATTTTTTTAATTCTTTAAAACATCTTTTCACCAAAGAGATTCCTAGTAAAGCAAAAAAGAAGTGTAATGCAAGGTGGTTTAGCGCTCCGTGCAGGGAAGCACAGCACAAACTACTGAGAGCTCTAAGAGGGGGCCAGACAGAGCATATAAGGCAAGTAAGGAAAGACTACAAACAGGAACTTAGCAGGGCCCGCAGGAGATGGGATGAGTCTAGATGGGCTTCCCTTCTGGAGTCTGCAAAAGTTAATGATACTTCGAGGTTCTGGAAACTGGTTGCCGACGCTAGTGGGGAACCCAGCCGTCTGCCTGGTGCCTCAATACTCCCCGTAGAGTGGACTGATCACTTTGGCCGATTATACTCAGGGCCCACAGATGCTTCTACCAGGCAACTGAATCATATTATGACCTTTGAGGCCCCTTCAATCAAATTTACCCTGGCAGAAACCAAGGCTGCGATTGTTTCACTGAATTGGGGAAAGGCCCCAGGCCTTGATAAAATCCCAGGTGACCTCTACAAGACAAGTCCGGATATATGGGCCCCATACCTGAACTTGGTTTCCAATGCAGTTGCTGCAGGAGCGCCTGTCCCGAGCTCCTGGAAGGGAGCGGAGATAGTTCCTATTTTTAAAAAAGGCAGCCCCTTTGATCCTGCCAATTACCGTCCAATTTCCTTACTTGACAATTTTCAAAATTGTTTTGCAAAGCAAGTCCTATTTCATCTCGAAGAATGGATTCTAGAAACAAATGCCTTCTCTAATTTGCAAGCAGGGTTTAGGCCATCAGTTAGTACCATAGATCAAGACTTAAGATTCCTAACAATCAAATGGAAGACTGTGGAAGTAGGAGGGGGTAACCTGTATGTGGTCTTCATTGACCTAAGAGCCGCATTTGATCTGGTCCCCAGGAACCAGCTATGGATGACATTAGCCGATATGGGCATTCCCAAAGGTCTTCTGAAACTTATGGCCCGACTGCACGAGAACACCTATGCACAAATCAGGAGTAGTAAGGATGGCGATCTAAAAGATCTAGTTGCCATTGAAAGAGGAGTCAGACAAGGTTGTGTCCTAGCCCCCACCCTTTCCCTCCTATATATAAACAATTGCATCAATTACCTAGCAAACTGTACCAATGACTCCCCTAAGTTGGCCGGGAATAAAGTGCCTTGCCTGCTTTATGCAGATGACACTATCCTGCTGGCCAAAACATCTATGGGAATCCAAAATCTGGTCAATCAATTTTGTGTATTTTGCAGAGATTACGGGCTGGATATCAATGCCAAGAAAACAAAACTTATGATATATAGCACCCCGAATAAGAAAATAAAAGCAAACATAGTGATGGATTCAGTCCTTTTGGAGAGGGTGACGGAGTATGATTATCTGGGCATTAGATTATCGGACAAAGGCAGTTGGGATGCAGCAATAAGAAAAGGGGCACTTATTATCAGCCAAAGAGGTGGAGTGCTAGAACGAAAGGCTAATGCCGTAGCAAGCCCCCCTCTGATCCCTATTTCCGAAATCTATAAAGTCCAAATCCGTGCTGTTGCCTTGTACGGAGCGGAACTCTGGGGTTCTTACAGACAATTGGATACCCTCCAAACTAAAGAAAACAATTTCTTCAGACATATATCTAGGCTAGGGAAGGGCACGCCGATGATTCCCCTAAGATTAGATCTGGGTATAAATAGTATTAAAGACACAGCAAGCTTAAGGCCACTTCTATATTGGGTTCGATTATGGAAAACGGAAGAACTTGAGCCCTTCAGGGCAGCAATCAAAGACCTTATACCACCTTTCCAGGGATGGGAAAAAGTTTGTTGGTTGAGGGAGATGAAATCAGCCTGGGTTAAGCTGGGCTTTCCCCATTATTGGGAGAATCCTGAGATGATTCCTGCTAATGCTAGATTGTTGATCAAAGAGCGATATTGGGGAAAAATTTACGATGAGTCTTTCCATTGTATTGGGCCAGGTCGGCTGACAGCAGAGTTCCTGCTGGTCAAACGCGAACCCCGGCCCGAGAATTTCCTGGATCTCCCCATACCAGCACGTGCCCGAGCCTTATTCCTTCAGCTCAGATACGGAACATTAGCAGTTAATAGCTTTACGGCCGTTGGTCGACCAACAGTCCCACGTCTGATAAATGTATGAACTGCCACTTATGTAAGGAAACTCCTGAGCATGTTTTATTTTTTTGCCCCTTGTATAAGTGTCCTAGAGGAAAGTGGATTATCCCCTTGTGCAAGGTATTGCTATTGCACGATCGAACCAGTGCCTACAGATTATGCAAATATGATACTTCCACGTTGATAGTAAGCTCTGTTTCCAAATATTTGTCAGCAGCATGGACTATTCATAGTAGGACTATTTTAGACCCTAGTCTACTGGCTGAAGAGAGGTCCAGCAGCTAGTGGACGAGGATTTTAGACGGTTAGGGAACTCAAATACGATTATCTGTGTTGTTTCACCTATGATATTAGGTTTTATTCTTGTCTGTGTTTTTTATCTTTTTTTTTATTTAATTGATACATAGTAACGTAGCATATAGCACTTTGCAAATGGCTATATCTAACTCCTATGAATAATTTATTCAAGAAATGAGGTTAATCATATGGTACCCTTTTTAATGTCTGTTTTTTAATTGTCGCAAGTATGAAGTATTTTACAAAGTATTACGAACCACTTTTTTTCCATAATTTGTATTAGAACAGTGTTTGTTTTTTTTTTCTCTTCTTTTAAAAATATGTGTTTATGTGTTTAGTTCAAAATACATGGCATTCCGAAGTTTTTATAAGCAACATCAGAAAAGATTTAGTATACTATTCGTTTTTCTTTTAAACTGTCTTGGTAAATGGTATCCAATAAGCTAGGAGGCATCAACTAAGGAGTATCATTTAACATTTGATCTGTTGGACAAGGAGTTTTACTTTGTATGTATGGTTCGCTTTTATGCATTTTAATGGTCTAATTTTAGACCGAATAAACAAATAATATAATAAATATTCTCATAGTATACTATGCATTGATGTTTGCCGGTGGAGTGGGCAGTTCTTTTGCACATCTTCGTACATATGCTTGAGAAGTGTCAGCACAGAGGTCTGTGTTTGTGTAGACCGTACTATACATGCCTGTCCCCATTCAAAAATGTCAGAAAGAGAGAGGTGAGTATGTCCTTACATTCAAATGTGCGCACTGGTTGTGCAAGACACAGTTATTAACAGAGAGGACACTCAATTTTCCACTCTACTAATGACATTTATTATCATTAAGAGAGGTATGAGCATAGACAGCAGTTGCTACCCACATTGTATTTTGAACATGTGTTAGTCTGGGAGATGCTTCAGCTGAGAGGGTAGTGTGTTTTCATATCATAGTCTCTCTGGTTGTTATGCAAGATATACTTATGAGTATTAAGGTAATTTCAACTGCATGCTTGTACTTCTTTCATAATGGGGAGAGATGTGACAACAAAGGTAAGCCACTTTTCACACCCTAATTTGCATAAGAACTATCCAAGAGACACATTACAAGAGAGAGGCTGGTGTCCCTACACACTATATTCAGGAAACAGGGCAGTTTCGCCGTACATACCACCATGGAAAGAGGTATGTGTAGAGGGGTGCATTTCTCTCACACCCTTCTAGAGATACCTCTTACCCTTGGAAGAGATACCTCTTACCCTTGGAAGATGTGTTAGCAGAGAGATGACTTCCTTCCCAGAGAGCACTGCATATCGCTGTTGTTCTAAGGAGTGGTATGAGGACAGATGTCACTGCTTCACTAGACTGTACTGTATATCCAAGCTGTCGTGGAGACAGGTGTTAGTGCAAAAGACAATGGGCCTGATACAACTTTGGAGGAGGTGTTAATCCGTCCCAAAAGTGACGGTAAAGTGACGGATATACCACCAGCCGTATTACGAGTCCATTATATCCTATGGAACTCGTAATACGGCTGGTGGTATATCCGTCACATTTGGGACGGATTAACACCTCCTCCAAAGTTGTAATCAGGCCCAATGTTTTCTTGCATACTACTGGATACATATGGCAGGCTGGGGAGAGATGTGAGTGGACAGGGATATCCTTTCCCAAACACCAAAAACTATGGTTATTTCCCTGGGAAGAGGTGTCAGTTATTCTTAGTATGGAAGAGTGAGATGTTACATGTGAGGTTAGTACCATCCCCACTCTACTATGCATACTAATGAGCCTGGGAAAGGTGTGAATGGAGAGGCAGTATCTCTTTACACTGTACTCTACACACCAGTTATCTTCATGCAAGGTCTCAGTGGAGAGGGCATTGTCTCCTCATAGTCTAGTAGTGGAGTTGTAAGAGGTAAATAGTGTAATGAAGGGAAATGCAAATTCTTTCTCAACCTTGCAAGAGTCTTGCGGGATTGTATTAAAAAAAAGAGCAGCGAAAACCTAGTGCATATAAATTATACCTGTTGCAATAGGATATGTTCCTGTGAAAATGCAGAAATACGTTTTGCGAGAGGCTTGCAAGTGTAAAGCAGCAAACACTGCCCCCTCACAGTGAGCATGGAGGACTGTGCACCTGACTCACGCGAGAGGCCTGTGAGAGTGAGTGTCTTGCAAGAGTCATGAGCAAGAAAAAAAGGGGTACATCGTGCAAACAACACACATAATGGAACTATGGGGTATCTCTGAAAAGAGCTTTTTCAACTGTATTTTTTGTGTGTTTTTTAACGTTTTTAACTTTTGTTGCATTTTTTAATTTAAAAAGGGATAGAACAAAAACAAGAAACTGTGAGTAAAAACATCTTCAAAACAAAGAGGAGAAAAATGTAGAAAAAAATGCTAGAAACAAACTACTGTCTGGGTGGGCATTTATGGTCCTGGACAAGCTTGTCCTGTGCAGCCCTGCTCGTCTAAGAAGAAAAAGATAATCTCCTTGAATAAACAGTAAAAAAGATCTTTGTTCAGATATGCTGGGTTGCTATCTGCTTCAGCGGTGAGTACCTAGGCAGGCGCACTGTCCCCAGGTTGGAGAGATGTGGATGCCCCTGAGGGTTATCATGGTCTGCATGACAGGCTATCTCAGACCGAGCAAGGTATGTGGGTGCATAGCTCTCAAATTTCACCACATCCCAGTGGTACTCATGGAATCTTGCTTATTCTAGCTGCCCCTGCTGAACTCTTTTTGGCATATGTCACAAATTACTTATTTGGCAGACACTTTCTTCCCAGCAGGCTTCATCTTAAACAATTGCCAGCCCAAAGGCTCCCTTGGTGGCTGAGGTAGGTGACTTGCAGGAACATGAGTAAGGTTCTAATCTGAATCAGATGATGACATTCTGATCACAGAAAATCAGCAAAGTAAGAGAGGTAGCCCAAAAGGTGTACTCAGAGAAAAACTCAGAAGGCAAATGATGCAACAAGAAAATAATATTTCTTTGCTAAAAGAAGACATCCATGTGAAGACAATCCTTCTTTGGGATGTTGTTCCTCTCCCGGGCATCTCATAGGTGTCTTGTGAGATGGCAGTGAGATTGTAAATACAGAGAACTTTTTTAATATTTCAAATGCAACAATACATCAAATGTTTATCTACCTTAAACAACACTTCTCATATCTTACTTTCTTCAGAAAAGCAAAAATAAAGTGATATTAACTTAATTTTCAATGTATGATCTCGTAAGCTGACTGCAAGAGCCGGACAGGAAATACAGCCCCCTCATAGTCCACGCAGAGGATTGTGTGTTCAACCCCTTGGATCATCTTGCAAAACAGTACATTTTTAATCAAAATAAATAACACAATATACATACTGTACTGACTTTATTAAAGATCAGTATTCAATAATAGCTGACCAGATTAAAAAAGAACTCTGTACAACACATTAGTACAAAATGTTTAGCTCTAAAAACTTGCAAGCCTCCGTTGAGAGTAAACACACACTCTAAAAATAGATGTACATAGTGAAAACACAAAGTTTACGGTATAGGAAAAACTGATTGGTGTCTTTTTAAAATATAAATATGGCGTTTATGTAATGATACATAGAAAGTCTATGAAAAGTATACTGGGAATATTTCTATATATGTGAGTCACAAAAAATAAGAAGTTGAACATTCTGAGCACAAACATTGTTGGAGTAGTTACTCCCTATGTTTTTTAAATTATTTTTATTTTGAAAAAATCCTAGAAATTCACTGACAACCCCAAAGGGTAAAGTAATGTTATAATTAGGTGTAATACAAAAATAGGTGTTTTCCATTAAAAAACAACCTTAGAAATTCACTGAAAAAAACAAAGGTTAAATTACTGTTATAGTTAGGTGAATTTCTCGGTGACAATGTTAACATTTTGAACTAAAAAACACAGAAATTCTTAAGTTATAGTTAGCAGCACTAACCATAATTTCCACCCTCCATGCATTACTTATGACCTCTCATATGAGTGTGCTCTCCATGAAGACTTCTATGAAGGGTGTTGGAAGTAGGGGCAAGCACATCTAATTGGGCATATGTTGGGATGGAAAAGTCCCTTGCATGGTGATAGATTTGTACCCTTGCCCTGAGAGCTGTGATGATATCTAGGCCTATCTCATGGACTTCACTGGAAGTTAAATATCACAATGAGCTTACCATGATTTTTAGTTTTTAGTGATCAGTAGAGTGAACCAATGTTTTTACTCGTGTCATCGGAGTGGCACCTCTAGGTCCACTCTGGTAAATCTCCACTGCTGTGTGCTTAACTCCCCCTTGGCCTGCATTGGATTGTGTGCAGCCCTGAGATGTATATGTGCTTGTATGAAGATACAGTGCATCTGAAGGCAGCACACATGGTTGCATGTGCGTAGTGGAATACATGTGTGCCTGCAAGAAAGTACAGTGCATCAGGAAATAGGGCATGTTACATATATGTGCTGAGCTGTATGGGGGCTGGTACCTCAAGTGGGAGAAAGCACACATTGTTGCATGAGTACATTGGGATGTCTGGATATATGTGCAGGGTAAAGTACATTGGAGCCTGTGCACGTCTGTATGTGTGTGCAGTGCTGTGTGTGTGTGTATGTGTGCTTGCAATAGACACCACACATAGAAGACACTGTCTTACATTTTGGGAGGCCCAGGACTTACTGGAGGAGCAGGGGGTGGTTTAGGTTTCCCCCATACAGATATGTCTATTGCTGCATTCCTGAGACTTGGGTGGGATACACACACTGGAGAACGGAAGAGCCAAGCTCTGCAGGAAAAGCACAACAAAGGAGTAGAAAATTAAAAGTATGCAACCCATAGAACACATTTTAAAGACAGAGAAACTACATCACAAGTAAGTGTGTCTGGATATGGATTATAAAAAGGGGAGCTTGAAACTCACAAATTGTCAATAGTAAGCTGTACATCACTATACAGACCTCAGAACAAGTGCTGTGCTGCCTGTTATGACTAGGACTGTGGATTAAGGGCCTGACGTTCTCCTCTGCTAGTTGAGGGGACATCACCCAGGAGAATCAGTAACACACTTCTGGAGTCTCTGTGTGACCCAAGACAAGTAAACCATGTGAAGAGACGTTTTCCTGAAGAGAGCAGGAGCCCATAGCAGTCCTGCCAAAAGGATCCCAGGAGCAAAGTGTGAGATTCTGGTCCACCGAGAGCAGTGTGCCGATTGAGTCACTTTGCTGTGTGCACTTTGCCACTCCACTACACCACTGCACAGAATAGGTCATCTGCCTGTATGTGTTGTGCAATCCCCGGTCTGCTACTGAAAGAAAGGGTCACCACTCTGGTGTTACAAAGGGGGGGGGGGGGGGCTGCTGCCCTTGATAGAGTTGGAACCCAAAGAGGGCTGTTGCCTTATCAATGATGCTAAATGGTCCCCGTATGTCTGGAAAGGATCACAAAGATGGCTAAGGGCCATCACCTTGCCTTCACAATGAAGACCCCCGCACTTCAGAAGAGGGTCAGGTCCAGGGAGGGGACAGAGTGCAGCCATATTTGCCAGCAGGTCTTGACTTATGAAGCTGCCTACCAGAGTCCGGGAGCATCCAAGACCCACCCCGGTTGAAAAAGAAGGCTTATTGACAAATCAAAGGAGCACTGTGGATGTCTGTGACTGCAGTTGCAGATTTCAGAGTCCTACTCTCCTCTGTGATTGGAACCCCATCCCAGCGAGTGCAGGCATGACTGATACTGGGGAGTCAGGTCCAGGGGTAACTTGTTCTGACTGATGTGCCCAGACACAAGCACATGTGTAATTCAGCTTAATAGAACTTCTAAGACTCACTAGTAAGGCCTATAATTGGCTGTTGCCACATGTGAGTTTGAAATAACCATAATCCATGGATGGGGAAGCAGGACAGGAGCTGACTAAAGAATTTCAGAAGGCGTGCTTTAACAAGTCTGTGTAGATTATTTGCAGTGTGCTAAGTTGTACTTTATCTTAGTAGATAAATACTCCTTTATACATAAAAGCACTATTTGACTGGACAATCATGTATTGGGGTTGCTGGGCTTATTTTGAGTTGTGAGTCTTTGCTCGCCTACATCTACCTCCTTCCAGAGAAGGTTTGGACTGCTTGACTCACGCGACCACTGGGAGTTAAGTGTTGAACAGATTTTTGGCCTATTTGCTCAGGGCCCATTATAGGCTGGGCCCTAGGACATCTGGATTAAAATGCCTAAAATCGCATGTTGAACAGTAAGGTAGGGTGTTGTAGACTGTCATAGAGTGGAGTAGAGTGTTTTAGAGTGCAGTAGGATGAAGTAGAGTATCATAGAGAGGAGTATTGTCAAGTGGAGTGTCGCAGAGTACACTGGAGGAGAGTGTTGCAGAGCTGAGTGACATGTCATAGAGTCAAGGGGTGTATCACAAAGAGAAGGTGGGTAGTGTGTCCTTGAGTGTCATACAAGTTAGTACTGTGACATAAAGTGGATGGGCATAGAGTGGAGGAGAGTGTCAGACTGTCATAGAGTGCAATACAGTGTTGTTGAGTTGAGTTGCATACAGTGGAGTAGAGTGTCAGCCAGTGGAGCAGGTTAGAGTGGAGTACAGTACAGTGGTGTAGAGTGGGATAAAGTGTAGTAAAGTGGAGCGGAGTACACTCAAGTGTGGTAGAGTGGAGTGGAGTATCATAGAGTGGAATGACGTGTTGTAGACTAAAGTGATGTGGAGTGCAGAAGAGTGGAGTGGCGTAGCATATAGTTGAGTAAAGTGTCATACACTGGAGTACCATGTTGTACAGTACAGTGTAGTGGGGTGTCATACAGTATTAGAAAGTTAAGTAGACAACATCAGAGTAGAGTGGTATACAGTTTAATTGATTTTAGTAGAGTTGAGTGGTTAACAGTACAGTACAGTGTTGTAGAGTGTGGTACAGTGGATTGGCATACAGTGTTATAGAGTACAACAGCATTGAGAGGCGTAGATTGGAATGGCATAAACTGGAGTAGTGAAGTAGTGGAGGAGAGTGGAGTACTGTGTCAGAGTAGAGTGGAATAAAATGTGGTGCAATGGTATTCAAAGAGATGTGTACAGTGTTGTATAGGAGACTAGAGTATGATTGAGTAGAGTGGAGTAGAGTGTTGTACAGTGACATACAGTACAGTACAGTGCTGTACAGTGGAGTGACAGAATATTGACAGGAGTAAAGTTTCAGAGAGTGGAATGCACTAGCAGAGTGTTGTAGAGTGGAGTTGCATAGAGTACAGTAGAATGTAAAACAGTGGAGCTGTGTAGAGTGGATTGTTGTATAGTAGTGTAGAGTGACGCGAAATCTCACACAGTGGAGTAGATTTGAGTAGAGCGGTGTAACAGTGTGGTAAAGTACAATAGAGTATATTGGTGTGTTGTAGAGTAGAGTGGCGTGGGGTGGAGTGTGATTGCATAGCGCAGGTTGCAAACTGTTAGAAATTGGAGTGGGGTCTTGTACAGTAGAGTGGAGTACTGTGCCATATAGAAAAGTGTAAGATAGTGAAGTATTGTACATTGAAGTGTACACGCATAGAGTGGAGTATAGAGTTGAACAGTGGAATGTATGGGGATAGAGTGGAGTAGAATGTCATTGAGTCCAATGACTTGTGGTAGGCTTTTATAGAGTTGAGCTATATAGAGTGGAGGAGAGTGTCATACAATGGAATGGCGTAGAGTGAAGTAGCATACACTGTAGTGGTGTAAATTGGATTCCTGTTTAGTGGAGTAGCAACTAACTGTTTTCAATTGGAGTGTTGTCTTATACAGTGGAGTAGAGTACAGTGTCATAGAGTGGAGTAGGGTGTTTTACAATAGAGTGTACAGGCACTGAGTCAAGTGCAAAGTTTGACTGTGGACTGTACAGAGATAATATGGAGTAGTCTAGTAGAGTTCCACAGAGTGTAGTAGAGATTTGAGGAGTGAAGTTATATAGAGTGCAGGAGAGTACATTGGAGTGGAGTAGTAGACAGTGGAGTGGCAAAAAGAAGAATAACGTAGAGTGAGAAGTGTAGACTGAAGTGGTATACAGTGGAGTGACACACAGTGTATTAGCGTACAGTGTAGTAGCACACAGTGGAGTGGCGTAAAGTATAATAGCTTATAGTGTAGCAATGGAGTGCTGTACAGAGAAGTAATTTAGACTGGAGTGGTCTATTGTGAGGTAGTGTAGAGTGTAATATCATATATTGGAGTGGGGTGGAGTGGAATACCATACAGTATAGGGGCAGGTATTGAAGTTGTGTATAGTGTAATGGCGCAGAATAGAGTGGAACACAGTGGGATAGCATAGAGTGGAGTACAGGGGAGGCACATTGAGTGCAACATCATAAAGTAGAATAGCACACAGTGTAGTGGTATACAGTGGAGTCATATAGACTGGAGTAATGTACAGTGGAGTGGGGTAGAGTGAAGTAGCATATAATGGAATAGCATGGAGTGGAACTGCATAGAGTGGAGTGGTTTACAGTAGAGAAGTGTGGCACAATGGTTAGAGCCGCAGACCCTGATGCAGAGATCTGGCCCGGGACCAGGGTTCAAGTCCCACCTCGGCAGGTCTTGGGCTCAATTCCCTTGGACCAGATAATTCCTGCCTTAGTGCCTAATCTAATTAATGGGTCCCACTCTGTAACTCTGGGCAATAGCTTGCTTAATCTCCACAACGGCCCTGACAGCATTTGGATGCCTGGGGGTGCCCAGGAGTGGGCACCTCACAGGGAAAAGCCAGGAGGGGTTCCATAGCGGTATGCATACAGCTCCTTGAGACCCTAACAGGTGAGTAGTGCGCTATACAAGTGCAAAGTATTTTTTTAGAGTGGAGTAGATTGAAATAGCATATAGTAGAGTAGCATACAGAGCAGTGCACTGCAGTGAAATGGTGTAGTCTAAAGTGGCATACAGAGGAATCGGATACAGTGTAATAGCAAACAGTGGATTGGAGTGGCATACAGTGAAATGGCATCCAACAGAATACTGTAGAATGGAGCAGGGTAGAGTAGAGTGGCATACACAGGATTGGCATGGAGTGGAGTACCATACAGTCGAGTGGCATACAGTGAAACTGGGTAGAGTGGAATAGCAGATTCTGCAGTAGGGTATAGTGGAGTGGCATACAGTGCAGTGGCATACACTGAGGACGCATAGAGTGGTGTGTTGTATTATGGAGTGGTATAGAGTGTAATATTGCATAGTGGCGCAGTGTACAGTGGAGTGGCATAGTGTGAAGTAGAATACAATGGGGTGGCATAAAAAGGAATGGCGAATAGTGGAGTGTTGTAAAATGGACTGTCATACAGTGGAATAGAGTAGGGCAGAGTGGCATACAGAAGATTGGCTTACAGTGTAATAGTGTAGAGTGGGGTGGTGTAGAGTGGAGTCTCATAAAGTGGAGAGGTGTAGATTGGAGTGACGTAGAGTGGAATAGTGTATAGTGGGTTCGATACAATGGTGTGCCATACAGATGTATGTGAAATATAGCAGCAATGTAGATTATGGGGGGCATAGTAGTGCAAAACAACAAATTGTGCTGCCTTGTGTTTCTCCAGATTTATCAATCAATGCCGAGCCACAAATGGTGGACTTGCATTTCTTTGTAAACCTAACTTAAGTACTGCATTGCAACACCATGAGTGACAAAAAGGTACCACAATCCAATGTTACAGCCAGGCCGTAGCTATATTTTGGGCAACGGTATACCATGATAACTTTGCCTTATGCCATGATACATGGCAAGTACAAGCCAGTATTTAGCTTGCCAATAGGTGTTTGTATTAGAGAATGAAAAGGCAGTGATATTGTTTTTACTACACTTATGCTTTGTTCAGTGTGAGAGCCTTAGATATAGGTAAATCATAGGTCCCTACCTATTCCCATTTTATTTAAGTAGTAATAGGTAGGGAAATGTATCTATATATTTTTATATATTTTTTAATAAGTTTATGGCCATGTACTGTGGTAGTTCCACAAAAGTTTATGAAATTCTGTGAAAATACCACAGTGGCAGATATCACTGCAGCACCAAAACTATAATCACTGCACCATAATGTAGAATACTGCCAAATTCATTGTAAGTCCATTCAGACGTTTTTGAGCTACATCAAAAACAATAGTCTATGGAAAATGCATTGGTGTAAAAATGTATTTTGGGACCCCCTTTAATCTTTGCACTTCCTTAAGGATTCACCACAAAAAATACTTCATCTCAAAATGTAGAAAATGCTATAGATCTGGAAAGTTTTGTGGTTATTCACCAAATGGGTGGAAAGGTATTAGGGATCTGATATCTGTAGAATTCCAATCTTTGGGAATACTAGCTATAACTATAGAGTGGCAATCAGATTTAATATGATTTCTTTCTTTCTATCTATTGTATTTGTTATGTATTTGCTAATTGATTAACATAATCATGCGACCATAAATGTGTCATTCAGTTGTTCATGTAGTAATTCTGAAACTCTACATATGCAGTCTAGTTTATTTTTGGGGCTTCCTTGCTACATTTAGTAGCATTGTGCTACATGTAAAGACCAAAGTGAATGAAAGCCAATCGCTGTTACAAAAATTAAGATTATATGAGTTTTTATCCTAATAGCCAATTATCATGATCTCCATATAGTAGTTGTGTAAATCACTGCTGTGTCACTGTTTTTTTTGTTACACAGGATTACATAAGGAAGATGGTTTTTGTTCACCTCATTGGGCCAGTTTTCTTTTGTAGAGTATGATGCATACTGTCCATTATGGGGGTGATTCCGACCCCGGCGGTCCTTGACCGCCAGGGCCGGGGTCGGCGGGAGCACCGCCAACAGGCTGGCGGTGCTCCTAAGGGCATTCTGACCGCGGCGGTATGGCTGCAGTCAGAAACGGAATACCGGCGGTGTCCCACCGGTTTTCCACTGCCCTGAGGAATCCCCCATGGCGGCGCAGCTTGCTGCGCTGCCATGGGGGATTCCGACCCCCTCACCGCCATCCTGTTCCTGGCGGTTTCGACCGCCAGGAACAGGATGGCGGTGAGGGGTGTCGTGGGGCCCCCGTAAGAGGGCCCCACTTTGAATTTCAGTGTCATCTTAGCAGACACTGAAATTCGCGACGGGTGCTACTGCACCCGTCGCACACCTTCCACTCCGCCGGCTCCATTCGGAGCCGGCTTCCTCGTAGAAGGGTGTTTCCCACTGGGCTGGCGGGCGGCCTTTTGGCGGTCGCCCGCCAGCCCAGTGGGAAACCCAGAATGACCGCCGCGGTCTTTTGACCGCGGTACGGTCTTCTGGCACCTCCCGCCAAGCTTGGAATGACCCCCTATGTATTTGTTTGTAGATTTCAGTTTGCATGTGACCATAAAAGGGCCTTTCAGTTATTCGTGTAGCAAACCTGACAAATTACATATGCAGTCTAGCTTAATCTTTGGGCTTCCTTGGTTCTTTTAGAAGGAATGTGTTACATATGGCGGCCAAAGTAAATAAAAGACAATCATTGTCATTGTTTTGAAAATTGAGATCATTATTTTCCTCCAAATAGTAGTATGTGTCGCTCACAGTTAGGGCAATTTTTCATTTTGTTGCAATGGGGTGTCCAAGAAAGATGGTTTTTGTTCAGCTTGCTGGGCCAGTTTTATTTTTTGAGTCAAGGAGCATGCATAGAAAACATATGTAGATTAAGATGTATTCTATTCATTATGTAGTTGTTAATATGTTTCCATGATCATAAATGGGTCTTTCAGTTGTTCATGTAGTAAATCTGAAACTTTACATGTGCACTCCAGTTTATTTTATAACTGAAGAAATACTTACTCTACTCATCTGCAGTACCCAAAAGAGTTATCTGCGTACCCTAATATATAATGCTGCCAAATTTCTGAAAAATCTGACTCTTCGTTTTTGTACAATGTAAAGTCTATGTAAAATGTATTGGATTCCAAGCTGGTTTTGGGACCCCCCTTGTCTCTTTGCACCTCCTTGATCACACGCCGCAAAACATTCAGTACTCCAACAATGAAACAGGCAGCAAGTCTGCAAAGTTTTGCAGACATTTGTGAAATGGGTCCAAAGTAATTAAGGGACAAAATTAAAAAAACAATCTACTCTGGTCATCCTAACTATTACTACAGAGTGACTACAGCCTATCTTTAAGGTATATTATAGTTAGGACCAAGGGCCTGATTTAGCTCCTGGCAGAGGGAATACTCTTTCACAAACATGACGGATATTCCACTGGCCATTTTACGATAGGCTAAAGTCCCCTAGCTTCCATAGGAAAAACGTTCATCATTTTGCCAATAACTTTGGTGCCATTAGACAAATCTTCACAAAATGTTTGAAACTAGTATGTCACTTACTTCTGCTGCTGTATTCAAAGTTTCAGGGTGATCTGTCAAGCGGGCCGAAGAAAAAGGGGGGTCCCCATGCAATTTTCATAGGGAGTTTTAGACACTAGTACAGCCTGAACCACTGTACGGAATTGTATCAAATTTGCCAGAAATCTAGCTCTTTGTCAAGATAGTGTGTTTTTTTGTGATTTGGCTTAAATCAGTTTTGTTTTTGAGTAATTACAGAAAACAACAAAATTGTATATCTAGAGGTGCAGATCCTCCATGGATCCAAGAGTCTCCATCATGATTGGCCACCAACAGTTCAGCCAGGAAGTATGGCTAGCCATTTTGGGATTTGGACTCAGAAAAATCCCAAAAATAAAAGGGTGCAGGGTAGGAATACCCTGACTCCTTAGGCCAGGTGCTAGGGACTCCCAAGGACCCCATCTGTACCAAAAACAATTTTTTTGTTAATTTTCACGGTGAAATTTGTGGAGGATCTGCAAATCTCAGTGAAAATGTTGAAAAAAAACAAGTGCAGTTTCCCACAATTGTTTTTCTTTTAGTCCCCTGGAGGGCCAGGTTCCAGGGGCATACTTAAATACTTAATTTAAAAAAAAGGAGGGGTGCATTCGATCCCTCTCCCCAAAGCCAGCTTGAGCCCTGGGGAGGGACCTCCACCTCCCTGGGGCTTTATGGAGTAATGAGCGGGGGCCCATGCAGCCCCCCAATAGGCCTCCAAAAAGGCCAGAGGACAGCCGGACCACTATGACCCCCTCCTGAGTATGAAATTCCCAGGGCATGGAATTTTTAAAAAGGGGGAGGGAGGCCTCGCTCCCCCCCTCCTGGGCCATATTCGGCCCTAGGGACCACCACCTCCCCATGGCATGGCCAAAATAAAAGTGGAAGGGGCTATGTGGCCCCCTCCTGGGCCATTTTCGGCCCTGGAGAACAACACCTCCCCAGGGATTACCCAAAGTACAAAGAAAGGGGGACTTACAGCCCCACCCTGGAGCCACTATTGGCCCTGGGGACCCTCCAGGGCTGGCTCCCTATCTCTCAATGTTCCCACCCTCGGGAGATAGCAGTTTGCTGTGCTTGGTGGGAGCTATTACAGCTCCTGCCAAGCAAGAGAAAACTGTAAGTCTGATCCCAGCGGGTTGGAGAAGGGAAACTGCTGCAGCTCGCTGGGAGCAAACTTTTAATCTGACAGTAAAACAGCTGAAAGGATTGTTCCCGCACACAGGGAGCAGCATTTTTAGCTGACCCTTGCATGCAGGAGCAATGCTGGTTCCCACTGGAGGCGAGGAGCTGGGAGGGACCACGGGTGCATTGAGGATCCCCCCCACAGTCCCCAGGAGAAAGAAATTAAAGCACATTAACACCAAACAAAGAAGCACTTACTATATATAATTAGGAGAAAGTACCTTTGTTTGGTGGAAATTCAACACTTTGTAGTTTTGCCATCTTCCCTACACGAGGATTCATGTTATTGCAGATTTCTTTATGAAGACGCTTGAGGAAGAACCACATTGTCAAAATTACAGACACACAAGGTCACTGGAGACATCACCTCGGGGTCCTTTACACAGCTGTAGTATGGAATATGCACTATACATTTACCAAATGAGGTAGCACTTATTAATTGGCCAGTACAAGTTACTCCAACTGGGTAGACATTTTGTGCAAAACTGTGGCCTCTTCTTGGATAAATAAGCAGGTCAGGATGCATTCTGGCACCAATGCGTATTTCATAGAAATTAAACCTGAACCTGAACTTACAAATATAAACAAAGCAGGTGCCCCAGTTGAAGATCGGCTTCCATTAAGTGCAAATCATCCTAAATTCTTGCTCTTGGCCAAGGCAAAGCAAGTGTGTTTTGATTGAGGTAAATGCGTTGGTTTTTTTTTTGGAGTGCAATATCTTCTGTAGTAACTGTGATCAGTGTTTTTTTTTCTTGTCCTTTCCTGTTTAGAACAGGGTACGACGGCCTCCCTTTTAACTGCTACAAGTATGTACATGCACAAAATTACCTAGAAGTCCCATCCATTTGGCGGAAGGCCCTGCATTGGCCTGGGATTTAATACCTACAGGAGGTCATTAAAAAACATACAAATCCACTGAAAAAAACAAAGGTTATAGGGATGGTACATTTAAGAACGAGCATTTAAAAACCTTTAAAAAACCTTAGAAATTTAGTGAAAAAAACAGAGGTTACAGGGTTTATTATTGTTAGGTTCCGAATTTGCACGCACAAACCATAAAATTCAGCTGTTATAGTCAGAGTTATTTCAAGTAACTATAACTTGTGCCCTAAGGTAACTATAACTCTCACCCTCACCATGCACAGCTAATTACCCCACGCATAACACCATTTATGACATCTTCTGTGACATCATTGATATTTTCACTGCAACATTTATAATTCAATTATTGATGGGAAAATTGTACATGGAGGGGGCAGGAATGTTTGTATAAGTGGCAGAGTGAGTGTATGGCTGACTATATGTGAGTGAAAGTGAGTGTCAGACTGTGTAATTGAGTATTTGTTTTTTTAAATTATTGTCTGGAACATCCTCACAACACAAACTAAGACAACAACACTGGAAGAAATAATTTGTAAACCACATTAGTCTAGTATATAGTGACATTCATCTGTATAAGAAAGAAAAACGAATATGAATAAGTATTTGAATTTATAAACATATAAAAAAAACTCCTTAATAGCAACACACCACAACACAGTTCCCATGCTGTAATGCTATGCTACAATAAGAATAAGCATTTTCTTTTTCTTTTTTTTTACTGTTTTCAGCTTTTATATCTATACATGACAATGTATGTACTGTATAAAGCATCATCCTTGAACAGTGGGGAGCACACAATCAAGTAGACTGTGTTAAAGAAATAAAAGTGCACAGTATGTCATAATAAGCAACATTGTGCATTGCAATCACTACAATGTTTTAAAGATCATTTTACCTATAATTACTGTACTAACCTAAAGAAACATATGCTGAACATGAGAACCTCATCATTAGAAGTACTGCAAGATATGTAAGGTCCACCAGCAAAGGCAAAACATTATGAAGGCATCACTTTTAGTAATCTGCCTGATGTAATAAATCCTGAAAATGCATCTATGCTAACTAGACTACTACACTTGTATGACTGAGACCCTCCTTAACATTTTGGTTCCAAAAACACAATATAGGAATTTGGTAACTTCCAAGGCAATCTTTGTCTAAATTTAAGGTTTGTATCATTCATTATGTCCATCCATTGCTACTTTTTGAGTAGACAGCGTAATGACCAGCTTTAACACTGACTTCTTCATGAAAATTGATAGTGACAGTAGTGTAGGTTTTACCAGAAATATATATTTGTCCCGCTTTAAAGTTAGTAATCTCGGTATGTTATTTACTACCATCTGCTCTACATTATTGTAGCATTAAAATAACATACTTCCCAGTTCTGCTTACATGTAAAGGCAAGGGAACATATGTTCAACAATGTGTACATTCATTGTTTTGTGTGTCTTTTTTCAGTATTGTGTCAAACACTATGGTAATGTTAAATAAATAAAACACTCACATTCTATTTGTGTAGTTGATGTGTATGAGTAATCTTCACATTCATTGTGCTATGAGTAACTAAAGTCCAAACAAGTCATTCACAGTATCTCTTCTTCTTCCAAAATATCGAATATCACCATTAAAACCTCCTGTGCATTCTCGTGAATATTTTGAGCAAACTGCACAGATCCACTAGATAGATTCACAGTGCATCAAGTTACTGATGTAGAATGTGTTTTTGCTCTGTCAGTATGCACACAGTTCAACAAACTACACAGTACAGAACAAAATACCCTCTGTTGTTTCTCATCAATTGCATCTACAAAATGAGGTAATACAAACAAAACGTTTACCACAACATTAACACATCAGTTCATACTGCACCATCACTACACTGCTTTGAAACTTTCAACTTCAGACAGATGGAGCATTTGTTTTAAACTGGATACTGTCCTAAATGACACAACTGAGTTTGCATTTATATAACATACCTTCCTTAATACTAGCAATATTAATATATGCTCCATCTAAACTCAAACCTTGTGAATAATGAATAGTAACATCATACATTGGAGAAACTAGAAACTGTTTCCATCGCAAATATATATATATCTTTTACAAGCAAAAAACATACAGGAGACTGTCCTATCCGCTTCGCATTGTCAATCTAATCACAAGGTATTCCACCTCATTCCTATTAAGAAAATTGATAACCTCAACAACTTTACCCAAAGCACCATTGTTAGACCTGACAGCCTTAGGGTGGTCTTCCCCAAACTTTTTGCCTGCCTCCCTCCACTTTCATGGCACTGTTTTTGCTGGTTTTAGGATTCTTCACACTTTACCACTGCTAACAAGTGCTAAAGTGAATATGCTTTCTCCATTAAACATGGTAACATTGGTTCATTCCAGATTGGCATATTTGATTTACTTGTAGGTCCCTGGTAAAGTGCACTACATGTGCACAGGGCCTATAAATTGAATGCTACTAGTGGGCCTGCAGCATTGGTTGTGCCACCCACATACATAGCCCCTTAACCATGTCTCAGGCCTGCCATTGCAAGGCCTGAGTGTGCAGTTTCCCTGCCACTTTGACTCGGCATTTAAAAGTACTTGCCAAGCCTTAAACTCCCCTTTTTCTACATATAAGTAGGCCCTAGGTAACCCATAGGGCAAGGTGCTCTGTAAGTAAAAGGCAGGACACATACCTGTGTGTTGTATATGTCCTGGTAGGGGAAAACTCCTAAATTTGTCTTCCACTACTGTGAGGCCTGCTCCTTCCATAGAATAGCATTAGGGCTACCCTCATATACTGTTTGAGTGGTAGATTCTGATCAGAAAGGGGTAACCAGATCATATTTAGTATGACCAGAATGGTAATAGAACATCCTGCTTATTAGTGAGATCGGATTTTATATTACTATTTTAGAAATGACACTTTCAGAAAGTGAGGATTTCTCTGCACTTAAAATCCATCTGTGTCTTACATCCTGTCTTCAATCCACATCTGGGCTGGGCTGGTTGACAGCTCCCTTCTGCATTTCACCCGGACAACCACAAACACAGGATACTCAGCCACATCTGCACTTATCTGTATAGTGAATGGGTCTTCCTGGGCTGGAAGGAAAGAGGGCCTGACACTTACATTTCAAAGGCTAGTGGCCTGTCTTCACACAATGGACTGCCATACCCCTTAGTAGGACCCTGGCAGACAGACCTGTACTAAAAGGGGAGCTTGTGCACTTCAAAACCTTTCTTTGAAGTCTCCCCCATTTCAAAGGACCTGTTTTGGGTATATAAACAGGTCCCTGACCCCAAATATCAGACACTTCTGGACCTGAACCTGCAACCTATCAAGAGGTGCCTGGGTGTGTAAAGGACTCATCTGGACTTCTCTGCTGAGAAGGATTGCTGCCCTGCTGCCCTCTGACTTTGCTGAGAAGTGCTCTCCAAGGGCTTGGATTGAGCTTGCCTACTGTTTTCTGAAGTCTCAGGGCCAAAAAGACTTAGGCCCTCATTCCGAGCCTGGCGGGCGGCGGAGGCCGCCCGCCAGGCTTCCCCCCTCCGAAATACCGCTCCGCGGTCGTAAGACCGCGGAGGGTATTCCGAGTTTTCCCCTGGGCTGGCGGGCGGTCTTCACAAGACCGCCCGCCAGCCCAGGGGAAAACTCCCTTCCCACGATGACGCCGGCTCGTAATAGAGCCGGCGGAGTGGGAAGGTGCGACGGGTGCAGTTGCACCCGTCGCGTATTTCAGTGTCTGCTTTGCAGACACTGAAATACTTTTAGGGGCCCTCTTACGGGGGCCCCTGCCGTGCCCATGCCATAGGCATGGGCACGGCAGGGGCCCCCAGGGGCCCGCGACTCTCCCTCCCGCCATCCGGTTCCCGGCGGGAGAACCGCCAGGAACTGGATGGCGGGAGGGGGAGTCGGAATCCCCATGCCGGCGCAGCATGCTGCGCCGGCTTGGAGGATTCCTTTGGGGCAGCGGGAAACCGGCGGGAGACCGCCGGTTTCCCTTCTCTGACCGCGGCTGAGCCGCCGCGGTCAGAATGCCCCGCGGGGCACCGCCGGCCTGTCGGCGGTGCCACCGTGTCCCACGGCCCTGGCGGACTTGTTCCGCCAGGGTCGTAATGACCCCCTTAATCTCTTCAAGGAACTCCTTTTGCGCTGAAAATCAATGCGCAGCTTGCCAGAAACAATGCACAGCTTACCTTGAAATGAGAAAATCGCTGCACAGCTGAACCGGAGTGACTCAGCCTGACTTCCCGAGTAAAGATTCAACACAGCGCATTCCTTGTGACCAGAAATTCCACGCACAGCTCTACCGGAACGACGCACAGCTGAATCGGAATGATGCAGCCCGACTTCCTGAGTGAAGAATCGCTGCAGCGCCTGACATGCGGCAGAAAGTTTGACGCATCCCTATAACAGATCGACCAACACCTGTGATTTCGCCCTGCATGCCCAGAATTTCCACGCATTGCCCCTGTGTATCAAAAGATCCCCATATCGTAGTGAGGAACCAAGACTGCACACCCAAAATCGACGCAAAGCCCCTTGCAGCATGGAAAGAAACAACTCATTGTCTGTAATGCACCAGAAATTCCAATGCACACCACATTTTTCCACAAATCTCCTCCTCTGCAGTCTCCATGTGTGTTATCTTTTGATGCAAACCAGGTACTTTGTGCAAACAGAAGACAACTGTTGATTTCTAAGATTGAACCTCTTAAGTGCGGGCGTCGGCCACTGGCCGACGCCCACACACCCTCCCTGGTGCGGGTCACGACCAGTGGCCGACACCAGGAAGGGCATTAATAAATCCTCGGGTGCATCGCACCCGAGGATTTTTTATTTTTTTTTCCCCCCCCCGGGAGACACGGAAGCTACCGTGTCTCCCCCCGCCCCCACCCGCCCCTTTGTGACGTCAGCGCCCCGCGAGGCGCGCTGATGTTGCAAAGGTGTTTTCCCCATGAAAGCAGGAAGCAGCCTTGCGGCCGCTTCCTGCTTTCATGGGGAAAACGGCCTTTTACACGTTCGGGAAGGCCTCGTAAGAAAGGGGAGAGTCTCCCCTTTCTTACGAGGCCTTCCTGAAAGTGTTTCCTGGCCCCCGATCGCAGCACAGCTGCGATCGGGGGTCAGGAAACACTTTCAGGAAGGCCTCGTAAGAAAGGGGAGACACTCCCCTTTCTTACGAGGCCTTCCTGAAAGTGTTTCCTGGCCCCCGGTCGCAGCTGTGCTGCGATCGGGGGCCAGGAAACACTTTCAGGTTTCCTGGCTCCCCCGATCGCAGCACAGCTGCGATCGGGGGGGTCAGGAAACATTTTGAAAAGGCCTCGTAAGAAAGGGGAGACTCTCAGCTGTGCTGCGATCGTGAGCCAGAAACAGTTTCAGAAGGCTTCGTAAGAAAGGGGAGAGTCTCCCCTTTCTTATGAGGCCTTCTGAAACGGTTTCCTGGCCCCCGATCGCAGCACAGCTGCGATCGGGGGCCAGGAAACCCCACTAGACACCAGGGATTTCACTTTTGGGGGGCGGCCCCCCCCGGAAAACAGGCGGCCCCCCCCCCGGCATAATTTTCTTAAAAAAAAAAAAAGGTAGGTGCACCCTGGGGGGGGGGGGGGGGGGGGGCGATCGTGCCCACCCCCAGGGGATTTTTTTTTTTTTTTCAAAAAAAATAATAACAAAAAAAAAATGAAATGACAGGGGGCCATTTTGGCCCCCAAGGAAACCATACAACAACTAAAAAAATATATATGTATATATCTATATATATATATCTATGTAGATAGATATATCTAGGTACATGGATATATCTATAGATATATCTATGTAGATATATATTTATATATATATATATATATATATATAGGTAGATCTGTATCAAAGAGATTTATAAAGCGCGCTACTCACCTGTGAGGGTCTCAAGGCACTGGGGGGGGGACGGGGGGAGGGAAAGGGGCTAGGAGGTTCACTGTTCAAAAAGCCAGGTTTTGTGGCCCTTCCTGAAAAGAAGTAGGTTTTGGGTCTTGCGAATGTGGGTTGTGAGTGCGTTCCATGTTTTGGGTGCAATGTAGGAGAAGGATCTGCCCCCGGTGGTGGTGTGTTTGATGCGGGGTCAGAGGCGAGAGAGAGGTCAGCTGAACGGACGTTTCGTGTGGGGGTGTGGAAGGTGACTCTCGTTGAGGTAGGCAGGGCCTGTGTTGTGGAGTGATTTGTGTGTGAGGATGAGGATCTTGAAGGTGATCCTTTTGTCAATGGGGAGCCAGTGGTCGGATTTGAGGTGTGGAGAGATGTGTTTGTGTCGGTGGAGGTCGAGGATGAGTCGTGCTGCTGAGTTCTGGATGCGTTTAGTTTGCACTTGAGTTTTAGAGTGGTGCCGGCGTAGAGGGCGTTTCTGTAATCAAGCCTGCTGCTGATGAGTGCGTGAGTGACAGTTTTTCTGGTCTCTGTGGGGATCCATTTGAATGTTTTTCAGTATACGGAGTTTGTTGAAGCATGAGGAGGTAAGAGCGTTGATTTGTTGGGTCATAGAGAGGGAGGAGTCTAGGATGATGCTGAGGTTGCGTGCGTAGTTGGCGGGGGTGGGTGCAGGGCCTAGCGTGGTGGGCCACCATGGTTGGTCCCAGGTTTTTTTGGTGAGGGCCAAAGAGGATTATTTCGGTTTTGCTTGAGTTGAGTTTCAGGTGGTTGGCTGTCATATATACATCACTTTTGTCAATATGTGTGTGGTTTCCCTGGGGGGAAAAGGGTCCGACTTGTCTAGTGGCAGTTTTAGTGCCATAAAGAAGCGCAGAAGGTTTATATGCCTACTGCAAAGAGCACATCTGTATTTTATGTAAATAGCTGAGTACATTAGTAAAGTCTATGGAGAGATGAAGGGCACTTTTGCTGGGTGGTAATGAGGGAATCCGAGGAGGAGGGAGTGGGAGCACCAATAATGATTGTTGGACTGGGCGCAGGAGGTGCTAAAGACTGTGACGAATGGTATGTGACAAGGTGTTTTTTGAGTGTCTTGAAAGTACGTGCTGATTGAGGGAAGAAGCGCAGGTAAGGTGGCCTCTACTGTTGCACGTATCTCACACACACCATCGATTTTGTGACTGTCTACGTAGGCTAGTGTTTTAGAGCAACAGTTTAGCCAATAGCAGAGATGGCATCTTGATGGATGACTGCTGCCTGCACTCAGGTTATAGAGGACCGCTCTGACATAGGATCAGAGACTGAGACATCAGATACTGAGACAGCATCTGAGGGATAGGACAATGGCGCAGACTCTGGGAGTGATTTTTCAGTCAGAGGAGTCCCATTCGAAAACTCCTCTTCCAGTACATTATGAGGGAGGTGATGAGGACAGTCCTGCTGTCCCTTCGCAAGCTGTTCGTGCAACTGGGTAATAGTGGGTTAGGCCAACCCAGAGAGCAGGTGAATGCGGCGGCAAGCAGAGAGAGAGTGCTCTCTTGGGAGCTCACCAATTTAGTTCAGCCCCAAATTCCACCACCCAAATCATATTGTGGAGACATCAAAATTGTCTATGGCAAAACAAACTGGTTTTGTAAGGCAGGCACCTGTGTTTTTGGTCCTGGATTCGGCGGCCATATAGAGAAACACACTAAACCCAAACATTTCTGGAAACTAGACATTCGGGGGAGTCCACAGAGGTGTGACTTGTGTGGATTCCCCAAAGTTTTCTTACCCAGAATACCCTGCAAAGCTGAAATGTTGAAAAAAAACTCTATTTTTATCGCATTTCTGTCACACAAACTACAGGAATATGCTGGGATCCACAACATTCCTACCACCCAGTGACTCCTCACCTGTCCTGATAAAAACACTACCCCACTTGAGTGCCTACACCTAGTGCCTGTGTCAGGAATGGATCACCCCAGGGTCAACACCTGCCTCACGTAAGGACCAACATTGACCGTTGTGTGATCTATTCCTGTCGCAGGCACCAGGCCTAACCACACAAGTGAGGTATCATATTTATCGGGAGACTTGGGGGAACGCTGGGTGGAAGGAAATTTCTGGCTCCCCTCAGATTCCAGAACTTTCTGTCACCGAAATGTGTGGAAAACGTGGTATTTTAGCCACATTTTGAGGTTTGCAAAGGATTCTGGGTAACAGAACCTGGTCCGAGCCCCACAAGTCACCTCATCTTGGATTCCCCTGGGTTTCTAGTTTTCAAAAATGTGCTGGTTTGCTAGGTTTCCCCAGGTGCTGGCTGAGCTAGAGGCCAAAATCCACAGGTAGGCACTGTTTTCTATGAAAAAATGTGATGAGTCCACGTTCTGTTTTGGGGCATTTCCTGTCGCGGGCGCTAGGCCTACCCACACAAGTGAGGTATCATTTTTATCGGGAGACTTAGGGGAACGCCGGGTGGAAGGAAATTTGTGGCTCCTCTCAGATTCCAGAACTTTCTGTCACCGAAATGTGAGGAAAACTTGTTTTTTTGGCCACTTTTTGAGGTTTGCAAAGGATTCTGGGTAACAGAACCTGGTCCGAGCCCCGCAAGTCACCCCTCCTTGGATTCCCCTAGGTCTCTAGTTTTCAGAAATGCACAGGTTTGGTAGGTTTCCCTATGTGCCGGCTGAGCTAGAGGCCAAAATCTACAGGTAGGCACTTCTCAAAAAACACCTCTGTTTTCTTCCAAAAATGTGGATGTGTCCACGTTGCGCTTTGGGGCGTTTCCTGTCGCGGGCGCTAGGCCTACCCACACAAGTGAGGTATCATTTTTATCGGGAGACTTGGGGGAACGCCGGGTGGAAGAAAATTTGTCGCTCCTCTCAGATTCCAGAACTTTCTGTCACCGAAATGTGAGGAAAACTTGTTTTTTTAGCCACTTTTTGAGGTTTGCAAAGGATTCTGGGTAACAGAACCTGGTCCGAGCCCCGCGAGTCACCCCTCCTTGGATTGCTCTAGGTCTCTAGTTTTCAGAAATGCACAGGTTTGGTAGGTTTCCCTAGGTGCCGGCTGAGCTAGAGGCCAAAATCTACAGGTAGGCACTTCCCAAAAAACACCTCTGTTTTCTTCCAAAAATTTTGATGTGTCCACGTTGCGCTTTGGGGCGTTTCCTGTCGCGGGCGCTAGGCCTACCCACACAAGTGAGGTATCATTTTTATCGGGAGACTTGGGGGAACGCCGGGTGGAAGGTAATTTGTGGCTCCTCTCAGATTCCAGAACTTTCTGTCACCGAAATGTGAGGAAAACTTGTTTTTTTAGCCACTTTTTGAGGTTTGCAAAGGATTCTGGGTAACAGAACCTGGTCCGAGCCCCGCGAGTCACCCCTCCTTGGATTGCCCTAGGTCTCTAGTTTTCAGAAATGCACAGGTTTGGTAGGTTTCCCTAGGTGCCGGCTGAGCTAGAGGCCAAAATCTACAGGTAGGCACTTCTCAAAAAACACCTCTGTTTTCTTCCAAAAATTTGGATGTGTCCACGTTGCGCTTTGGGGCGTTTCCTGTCGCGGGCGCTAGGCCTACCCACACAAGTGAGGTATCATTTTTATCGGGAGACTTGGGGGAACGCCGGGTAGAAGGAAATTTGTGGCTCCTCTCAGATTCCAGAACTTTCTGTCACCGAAATGTGAGGAAAACTTGTTTTTTTAGCCACTTTTTGAGGTTTGCAAAGGATTCTGGGTAACAGAACCTGGTCCGAGCCCCGCGAGTCACCCCTCCTTGGATTGCCCTAGGTCTCTAGTTTTCAGAAATGCACAGGTTTGGTAGGTTTCCCTAGGTGCCGGCTGAGCTAGAGGCCAAAATCTACAGGTAGGCACTTCTCAAAAAACACCTCTGTTTTCTTCCAAAAATTTGGATGTGTCCACGTTGCGCTTTGGGGCGTTTCCTGTCGCGGGCGCTAGGCCTACCCACACAAGTGAGGTATCATTTTTATCGGGAGACTTGGGGGAACGCCGGGTGGAAGGAAATTTGTGGCTCCTCTCAGATTCCAGAACTTTCTGTCACCGAAATGTGAGGAAAACTTGTTTTTTTAGCCACTTTTTGAGGTTTGCAAAGGATTCTGAGTAACAGAACCTGGTCCGAGCCCCGCGAGTCACCCCTCCTTGGATTGCCCTAGGTCTCTAGTTTTCAGAAATGCACAGGTTTGGTAGGTTTCCCTAGGTGCCGGCTGAGCTAGAGGCCAAAATCTACAGGTAGGCACTTCTCAAAAAACACCTCTGTTTTCTTCCAAAAATTTTGATGTGTCCACGTTGCGCTTTGGGGCGTTTCCTGTCGCGGGCGCTAGGCCTACCCACACAAGTGAGGTATCATTTTTATCGGGAGACTTGGGGGAACGCCGGGTGGAAGGAAATTTGTGGCTCCTCTCAGATTCCAGAACTTTCTGTCACCGAAATGTGAGGAAAACTTGTTTTTTTAGCCACTTTTTGAGGTTTGCAAAGGATTCTGGGTAACAGAACCTGGTCCGAGCCCCGCGAGTCACCCCTCCTTGGATTGCCCTAGGTCTCTAGTTTTCAGAAATGTACAGGTTTGGTAGGTTTCCCTAGGTGCCGGCTGAGCTAGAGGCCAAAATCTACAGGTAGGCACTTCTCAAAAAACACCTCTGTTTTCTTCCGAAAATTTGGATGTGTCCACGTTGCGCTTTGGGGCGTTTCCTGTCGCGGGCGCTAGGCCTACCCACACAAGTGAGGTATCATTTTTATCGGGAGACTTGGGGGAACGCCGGGTGGAAGGAAATTTGTGGCTCCTCTCAGATTCCAGAACTTTCTGTCACCGAAATGTGAGGAAAACTTGTTTTTTTAGCCACTTTTTGAGGTTTGCAAAGGATTCTGGGTAACAGAACCTGGTCCGAGCCCCGCGAGTCACCCCTCCTTGGATTGCCCTAGGTCTCTAGTTTTCAGAAATGTACAGGTTTGGTAGGTTTCCCTAGGTGCCGGCTGAGCTAGAGGCCAAAATCTACAGGTAGGCACTTCTCAAAAAACACCTCTGTTTTCTTCCAAAAATTTGGATGTGTCCACGTTGCGCTTTGGGGCGTTTCCTGTCGCGGGCGCTAGGCCTACCCACACAAGTGAGGTATCATTTTTATCGGGAGACTTGGGGGAACGCCGGGTGGAAGGAAATTTGTGGCTCCTCTCAGATTCCAGAACTTTCTGTCACCGAAATGTGAGGAAAACTTGTTTTTTTAGCCACTTTTTGAGGTTTGCAAAGGATTCTGGGTAACAGAACCTGGTCCGAGCCCCGTGAGTCACCCCTCCTTGGATTGCCCTAGGTCTCTAGTTTTCAGAAATGCACAGGTTTGGTAGGTTTCCCTAGGTGCCGGCTGAGCTAGAGGCCAAAATCTACAGGTAGGCACTTCTCAAAAAACACCTCTGTTTTCTTCCAAAAATTTGGATGTGTCCACGTTGCGCTTTGGGGCGTTTCCTGTCGCGGGCGCTAGGCCTACCCACACAAGTGAGGTATCATTTTTATCGGGAGACTTGGGGGAACGCCAGGTGGAAGGAAATTTGTGGCTCCTCTCAGATTCCAGAACGTTCTGTCACCGAAATGTGAGGAAAACTTGTTTTTTTAGCCACTTTTTGAGGTTTGCAAAGGATTCTGGGTAACAGAACCTGGTCCGAGCCCCGCGAGTCACCCCTCCTTGGATTGCCCTAGGTCTCTAGTTTTCAGAAATGCACAGGTTTGGTAGGTTTCCCTAGGTGCCGGCTGAGCTAGAGGCCAAAATCTACAGGTAGGCACTTCTCAAAAAACACCTCTGTTTTCTTCCAAAAATGTTGATGTGTCCACGTTGCGCTTTGGGGCGTTTCCTGTCGCGGGCGCTAGGCCTACCCACACAAGTGAGGTATCATTTTTATCGGGAGACTTGGGGGAACGCTGGGTGGAAGGAAATTTGTGGCTCCTCTCAGATTCCAGAACTTTCTGTCACCGAAATGTGAGGAAAACTTGTTTTTTTAGCCACTTTTTGAGGTTTGCAAAGGATTCTGGGTAACAGAACCTGGTCCGAGCCCCGCGAGTCACCCCTCCTTGGATTGCCCTAGGTCTCTAGTTTTCAGAAATGTACAGGTTTGGTAGGTTTCCCTAGGTGCCGGCTGAGCTAGAGGCCAAAATCTACAGGTAGGCACTTCTCAAAAAACACCTCTGTTTTCTTCCAAAAATTTGGATGTGTCCACGTTGCGCTTTGGGGCGTTTCCTGTCGCGGGCGCTAGGCCTACCCACACAAGTGAGGTATCATTTTTATCGGGAGACTTGGGGGAACGCCGGGTGGAAGGAAATTTGTGGCTCCTCTCAGATTCCAGAACTTTCTGTCACCGAAATGTGAGGAAAACTTGTTTTTTTAGCCACTTTTTGAGGTTTGCAAAGGATTCTGGGTAACAGAACCTGGTCCGAGCCCCGTGAGTCACCCCTCCTTGGATTGCCCTAGGTCTCTAGTTTTCAGAAATGCACAGGTTTGGTAGGTTTCCCTAGGTGCCGGCTGAGCTAGAGGCCAAAATCTACAGGTAGGCACTTCTCAAAAAACACCTCTGTTTTCTTCCAAAAATTTGGATGTGTCCACGTTGCGCTTTGGGGCGTTTCCTGTCGCGGGCGCTAGGCCTACCCACACAAGTGAGGTATCATTTTTATCGGGAGACTTGGGGGAACGCCAGGTGGAAGGAAATTTGTGGCTCCTCTCAGATTCCAGAACGTTCTGTCACCGAAATGTGAGGAAAACTTGTTTTTTTAGCCACTTTTTGAGGTTTGCAAAGGATTCTGGGTAACAGAACCTGGTCCGAGCCCCGCGAGTCACCCCTCCTTGGATTGCCCTAGGTCTCTAGTTTTCAGAAATGCACAGGTTTGGTAGGTTTCCCTAGGTGCCGGCTGAGCTAGAGGCCAAAATCTACAGGTAGGCACTTCTCAAAAAACACCTCTGTTTTCTTCCAAAAATGTTGATGTGTCCACGTTGCGCTTTGGGGCGTTTCCTGTCGCGGGCGCTAGGCCTACCCACACAAGTGAGGTATCATTTTTATCGGGAGACTTGGGGGAACGCTGGGTGGAAGGAAATTTGTGGCTCCTCTCAGATTCCAGAACTTTCTGTCACCGAAATGTGAGGAAAACTTGTTTTTTTAGCCACTTTTTGAGGTTTGCAAAGGATTCTGGGTAACAGAACCTGGTCCGAGCCCCGCGAGTCACCCCTCCTTGGATTGCCCTAGGTCTCTAGTTTTCAGAAATGCACAGGTTTGGTAGGTTTCCCTAGGTGCCGGCTGAGCTAGAGGCCAAAATCTACAGGTAGGCACTTCTCAAAAAACACCTCTGTTTTCTTCCAAAAATGTTGATGTGTCCACGTTGCGCTTTGGGGCGTTTCCTGTCGCGGGCGCTAGGCCTACCCACACAAGTGAGGTATCATTTTTATCGGGAGACTTGGGGGAACGCCGGGTGGAAGGAAATTTGTGGCTCCTCTCAGATTCCAGAACTTTCTGTCACCGAAATGTGAGGAAAACTTGTTTTTTTAGCCACTTTTTGAGGTTTGCAAAGGATTCTGGGTAACAGAACCTGGTCCGAGCCCCGCGAGTCACCCCTCCTTGGATTGCCCTAGGTCTCTAGTTTTCAGAAATGTACAGGTTTGGTAGGTTTCCCTAGGTGCCGGCTGAGCTAGAGGCCAAAATCTACAGGTAGGCACTTCTCAAAAAACACCTCTGTTTTCTTCCAAAAATTTGGATGTGTCCACGTTGCGCTTTGGGGCGTTTCCTGTCGCGGGCGCTAGGCCTACCCACACAAGTGAGGTATCATTTTTATCGGGAGACTTGGGGGAACGCCGGGTGGAAGGAAATTTGTGGCTCCTTTCAGATTCCAGAACTTTCTGTCACCGAAATGTGAGGAAAACTTGTTTTTTTAGCCACTTTTTGAGGTTTGCAAAGGATTCTGGGTAACAGAACCTGGTCCGAGCCCCGCGAGTCACCCCTCCTTGGATTGCCCTAGGTCTCTAGTTTTCAGAAATGCACAGGTTTGGTAGGTTTCTCTAGGTGCCGGCTGAGCTAGAGGCCAAAATCTACAGGTAGGCACTTCTCAAAAAACACCTCTGTTTTCTTCCAAAAATGTTGATGTGTCCACGTTGCGCTTTGGGGCGTTTCCTGTCGCGGGCGCTAGGCCTACCCACACAAGTGAGGTATCATTTTTATCGGGAGACTTGGGGGAACGCCGGGTGGAAGGAAATTTGTGGCTCCTCTCAGATTCCAGAACTTTCTGTCACCGAAATGTGAGGAAAACTTGTTTTTTTAGCCACTTTTTGAGGTTTGCAAAGGATTCTGGGTAACAGAACCTGGTCCGAGCCCCGCGAGTCACCCCTCCTTGGATTGCCCTAGGTCTCTAGTTTTCAGAAATGCACAGGTTTGGTAGGTTTCCCTAGGTGCCGGCTGAGCTAGAGGCCAAAATCTACAGGTAGGCACTTCTCAAAAAACACCTCTGTTTTCTTCCAAAAATTTGGATGTGTCCACGTTGCGCTTTGGGGCGTTTCCTGTCGCGGGCGCTAGGCCTACCCACACAAGTGAGGTATCATTTTTATCGGGAGACTTGGGGGAACGCCGGGTGGAAGGAAATTTGTGGCTCCTCTCAGATTCCAGAACTTTCTGTCACCGAAATGTGAGGAAAACTTGTTTTTTTAGCCACTTTTTGAGGTTTGCAAAGGATTCTGGGTAACAGAACCTGGTCCGAGCCCCGCGAGTCACCCCTCCTTGGATTGCCCTAGGTCTCTAGTTTTCAGAAATGTACAGGTTTGGTAGGTTTCCCTAGGTGCCGGCTGAGCTAGAGGCCAAAATCTACAGGTAGGCACTTCTCAAAAAACACCTCTGTTTTCTTCCAAAAATTTGGATGTGTCCACGTTGCGCTTTGGGGCGTTTCCTGTCGCGGGCGCTAGGCCTACCCACACAAGTGAGGTATCATTTTTATCGGGAGACTTGGGGGAACGCCGGGTGGAAGGAAATTTGTGGCTCCTCTCAGATTCCAGAACTTTCTGTCACCGAAATGTGAGGAAAACTTGTTTTTTTAGCCACTTTTTGAGGTTTGCAAAGGATTCTGGGTAACAGAACCTGGTCCGAGCCCCGCGAGTCACCCCTCCTTGGATTGCCCTAGGTCTCTAGTTTTCAGAAATGCACAGGTTTGGTAGGTTTCCCTAGGTGCCGGCTGAGCTAGAGGCCAAAATCTACAGGTAGGCACTTCTCAAAAAACACCTCTGTTTTCTTCCAAAAATTTGGATGTGTCCACGTTGCGCTTTGGGGCGTTTCCTGTCGCGGGCGCTAGGCCTACCCACACAAGTGAGGTATCATTTTTATCAGGAGACTTGGGGGAACGCCAGGTGGAAGGAAATTTGTGGCTCCTCTCAGATTCCAGAACTTTCTGTCACCGAAATATGAGGAAAACTTGTTTTTTTAGCCACTTTTTGAGGTTTGCAAAGGATTCTGGGTAACAGAACCTGGTCCGAGCCCCGCAAGTCACCCCTCCTTGGATTCCCCTAGGTCTCTAGTTTTCAGAAATGCACAGGTTTGATAGGTTTCCCAGACAAAACGGTATATTGCTTTCAGAAATCTGACATCGCAGGAAAAAGTTACAGAGTAAAACATAAAGAAAAATGGCTGTTGTTTTCAGCTCAATTTCAATATTTTTTTATTTCAGCTGTTATTTTCTGTAGGAAAACCTTGTAGTATCTACACAAATGACCCCTTGCTGAATTCAGAAGTTTGTCTAGTTTTCAGAAATGTTTAGCATTCCGGGATCCAGCATTGGTTTCACACCCATTCCTGTCACTAACTGGAAGGAGGCTGAAAGCACCAAATATAGTAGAAATGGGGTATGTCCCAGTAAAATGCCAAATTTGTGTTGAAAAATTTGGTTTTCTGATTCAAGTCTGCCCGTTCCTGAAAGGTGGGAAGATAGTGATTTCAGCACCAGAAACCCTTTGTTGATGGCATTTTCAGGGAAAAAACCACAAGCCTTCTTCGGCAGCCCTTTTTTCCCATTTTTTTGGAAAAAACTAAATTTTCACTGTATTTTGGCTATTTTCTTGGTCTCCTCCAGGGGAAACCACCAACTCTGGGTACCATTAGAATCCCTAGGATGTTGGAAAAAAAGGACGCACATTTGGCGTGGTTAGCTTATGTGGACAAAAAGTTATGAAGCCCTAAGCGCGAACTACCCCAAATAGCCAAAAAAGGGCTCAGCACTGGGGGGGGAAAGGCCCAGCAGCTAAGGGGTTAAGAATTTTTTCAATCTTGCAAAAGTGATATCTCAACTTGTGCTTATTGAATCTTTATTGTTTTTTACCTTAATTTGCCCAGATAAATATCATCTATTTTTCTTAACCTGTGTAGAGTATTTTTGTCATGCTTAAACTGTGTTACTGTATGATTTAATGCACAAATACTTTACACAGTGCCTTCTAAGTTAAGCCTGACTGCTCAGTGCCAAGCTACAGAAGGTGGGCACAGTATAATTCGGATTGTGTGTGACTTACCCTGACTATGATTGGGGTCCAAATGTGTATAATTCTGCTAACTAGAGACCCCATTTCTAACAACCATTAACTACACATTTTAATTTTGACACAAAATCACAGTTTTTGCACAGACTTAATCATTTCTCCAATCCTGCTGTTTGTGAAACAGATCTTTCTACTTAGCCCAGTTTTGCTTGTAACTTTTCATTTAGCATTACAGTGACACACTGGTGTTCCATTTTACCTACTGCCTTCAGTTGCAAAATGTCTTCATTTTCCAGTTTTAGCAATTCTTCTTTGAAAGAGGCACACTGCTCCAATGTAGGCACTACACACACAATATGCTTACTTTCTTGTATCAAAGTGAACATTAGTTCTGCTGCTGGAAACAGTTTTTTAAGAAGACAACTTTCTAGAACATGCCTTCCCTCTTTTGAAAGAACACCTACTCTAATTTCTTTCAAAGTATTTATATATTCAATTTCTGATGCTTGTTGCATATCCCTAAATAATTATTGGTATCTAAAATGTAGCCAAATATTCCCACTTCAGTCCTTCCCAAAGAATTCCTAGTTTCATCATGAAGCAGTGGTTTGAATACAGGGTGACCTTTCACAGGTATAAGTTGCAATAGATCTCCAAAAACTATCAAATGTTTTCATCCACATAGGACATCATAATCTGTTCTCAAAACCTCTTGCATTGTCAAACTAGTGGGCCTGCAACACTCATTATGTCACCTACTCCAGTAGCCCACTAAGCATGGCTCAGGCCTACCATTGCAGAGCATGTTTGTGCTGCTTTACTGCCAGTTTGACTTAGCATTTAAAACCCTTTGCCAAGCCTTAAACTCCCCTTTTATTATACATAGTCACCCATAAGGGGAACGTCCTAGGTAGTCCTAAGAGCAGGGTGCTGTATAAGTAAAAGCTAGGACATATACTTTTACTGGTAGTGAGAAACAACTAAATTAGTTTTTCACTACTGTGAGGCTTAATCCTCTCATAGGTTTACAATGGAAGTTTCTTAGTACACTTTTAATCTGTTATTCCTGATTAGAAAGGAGTGGATGTCTCATGTTCTATATCTTTGAAATTGTAATGATAAATGTTCTTTACTGATAAAGTCAGTTTTAATGTTACTAATTTGTTAATGCCTTTTTTAGAAAGTACGCATTTTCTGTTGTTACAGCTCTGTGTGTCTGCAAGCCTGTCTCTAATATACATCTGGAGTGGGTGACAGCTACAATTTGTGCATTCCCTCTAGACAGCAACAAACACAAAAAGGTTAGGTGTGTCTAAGTACTCATCTGCATTCTGATGGCTCTTCCTGGGCAGGAAGGGAGGGGAGGGCGGACAGACCTGAATAGGCAGTGCATGTTCCCACACAACGGGCTGCTTACCTCCTACTGATAGTCTGGAGCTAGGGCTGGGAAGAAAGGACCTATGTACACTTCAAATCCCCTTCTTTGAAGTCTTCCCACTTTAATGGCACATCAGAGTAGAAGTACTGGACCCATGACACCAGAACGTCAGTAATCCCCTGGACCTGTGATGAACCGGTGATAACCGTCAAGAAGGACTTCTGTGCTGCTTAAAGGACTGCTACTGTGCTGGTTCCCTATGTTGCTGGACTCTTGCCTTGCAGAGCTGCCCTGCTGCCTGCTGTTCCCCTGCCTGGGTGAGAAGGACTAGACCTGCATCATTTGAACCCAGAGTGACCTCCAGGGGTTTCTGGTTTGCCTCACGATTTCTGAAGTCTCAGGATCACAAAAGACCCAACAATCAGCTACATCCTCTGGACTCTGCCAACTGTGAGTCCTGCCCTGCCAAGTGGTGCTACCCCAGTCCTGGGCCCCTGGAAAGTGGTTTTTCCTGGATGCTCCTGCAAAGAAACCACAAATCAACCTTGTGGTGCCGATCAGAACTAACGCATCGACTTTGCTGTTGACGCTTCACCACTGCATTGCCGCTGCTGAAAAGATCACTGTATTGCCTTCGACAGCACCCCACTGCTGTGAGGATCAGAGCATCGCATTTCTGACTGAGCGTTGCATTGCCCCCTCTGCGTGGCCCAGAATCAACACATTGCTTTAATCCTTTGATCGATGAAAATGCATTGCTTCACTGCTTTTTTTTAGCACGGACCCAGAACCAGCGCATCAACATCACTACAACGATCAGAACCGACACATCTCAAGGATCAATGTACTTTGGCTCAGCAAACCCTGCTTGGGTCTTGTAGCCAGCTTGCGCTCCATCGTGGTTGGTCTGTACGTTTGACTTTGGCCTGGTCTAGCGCAACCAGATAACTCCATTCACTAGAATAACAAGCGGTTTATCCAGATCTCTCTCTACACCCACAGTTTCAATATTGCATTTAAAATCTAAAGGCAAATACACACCTCTCCCTTTAAGCACTTTTTGAAGCTCAGTGGGTGGCAGTTTCTCAGTCTTTGGTTCCATATGAACTATTGTTTGAAAATAATATTTAGATTGTATGAGTAGTCCTTCATAAAAATTCAGAAGTTGAAGTTCATTTGAAATTTCAACCATCATTAACTTATTGTGTATTGCCCTGGCAGGCAATTTGTTATCCTCTAATTTGTCATTGCAATACTTAAACATGATCTGACATGTCGGCAATTCAAAAAGCTCCTCCACAAATAAATGCAGTGCAAATTCTATCCACTTTTCTCTGTTTTCTTGTTCATTTTTCAAGAGCACATCAACACTTTGTTTTTGGCCTTTATAGTGAGTAAGCCGACAACAAATACAAGAATAGTTTGGTTTCTCTTTAGAAGCTGTATTAAACTTTGCTATTTCTCATGCAAAGTTATCAGTACTAATATGTGTGTTTTTTCTTCTGCACCTGAACTTACCAACTCCCATTTTGCCCAGACTCCCCTTCTCGACCAAAGAAACATAAATTGATATCTTCACAAAGATATTCAACCTCTGAAACTGTACCATGCAAAAGTGTTTTGTTCATTTCTCCTAAACTCAATGAAAAATTTTTTCAGAACAACAGGAGCAACAGGGTGTTTCCCAACAATTTGAAAGACTGCATCCTCTTCTATGTGTAATAATCATCTACTATAAACATGCAGGTTATTTCCAGAGCCAACCCTTTTCCCAATCACTGGTCTGTTTTGTTTTCAAATCTTTTTGTAATTTCTCACTCCACTGATCCATTTTGGATTCCAAAAACAAAAGCACACTTTTAGTACAAGACAGCAACATATGTTGGCTCCACGAAAGATCCATGGATCCGTTCCCAACCAAAATAACTAATTCAAAACAACAACACATTTAATACAGTGGGTGTGTGAGAGGCTGTGTGGGTGTGTGAGAGAGTGTGTGAGTGTCTATGTGGGTGTGTGAATGAGTGTGTGGGTCTGTTAGTGGATGTGCGAATGGTTGTATGGGTCTGTGAGTGAGTGTGTGAGTAGTTTTGTGGGCGTGTGAGTGGTTGTGTGAGTGGCTGTATGGGTGTGTGAGTGGGTGTGTGAGTGGCTTATGGGTCTGTAAGTGGCGGTCTGTGTGGGTTTATGGGTGTGAGAGTTGGTGAAAGAGTGGTTGTGTAGGGATGTGAGCAAGTGTGTGAGTGGGTCTGTCAGTTGGTGTGTGAGTACCTGAGTGGGTGTTTGAGTAGTTTTGTGGGTGTGTGAGTGGCTGTATGAGTGTACAAGCAGATGTGTGAGTGGCCAATATTTGTCTGTGAGTGGGTGTCTGAGTGGATTTATGGATGTGTGAGTTGGTGTAAGAGTGGTTGTGTGGGGGTGTGTGAGTGGGTGTGTGAGTGGTTGTGTGAGCAGTGCATGTGTGTTCAAGTGGGTGTGTGAGTGGCTATATGGGCCTGTGAGTGCATGTCTGAGTGGGTTTATGAATGTGTGAGCTTGATGTAAAAGTAATTGTGTGCGGTTTGAGTGAGTGGGTCTGTGAATGAGTGTGTGAGCAAAGGTATGGGTGTCCGAGTAGGTGTGTGAGTGGCTGTATGGGTCTGTAAGTTGGTGTGTAAGTGACTGTGTGGGTCTGTGAGTGTGAGTCTGTGTGGTTTTGTGGGTGTGTGAGTGTGAGTGACGGTATGGGTGTGCAAGTGGGTGTGTGAGTAGCTGTATAGGTCTTTGAGTGGGGTTATAGATCTGTGAGTTGGTGTAAGAGTGGTTTTGTAGCGGTATGAGTAGGTTTGTGAATGGGAGTGTAAGTATCTGTATGGGTGTGTAAATGGTTGTGTGGGTGTGTAAGTGGGTGTCTGAGCAGCTTTATGGGTGTCCAAGTGGGTGTATGGGCAGTTGTATGGGTCGGTGAGTCCAGCAGGTCAAGATGCAATGGTCAACTTTGCAGTGTCGTGACCACCCCATGCGGCCACAGGTGGTGTGGTAGAGTCAGGTGTCACGAACATCAGTGACACAGCACTGGGGACTCACTCAGTGGCATGACTTTGGAGGAGTGGCTGCAGCGTCGGGCCTGTTTTGCAGGTCAAAGTCGTTGGACTCAGCGGGGACCATGGCTCCGGTGCAGGCAACAGTGTGTCAGTTCCGAGGTCGCTCTGGAGTCTGTGTGCTTGGTTTCTTCTTGGTTGCACCGGAACTCACTACCAAGGGACTGGGAACTGGATTTTGCACCATTTGATAAGTCAGGACTCTCAGCAAGAGAGCCCAGGAGCTGACAGGTGAAGTCTTTGATGTCCCTGAGACTTCTTAACAGGGGGTAAGCCTAGTCCAAGTCCTTGGAGAACCTTTGGATGCAGGATGTAGAAAGCAAAGTCCAGTCCTTTCACTCCTCGGACAGAAGCAGCAAACAGCAGGCCAGCACAGCAGCACTACAGGCAGAGTGGTAGTCCCTCCTACAGCATCCAGTTCTTCCTCCTGGCAGAATGTCCTCAGTCCAGAAGGATTATAACTTTGTGAGGTCAGATGTCCAGTATTTATACCCATTTCTGCTTTTGAAATAGGCAAACAAAAGTCTTTGTAGAGCTCAAGACACTGCCTTTCATGACATGGCCCCAGACACACTCCAGGGGGTTGGAGACTGCTTTGTGTAAGGACAGGCACAGTCCTATTCAGGTGCAAAGGTCAGCTCCTTCCACCGCTCTAGCTCAGGAAGACCCATCAGGATATTCAGGGCATACCTCAGCTCCCTTTGTGACTGTCTAGAGTGAATTCACAAACAGTCCAACTGTTATCCTGACCAAGACCTGCATTCCACAGACAGGCAGAGGCATAGAATGGTTAAGCAAGAAAATGCCCACATTCCGAAATTGGCATTTTCAAACCTACAAATAAAAATCCAACTTCACCTAAAGATGTATTTTTAAATTGTGAGTTCCCAAACCCCAAACTCCATATCTCTATCCACTTCCAATGCGAAATTACACTTGTCACTCTATGGGAGAGACAGGTGTTACAACAGTGAAAAATAAATGCAGAGGTATTTCACTATCGGGGTATGTAAAATACACCAGTACATGTCCTACCTTTTAAATACACTGCACCCTACCCATGGGGCTGCTTTGGGCCTACTTTAGGAGCGACTTACATGGAGTAAAAGGGAAGGTTTGGGCCTGGCAAATGGGTGCGCTTGCCAGGGCGACATGGCAGTTTAAAACTTCCCACACAGGCACTGCAGTGGCAGTTCTGAGACATGTTTACAGGGCTATTCATGTGGGTGGCACAATCAGTGCTGCAGGCCCACTAGTAGGATTTGATTTACAGGCCCTTGGCACACACTGTGCACTGTACTAGGTACTTACAAGTAAATCAAATATGCCAATCATGGATAAACCCATTGCCAATATATTTGAGACAGAAAGCATATGCACTTTTGCACTGGTTAGCAGTAGTAAAGTGCCCAGAGCCCTAAAGCCAAAACAACAGGTCAGAAAAGTAGGAGAATGAAGGCAAACAAGCTATATAGTTTCACGATTATATAAAATCCTAACAAGGCGGATGGAATATCGATCACATTTGTGACGGAGTGACCCAAACTCTGATTTAGGCTGTGTGCACCAGGTATTAAGCTATGTACATGTGCTTGTTTTGCTTCAGAAGATGGGCTATCTGTAAAGTTATCTACCGCAGTAAGAAGGCTGCACCTTCAGACTTTGCTACTTTTAAGGGAATAGTGCCTATTATACCAAGTGTTACATAGCATGTACATTGTTCTTAGTAGATACTTTTTAATACTCTGTAGTGTAACTGTCTGCAAAAAGTGTGCTACAGTGTAACCTCTCATCATAGAGTGAATACTATTTACAGTACTCACTTCTCTACTCGTACGAACTTCATTTCTCAGGGTAGGTTCCGTGGCTGTCAGGGATTCGATACAGATAAAAGCTGCCCGCTGGATGGCATTTGATTTGGAAGACGTTCAGTATCTTTAGGAACTTAGCTTTCTCTGTACAGTGGTATGTAGATTGAACTCTGCAGATATCTGGGCTGATTGTAAATGTGAACCAAGCTACCTGTGAAGTCTATAGTATAGGGTCAATGTAGAACATAACCCATGCTTTCTACACTTAAGGGAGTTGTTTCTGTGATGGCATTAATGATACCTCATACTCTTCTGTGCTATTTTGAACGCACTTTCAGACCTCTAACACTGTGCTCTTTTTAGAGCAATGTGTACAAAAAAGCTTACTCCCCTCCCTTAAAGTAATTGGTCCCAGGTCCTTTAATGGACTGGGGTGGCATACTCCCCTTATTTGTAAATTTCAGTGCTGAGGGTGGGCTCCTTGGGGTCTTTAGAGGCTTGGGGTGTGGGGCCTCATGACCCCCCTTACCTTCTGTCGTAAAATAAGGCCTTGGGGATGGGCTCCCCAGGGCCTCTGATGGCGTGGGGACGGGAGCGTGGTCCCCCTCCTCATTTTAAGGATCAGGGAGCTGAGCCATGCAGTCCCCCTCCCCTTATAGCAAATCCTGGCCCCTGTGGTGCCCTCCCCAGGGCCTCTAATGGTTCTTGGGGAGGGGCCATGTAGCCCCACTCCCCTTATTGAATATGGCTCAAGGGTGGGCTCCCCAGGGCTTATTGTTTTTTTTTTTCCGATCTCTTGGGTTTGCAGCATTCTTTGTCGATTTATTTTGGCTTTGGCCTCAAGGAGAGGTCTCTCTTGGCCACCCTTTAGGGCTTAAGGGATCAGGGTATACCTACCCTGCCCCCTTACACTATTTTTCTTTTTTTTACTTCAGGATGGGGGACAAAGACTTATTATGGTTGCCTGCAACATTTTTCTCATGTTCTGGTAGCCAATCAAAGTGCTGTCACCCGTGGGAATCTGACTTCAGTAGGAGGGAGATGCCCCAAAGGAAATAAAGCTCCATAGGCCAATCAGGACTCTTCATTTTTTAAATGGTGCTCCTGCAAGAGTCTCTCGCAGACCCAACCATACAGATATACAATTTTTTTGCTCTCAATTTCTCAAAAACTACTGAACAGATTTACATCAAGTCACAAAAAGCACAATCTACTGCCCGAGATCTAGCTTCCTGCCAAATTTGGTGTAATTTGGTTCTTCAGTTTTTGTGGTAGCACACCTTAAAGAAGTCTATGGAAAATGTACGGGGATTTACCTGAGCCCCTGCTTGACCGATCTTCTTAAAACTTTCCATGGACAAAACTAATCATAAAATAGCCTCTTTTTGAAAAGTTTAGTGGAGATTCAGCAAGCGGCGCCAAAGGTACTATCAACACAAAACACATTTTCCCCATAGATATATATGTATATATAAAATTCCAATGACATACAAAACGCTACTCCAATGATTTTCGGTCACTGTCCATTGTGCGAAAAAGAGGATTTGATAATATAAAAAATGCTATTCCAGTGATTTGCACCCACTGTTCATTGTGCAAAAAAGACAAAGCGTTACTTTGTCAGGTAAAGTGCTTACCAAAAAAAAAAATGTGCACCATTCCTTAGATAGGACAAACAAACTATCAATGCACAATACATGTATACACTTTTTCTAGCAGTGTCTCCATTTGAAAGTATGTAATCATTACTTTTATAAACCCACATTTTATTAGAAAGTACTGATAAGCCGCACACATGATGTCTGACTTAGAACCAAGAACTGTATCCTTTACTTAGGAATAATGATGTTAAATGGAGGAGCTGGGTGTTTCACTATGTTAGTCATGATCCTTTGCTTTAGATAGGGAATACCCAGATTTGTGATAATCTTATAATATATTTGCTCGGATTAGGATACTTTATGAATGCGCATATACAAATTGTTAACCCACACACATTGAATCAGCCCCCTTGGCCATAATTATTGAAGGTTGATGGTAGCATATATGATATGCTTGGCATTATCTGCATGTGATATAAGAGATTTGCATTTCATAAGGTGATATGAGCATGGACCATTATATAAGGCTAATGGGACGGGTAGGCTGATGTATACCAATAATGCTTACATGCTATAGTCAGATGAATTAGGGTAATGTGCAATCATGTTCTCATTGACAAGTATCAAATTGATTGAATTGGATGTCAATTATTTATTAGAAGTGATACACAATACGTATTAAGGTTGTATTGATTCTAATGAATCATGGGAAATGTAGGTTTACACTGGCAAATAAGCAACAGCCACAAAAGACTGCATTAGTGCTGATAAAAAGAATCAGGCATGTGGCTTACCTGCCCTTTCAAATTAAATTCTGATTTTAAAATTCATAATTACAATTAATGTAAATGGACCCTGCTGGAGAATGTGCATATATCTATTGTGTGATGGTAGCTTGTATTTATTAGCTATGAAATGGTACACATTTGTTTTCAAGAACAGTTTACTTGACAATGACCGTTTGGCTGAAATGTGTTGCACACTTGCCACTGTCATAGATGCACTAGCATCATGCAGGTGGATGACACTGCCTTTGTGCAGACCACTACATTTTATATCTATATAGTATAGTATAGTACACTGTTGGAATTTGGGTTACTGTCTGAGGGGGTGAAACCCTACCCAAGCAGCAACCACAATCTCTGTCAGGATGAAGCACAAGCAAACCTCAGATTAACTTGTGCTCAACCCTCTGATAGCTGGGCACAAAAGTAGTGAAGCTTAATTTATGCACCACTTCAAACAGTAATAATGGGAAAATACAACCCAAGAAAAATCCCACACTAATTTAGAAATATGAAGTTAAATTTATTAAATAATTTGAGACCAAAAAAACAAAAATTCAACAAATAGAACTGACATTTTTAAAGATTTAAGTGGTAATAATGCCTAGAAGGACAAAGCACCAACTGTGACTCTCTGGTTACACTGGACCAGGACAAAGTCACAAGTTGAGGTCAACCGCATTGGAGTGTGCTCCAGATACAGGCACCAAGTTAGGTGGTTCTGAGAGGCTGCGAAGCTGCGATACAAGGTCCTGTGTCATTGTCCAGTGATACCATTGATGAGGGGTGTGCGATGTGAAGGCAGTTCCAAGAAAGCTGATGCAAAGTCTGGGATGCGTCACTCATTGGCTCTGTACACTTTACCACTGCCAGCAATACCTTGGTTGGGAAGGTTTAAACTGCAAGTTCAACCAGTCAAAATAACCCCTTTTGACAGGCCTAAACCCTAATTTTAGATATGAATAAGTCACCTCCTAAGAAGGCCTGAATGCCCAATAAGGCATGATGCATGGTATTTAAGAGCATGACATGTAAATATTTAAAGTAAAATCTGACCTTACAACAACATGGCCCAAATTTAAATTTTCCCTGTGGCAGGGTTAGCTGTTCCAAAGGTAACCATTGGTCTATATTACTAAAATTAAATAATGTTATCTCCACCTAAGAACCAGCAAAAATGTTTATTCTTGGACCTTTTAAAATAGTTATTACAAATCTATTTCATTGTAGATGTTCAATCTATACCACATATTATCCTAAAGTTACTTTTAAAACATCTCATTTAGCCTACCTAAAACATCTAGAAGCCAATTTGCATGAGCTTCCCACTGACACCCAAGAGCTGATGTGTTCACTTGCTCCCTGAGCTGAGATAAAGGAGATAACTTCTCCACTGGAACAATCGTGGTCCCTGTATGTGACTTAACTCAAGCCTAGGTACTGCTGTAGCGAGACCACTTGTCTGCAGTTGGCATCTTGCACTCCATCGCAGTCAGCCTTAACTCATGCTTAGGTATCACTGTAGCTTGGCCACTTGCCTGCAGTTGACACTTTGGGCCAGATGTAGCAAAATGCGATTTTGCGAATCGGAAATTGCCAGTCGGTGTGACTCGCAATTTCCGATTCACAAAATCATATGCAGAATGGTGTCTCAGACACCTTCTGCAAATCTCAAGGGGGTCAATTTGCGACCCCCTTGAGATTCCCTGCACTCACAGGGATGGTGGCCTGCTGGAGACAGCAAATCCCCATGTTTGTGACTGCTTTTTCAATAAAGCAGTTTTTTTTTTGTAATGCAGCCCATTTTCCTTAAAGGAAAACGAGTTGCATTACAAAAGAAAAAATGAAACCATTTGGTTTCGTTTTTTCAGAGTAGGCAGTGGTCCATTGGACCACTGCCTGCTCTGAAAAAATATTTTGGGCGACATCCCATGGGGACCCCTTCCCTTTTGCGAATCAGCTAGCACCCACTTCAAGTGGGTGCTAACTGCGAATTTCTTTGTGACCGCTTTTGCAGTCACAAAGCAATTCTGCATTGCGTGCGAGTCGCAATTAGGAAGGGAACACCCCTTCCTATTTGCGAGTCGCATTCCCATTTTGCGAGTCGGTACCGACTCGCAAAATGGGAATGTGCATCGCAATGGCCGTTTTGGATGGCGCAAACTGCGATTGTCGCAGTTTGCTCCATGCAAAACGGTTCGTACATCTGGCCCTTTGTGTTTTCAGCTCTATTTCTTCATTTAAAATTTTTAAAATGCATATCTCCCAATCCCTTTTGCTCATTCTAAATGTTTACACAAAAGTTAAACCTGTTTTCTATTTTCGATACCAACCAGGGGTTGGACTCAGGTTTAAACTACTGAAGCATTTACTGGACCTATCAAGAACAGTGGCATCATTAGTTGTGGTGGACTATAGTCAATGCAAACTAATAATCTAGTTTTCCACAATGAGTAAGTAAATGTCCCTCTGTACTGCAGATTCTCTTGGCCCTAGCAGTTATCCCTAGAGGACACTTTTTAACAAGTGCTTGTGATAACTGCTGCATGCATGAAAAAAAATGTTGTCCGCAACTTGTTTTCTAAACAGATTTGTAATGAATGTATCCTTAATGGTTGTAATGCTTGTGTCCAGAAAGTCTACCTGTGGTCACTAATATTACTGTCAAATGTAATTTCAGATCATTCTGGTTGAGCCTGTTGATTAAGTTGTGTGATTCCCTCTGAGATCCATGCCATGTAGTAAACACATCATTTATGTATCTGATTGAGAGTATGATGTGTTCATATCATGGTGTGATGTACAGGACCTGCTCCTCCCACCAGCCTATCAAAAGATTTGTATAGCTTGGGGTGAAGCAGGGTCCTGTGGCAGTCCCCTCAATCTGTTTATAGATGATGGAATCAAACAGGAACTCATTATAAGATAGACAAAACACCAACACATCTAGTAACATTTTACTAACCATTAAGTAAGATGAGTACCGTGCCAGAGGTTTGTATGATGCTTGTGTACAAGCTGTCCACATCAAGTGTTATTAATTGATATTCTTTTTCCCAATGTGTGTCTTCTTTGTGGTGAAAGAAAATCCCTTGTGTCCTGTTTATAAGAAGGCAAAGATTAAACATATTGCCTCAAGAAAAAAACAATATATCAAGAGGTATTTTCAAGTAGGGGCCCAATACCCGATATAATGGGTTGCCCTGGGGTATTGATTGTATTCTTGTGCATTTTGTGTACGAGGTGGAGAATGGGTATCCTAGGTAAGAAAAGGATCACTGTTACATTCATTCTCAACAGTCTCAACATTAACTTCATCTAAAGTGTGCAAAAAGGCAAACACTAATATTGAGATTCCCAGGTTTGGGAGTCTGAGAACACACAGTATACCCTTTCCTTGGTCCCTTACATTACAGTTTCTTTAATTTAAGTTTGTACATGAATTTTTGTAAGTCAATACAGGTTTGTGTGTAATTAAATGTGCTGGGAGGGCAAAAAGACAGTTCAAATGTTAAAACATTAAGGGCTAGATTTATCAACATTTGGAGAGGTTCAACACAGCAAGACAACTTGCTGAGCTGCATAAAATGGAAAGGGGATGAATGTGCCATAGTTACTAACATATGGGACATTCTTGCTCTATCTCTGCACTGGCACTCTTGTGGCTGCCAAGAGCCAACATAGGCACCCTCACACCATTTTGCAAGGGTGCTTGCAATGCAGGCAGAATTGTTTTTGTGCAGGAAGAGGCACCTTCCTGTACAAAAATAATACTCAGAGGCATTTTCCTTTTTCTCTGTGTGCTGCAGAATGCAGCACACATAGAAAAATGAAATAACAAGGAGAAACATATAGCTCCTTGTAATGTTTAACCTGAGAAGATGTAGCATTTTGAAGCATTCACAGGTTTGCTAGTCTTAGTAAATCTGGAATGAGCCAAAAACAATGGGTAGATGCATGGGAATTCCCACGCTCTATTTGTGAAATGTCTTACCAATGAAGACGCTATATGATACAATGGGACAATGACTGGATGATCCCTCTGCGCTCTGCATATTCTGCACCTTTCTTTGGTGATTGGGGTGCATGAGTATGAATTGTTTTAGCTGAGACTCAGTTTGTTGGAAAGAATTTATGACTTCAAATGCTGTCTAGTTTATTCTGTTTTTACTGGTGCAACTGATGAAATGCTACATTGGCCCTCTCCTTTTGTATTGCATATATGATAAAATGAAAAGAAAAAAATAATAATGTCTATAATATCTGCATATGCACCAGTTTATTGATGAATTTAAGAAATGACAGTGTTTGCTCCACTAAGCAAGTAACTACTGTTTTAATGCTGGTTTTGCTGTACATTTCTTGAGACTATTTTAACCCTGCTTTAGCAATATGTGGTAAGAGAAAGTCCTCCATTTTGTGGAGGAAGTGGTTAATCCTTCCTCTCTGGCAGAACTATCTGATACAATTGTACCAAAAGGATGATGTATGCAGTTCTGTCCAAGGATTCTTTTTGAACAAAGAGCCCTCTAATTGAGAATTAACAACTTTCTTGAACAATTAGAGAGTTTTTGTCAACCTTTTTTAAACCAGAGTTTGGTAGATGGCGAAAGCCACCAAAGCAGTGTTTGTCCTGTCCATCCCGTTGGGAGGGAACTGATGTTATGCATTTTAAATATGGTGGACGGAACATCTGCCTCTTTGCGAATCTCCTGCATTGACTGAATTCTAAATCAGACCCAAAATATTTTTGCAATTGAAGCACTCTCCAGAAAAACCAGTGGCCAGGAAAGCCCAAATAAAACGAAAAGTCTTTTTATTAAAATGGCTAAATCTTTGACATAGTTTAACTGGAAATTCAACTAAATAATGAAATATGTTTCAAGAAGTAAAACCATCTTTTACCTAGGCCTTACTTGTCACCTTTCTCTGCGTTTCTTCTGAAGTGTTCAAATATTTTAAGTGAATAGAAAAATGATCTTACTTTAAGGAAATTAATGGAATGTAAGCTGGAAGTCTCAAACGTGTCTAGAGCGAAGGGCCAGATTATGAGTTTGGCAGTCTGTGGACCGCCATGGTGGCAGTGGCGGTCCAAGCACCGTCGGCTTGGTGGTCAGATCACCGCATTACGATGTATGTGGCTCCAGAGGTGAAAGACCCCCACTGTCCGCCTGCATCACAAGGCAGCGCAGGCCGCCTCAGTGGCAAGATAGGACAACGAGGCTGTCAGAGCCAGTGTCTCCGCCAGACAGATTATGATTTTACCTTCCGCCATTGTGGCTCACAATTTAAACAACACCTGCACGATAGGGATCGCAGCAACAGGGGCACTCCAGGAAGGTTGCTGCCCTGTGACACATTTCACTTTGCACATGCCCCAAGAACACTATTTTCACAGGAACTGGCGTTTCATGTATCACAGGGAAAACCAAATAGCATACCAATCTCCCAAATGTGTAAGTGCAAGTTAAGAAAGCAAACACATGGGTCACACACGTAGATGAAGTAGTTGCAAGGTACACACATGAAAATGGATCCAGGGTCAGTCAAATGTACAGGAAGGTAGCACAAGTGAACACCCTCCATGTGTGAACAAACAAAACTCTAGCTTATACAAATTAAACAAAGGTCCAATCGACATCAGGCGGACACATTTAACACAATGCATGTTGACAATGGCCAAGCCAAGATGAAACACGTATCATATCAAACAAAATACAATGCAAGAACACCCAAATTGGATTACCACCCACATATCCATACAGCGAACATCTACCCTTGTGGTGGGTAAAACCAGTACTGTCCACGAAGTCATATCTTGCCAAGCACAGGAAATGGATCAGCAATTAGGGTGCATCAAACACAACTATGGCATACATCACAAATTACTCAAGAACTGCAAAAAGGTAGAAAGGTAATGGCAAGATAAATGTGTACCCAAAAATACAACACTGTTGGTTTATTATAAGAAAAACTATGATGATCAAAGGCCATTGGCCAATCCATAGTAAAGTTAATGCATAATACTGTGCACTAGCTTGACTCTGATCCCTGCCGGAGAACCTCCACAGGAAGGGGCATCAAGTGGGCATGCAGTGTAGGGATCATTCTTGGGTGGGGTGGGATTAGATTTGAGATGGGTGAGTTAGGTTTTGAGGGAGGGGTCTTCACCTTGGAGGGGTGGACTTCTTCTTAGGAGGGGTGGTCTTCTCCTTTGTAGGGGTGGCCTTCTGCTTTGGGGTGGGAGGTCAATAGCTGCTTTCAGGGGTGGCAAGTGTCAAAGGGGAGGACATAGAGGTGGAAGGGGTGGGTTGGGATGTGGGTGGGGTTCTTTTGGTTTTGGGAGGGGGTAGGGATCACAGGGGCAAGGGCAAGGTCAAAAAGGGAACTTTCTTGGGGAAAATGGGTAGGATCTGCAAAAGGGGCAAGGGGTTGGGAGGTTGAGGCAGTGCTCATCTTGCCTGTGGGTGTTGATGCTTCTGGTGTGTGTATGTCTGAGGAATGCTTTGGTTTGGGTGGTACCTGTTGCATGTGTGAGTGTTTGTGTTTCTTTGGGGTCCGTGAAGTGAAGGTGCTAGGTAATATGGGAGTGATGGCTGTGTTTGTGGGTGTTGAGGTGGTGTCTAGTGTTTGGTAGATGTGGTGGCTATGTTTGTGGGTGTTGGGGTGGTGTCTAGTTTCTGGTAGATGTGGTGGCTATGTTTGTGGGTGTTGGGGTAGTGTCAGGGGTATGGAGGATGTGATGGCTGTGTCTGTGGCTGTTGGGGTGGTATTTGGGGATATGATGTGAGTGGTGGCTGTGTCTGTGGATGTTGGGTTGGTATTTGGGGTACTGTGTCTGTGGTGTGTGGGTCTGTGAGTGTAAATGTGATGTCTGGGGGTATGTTGGGTGTTGTGGATGTGTTAATGGGTGTTGGGGTGGTGTTTGTGGGTATGGTGGTTGTGGTGTGTGGGTTGGTGGGGGTGCTCTCTGTGGGAATGGTGGTTGTTTTGGTGTGTGTGAGTGACTGTTGAGTGCTTGTGTGCCGGTGTGTCTTGTGGTGCTTGTGTTTATATGTGCTGCTTGTGTGTGTTGATGTGGGTGTGTGCGGATCTGTCTGTGTGCTTGGGACAGGTAAGGGAATGGGGAAATTGGATGGGAAAGAGGTAGGTGGTGGGTGGGTGTATTGTGGGGGGGTGGATGGCTGCCCTCTGTGAGGAGGACAGAGCATGAAAAGATCTCTGTAGGCCAGACATGGCACTATGAATGCCTTCTAAGTACGCAACCATCTGTTGGAGCTCGCTGCTCTGCATCTGGTTGGCATTTAGAATGGCAGTCTGACCCACGGAGATACTCCTCAGAAGGTCAATAGCATCCTCATAAGGGCAGCAGGGGTAAAGGGAGCAGGTGGCAAGGTGCCTGGGGTGAAGGAGATGCCCAGGCTGTTGGGTGTGTGGGTGCCACCAACTGGGTGAGGAGCAACAGAGAGGGTGGCGATGGAACTGAGGGTGGCAGACAAGGATGGAACAGGAGCGGGTCCTGATGGGTCCACCACCACTAGGGGGCGGCCACTGGAGAAAGAATCTGAAGATGATGATGTGGATCCTGTGTCCTCTGTTGCATTCCCCTCACTCTCCAGGCCACTGGGTCCCTCAATGTCAGCTGTCTCAAGACTGGAGATGCCGTGGCCAGCTGCTTCCCCATTTGGTTCTGCCCTGTCTCCTCCGCTTGCCTGGGATGATGCTGAAATTAGAAAGACAAATAGGGTCACCACATGTTTCTGATCACACTTGAACAACAACTGTGATTAGCAAACATTATCATGATGTACAGTAGCCCCCCCACCCCCACAAGCTCCAGCAAAGTGGCTCCAACATTTGCAACACCATATGCATGTATGCTACATGAACTGTCAACAGTTGCTCACAGGAAATTCAGGATAGCAGACAACTCCAGTTGCATGGGTGAAGTTGTGCAATCACAGTACCAATTGAACAAGTTGGAGACCTTACCACCTTATATGGTCTGCCTCATGTAGCATCCCTTGGTTACCTGTTGTCACACAATAGTAGGGCAATGCCAAGTTCAGTTCCACAGATCCCACACAAGGTCATGGATATGGCTAATCTTCATATACCCAATGCCACATCATGACGAAATGGTGGTCAAATAATCCAGCCATGTTGCTGAAAGAAGTAAAGTAGCCGGAAGAATGTGACATGGCAACACCCATGTCACATTGGAAAAAATCAACAATGGTCACTGCACTATATGTACATTGTGTAAATGGACTCATGGAGGTTGTACTAATGTTGCTCAAATAGATAACACATCTTGCACAGAAATGTACACTGGAGACAAGTTGGACAAAATGTCAGGAAGATTTGTCTACAAAATCTATACCACAATGCTAGCCTCAGGGAAGCCATCTGTCTTGATTGGTACTACTCACATCACCATACTCTAATTTCACCAGTAGAAGCCAGTAGTCCTTTGAATGTTGTAGAGGCCCAGGGATTCTTAAGTACTTGTAGAAGACCCTTAACATATTGCCCAATGTGAAGGCATATCACTGTCTCTTTTTGTCATGCAAGCACCTATTCTCTTTGATGAATGGTTGTACATAACCACACATGATTTCCACAATACTGAAAGTCGCTCCCTGATGCATGTCAACACTTAAGTAATGAACTTTCACCATTTAACATGTGCTAAGCACTTTGCTAAATTATTCTACATCAATGGCATGGAAATGCACATTGTGGTTAAAAACTGTAGTCCTACTGGACATGTCCTTTATTGCTACTGCAGTTGGACATGCCAAATGATGGGTAAGAGTATGGGTGAGCCACCAATCAATGGTGACACACTCCTGTCTATGGCACCACGTGAACTGCAGCCCTATAACATATGCCCAATTCCAAACACATATCAGCATGCACATGTATATAAGAGAATCAGACATCATCCCCTTAAGACAGGTAGACCTTGCACGAAACAGCAGTGAAAATGATATGGCAAAAGTGAAAAGCACAAATGCTAACATGTAGGCACAAGGAATGTTGGCACCAGTGATTGCACCAAAATCATGTCACTGGACATTCACTACTAACCAAGGGAAAGTGTTGATATGGGACTGTACCCACAGATCAATATGTGCTCTGTCACATGTATGGTGGTCACCTTCACTTGACAAACAATAGTGAGGCACCAGTACTCATAATACACTGAAGACAAGTGGCCTGTGGGGGACAGATGCTAATATGTTCTCTTGACAGGCACATGGCTAAGGACTGTGATCTATTACTTCATTTTGGTTGGGCTGTCACACTGAAGAGAAGTGGAATGCAGTGTACAAATTACACCCGCAACAACAAAGAACATGACCTGATTTATCACTGTACCCAGCCAAGTGTTGACCATGGAGAGCTAGTTGGTTGTGAATTGCACTTGGTTATGTCCTAGGTTACTGGGCTAATAGGCAAGACACATCAGCATGCACCAACGTCCATATATACACAAACAATTACTCTGCTTGTGTGTCACACATGGCCCATCCTCAGTCTTCCAGGGGAGATGGCAGAACCTAACACATCAAGTTAGCAATGTAACAGGCAGGAATATGCCCTGGATTCAACCCTTTGTAACTGTTGTGCTCGCCTCAAATGCTCATCAAGCTTGGGGTAGGCCACCACCAGATTGTGGATCTTTAAGGGGATCAGACTCTGACATGTGCCCCGCCCATGCCGGGAGGACAGCCCCGGCTGGACCTCTGCGATCTTATGGGCCCAGCATCTTAGGTCCTCCCATCTCTTCTAGCAGTGGGGGCTCCGCCAGCTATGGACCCCCAGGGTCCTCACCTTCTTGGCGATGGCTCTCCAAATCCTCTTCTTCTGATGGATGTTGACCTGTATGGATGCAAGGGGTGTAAGAGAAAAATCGAAAGGCTACAAATAAATTTTTTTGCCCAACTGGCTGTGTCATACATATTTCAGAAACACCAAGTACACAAAACTGAGATTGTTAACACACCACAAGTGTAAAGCACACATGTTTATAAGTACAGGGACATGACTACACCCTTTTGGATTCATCTGCAGACTAACCCACTAGCCTGCTCATGGCCTACACTCACTAATCAAGCCTGCTGACATCAGTTAGCCCAGGCTCAATCAACAATTACTGTGATGTGAGCCACAATGAAACAAAAACACCATTGTGGCCTTCTGAAGGATAAACTCCTTTGGCCTGACTGGACAACCACATTTACATCCTACAACATTGACTCTTTGCATACAGTCCTTACAGGCAATTACCATAGTACAGACTTTACCATAAGACTTCAGTGACAATGAAAGGGCTGCTATGGGGGTACGGAAAGTCTTTTCCCTGTGCATGTGTGGACATGTGGCCTACCAAATGTAGACTCATGCCACTTAAGCGTGGGTTTGTGTGGTAGGTACTTGTAACACAGAACACAATTTTGACCATATGTGGCAAACCTACAGAGATGGCATCCAACATACAAAGGTACGTTTGATCCGATTGTTTGCATGTAACAAGTTATGTCACATGTCATGCCCTTCCTGGAATCAACCAACTATCTGAACTGTAGGTTTGTCACTTGTGCAGTACACCTGTACTGGACAAATATGACTTATGCAAAGGTTTCAACAGAGCTGTGGGAGTAAGGGACCTATCATAAGTCAATGACACACATTGACAACGATGCAAAATGCACATTAGGTCAAGGATTTACCTCAGTAACCATTTCCAATCAAGTCAATCGACAATGGCCTTCAGGCCAAGTCTTGCCACTTGAGCCTCATTTTGGCCTCATGCCAGGATCTGCAGGTCTACAGGGAGTGGGCATGGTGCCACAGTTGTATAGCCACAGTAACTCTACCCCAGCCTGGAATTTGTCCCATACCTGAGATAAATTTAATAGACCTTGGTCTCTGCAGGCTGAGCATACAAAACCTACATGACACTCACATTTCCATCACTTACATGCATGCCAGTACATCATGGGGCCATCATCAATGTGGCTTGTGGCTTGTGTGGCACCCTGAAGGGCACAGTGAGTTTTTAAATGCTTCTCAAACAACAGGTTGGCAAGGCCAGATGTGGGCTGAATGATCTGTGGCGCTATACAAATTGCTTACAAGATCCTCAAATGACTCAAACAGTATATATATATACTTAGCTCATGCTGTTATGCACGTATATGTGGTCTTGTCGCGTAGGTTCTCATTATCCTAATGAGACTACTGGATTCGGGCGGCAGAATCACCTGTATTGCGGGGGACTGAGGCTGATCCCGCACCATGTGACACCTGTCAGCCTAATCTGGGTTTTGTTCCGGCTAACTAGCAGTGTCTCATCTCCACCCAAGATCAGGGATGATTAGGGCAACCAGGCACATGACATAAATGACTCCTCAGGGGAATTGTGGTCACTCAGATCTCATCCGTTTCTCTGAGTTACATTAGTCACACATATGCAAGGACAATCAGAGGCAGAGTATAGTTCATTAAGGTTTTATTGAAGTAACTGCATCTTAGATAATAAGGCATGTGTTTCAATAAGTAGGACAATGAAGCACAATAGGTTTAAAATTGTGACAAGGAGATTAAAACACAAGAATAGCACTACCATGTTGTCACTAAGGTTTTTAGGGATAGTTCCTACCTAGGCTATGTTAGGACACAGAATGCTAAGCTCTAATTCTGCCTTTCAGGTTTCCCCTGGGAAGACATCATCCCTCATACCTGAGCAAAAGGCCTGTAGTCTACATAAGCAGCTGCAGAAAAGCAATCAGCATACCGTCGTGGTAATCTGGCTGGAATCTCACCCTAACGGACGTGGGTCAAAGTAGTGTTTTTATTATAACAGCTGATGTTCCAAGAACGATCCCCACGTAAGAGTGTGTATGTTTCTGTGAACATTGGAGACAAAGCATACCACTTTTGCCGGCAACCTATCTTACTGCAGCTTTGAGAAAAGCACAGAGTGAAAGGAATGTCTTGTTTAAGAATGCAGTGCTGACCTAGGCATAGAACAGATAGACAGAGAAAATAAAACAAGACCACAAATGTGGCTTCTGTTAAAATATTATAATGAAGCTAAAATAAAACATATCTAGGTTAAAGTGCACAGCGGCAGGCCTAGTTTGCTAAAATAATGTGTATAAAATGACAGCTAAAATTGCTACACAACAGTCTGACATTTACAACCATCATATCCAAAGATGTTGTAGTGAATCCTAGTTTGTTTTAATGGGATAACAGGAGTTAGCTTAGCGTTTGGCTTGCAGACTCCTGCCCCCGTCACCTAGTGACTTTTAAGCTACTTAGCTTGCTCTGTCTTAGACCATTTGTTTAATTAATTCTTCTAAGATGGCTGCCTTGTTTATAGTTAGGCCCTTTTGTTTAGAGTTATGTTATCAGTGTCACCGCACTAAGGCGTCAACTCATGCGACAAAGACAAACAAACTAGGTGCTCACAGTAGAAATTACCATCCCAAGCATGCGGTGTTATATATTGTTTTGTAACAACCTATGTCAGGAGTACAAGTAGATCTGTATAAATACATCACACTTTAGACAGATAATCAGAGGGATTACGACCAGATACCATCGCTGCTATCGATGCTGCACGTCGCTTTGACGCTGACTCGGACTTCGTGTTCTTACGAAGTCTGAGCTCGAGACCTCATTTCAAGGTAACAAGGGTTGGGGGTTCCTTCCAGGGACATGGCATTGGCAGATTAGGTTTAACATACCCAGCTCTCCTCTAGGTAGAAGGTTAGGCCTATTACGATAAGGGTACTAGGACATATTATACACTTTGGGGGTGATTCTGACCGCGGCGGTCGGCGTCGCTGCCTGCCAAGCGGTTCCCGCCGAAAGACCGCGGCGGTCATTCTGGCTTTCCCGCGGGGCCGGCGGGCGACCGCCAGAAGACCGCCGGCCGGCCCAGCGGGAAAGCCCCGTCAACAAGGAAGCCGGCTCAGAATTGAGCCGGCGGAGTTGAAGGGGTGCGACGGGTGCAGTGGCACCCGTCGCGATTTTCACTGTCTGCAAAGCAGACAGTGAAAATCTTTGTGGGGCCCTCTTACGGGGGCCCCTGCAGTGCCCATGCCACTGGCATGGGCACTGCAGGGGCCCCCAGGGGCCCCTTGACACCCCATACCGCCATCCTGTTCCTGGCGGGCGAACCGCCAGGAACAGGATGGCGGTATGGGGTGTCAGAATCCCCATGGCGGCGCAGCAAGCTGCGCCGCCATGGCGGATTCCCATGGGCAGCGGAAAGTCGGCGGTACACCGCCGGCTTTCCGCTTCTGGCCGCGGCTGTACCGCCGCGGTCAGAATGCCCGGCGGAGCACCGCCAGCCTGTTGGTGGTGCTACCGCCAACCTCCGCCCTGGCGGTAATTACCGCCAGGGTCAGAATGACCCCCTTTATGTCTCTCCATGCTAACGCAAAATGGTGAGGGTCTTCATAATCATGACTCTCATCCTTACAATTCTATTTCTTGCACTGTTCATTATCCTGATCATTGCAGCCCATGCGATTTACCGCATTGTATTAAATAAAAACTATTGAAACATTACTGCATCTTCGTTATTGCCTGTGTTTGGTTGAGACATGATATATCTGTGAGAAAGGGGTGTCCTCCGTTTAACCATGACATTCCCTGAGATGTCATACTTCTGAGTCCATGCGTAAAGGCTGCCACAAATCACCTTTAACTGTTCGGGCTGTTGTTGAGGTACTGCTAGTGAGCCTGAGGAGTTGGGATTACAGTTGCGACTTGTTGTAGGATAGGCATAGTCGCCTACAAACATAAGTACTGTCATCCTTGAACCAGCAGTCTTGCCCAGAGCAAGAGTCCAAACTACGACAATGTGTCACTTTATGGCCGTAAAGTCTCCTTGCCTAGATATATGAATGAAACACAAGGATGATCTAGGCCTTAACACACATCACATAACACAATGTTCATGTGCAATACATAGAGTACTTTGCTCCACTTCCTACATCAAGTACAATCCATTTATGCTACACACAATATGACATCAGGCATGCAAAATGTCTGACTGCCACACAGAGGCACATTGTAGCCTGTGAGGAGGGAAAGGATGGTGTTAAACCGAGTCAAATATGCCTATGAGGTTCTTACTTGCTCCTCTGGTGTGCCATAGAGCTGACCATACATGTGAAGGATGTCTTCTACAAGCTTCTCCGGCTCCTCTGGAGAGAAGGCAGGGGCCCTTTCACCTGCTTGGCGTGGCATGTTTGCTCCCAGAGGCGGTACACAGCAGCAGAAGTGGTGGTGGTGTTGATGGCAGCAGTGTCAGGAGTCAAGTGAGTGAATTTGCAAAACGCAGCAGACATGTACATCACATATGCGGTCATCACCGCCGACAGCCACAGCCATTGGCCCGGGACCGTCACAGGCAACAACATTAGTCTATGGCTGTGTCTGCTGTGGTTGGAACCACTCACCATGCAGTCAGCTTCCACCAGCAGCCGTGGGCGGTTCCTAATGTCCAGTGAAGTATATCAGACATCTGCCATTTTGGCAGTTGGCAATACAGTATTGGGCCCTAATAAATGCATCACAACAGCAATACATGTGTCGGATCATCACAAACATTCTAAAGCAGCCTTGCGAAGGTTCTACTACACAATCACAAGTGTAGTGTGTTGCTGGGCACATATTGCATATTACAGCGGTGCACTGTCCACCACCGCTGACGGTATTTTTGGTGGTCGGAACAGACTGTTACATTTTGAGGGACATTTGAGGAGCAGATAGTTAGGTGGTGCCCTAATCCATGTTATGGACACATGTTTTGACAACCATAGGGGTCAAATTTGAGCCTTATGTAGTTTGCAGCTGTGATGTTTACTGGGTGTAATGTATTTTCAGTCGGAAATGCTTTGTCACATGATTTTGTTGCTTTACATCAGGTATGTTGGTATGGACACAGTGCCTAATACTCCCACTCATGTATTTTCAGTAATAGGTACCCTGGGAGAGGGAGAAGGTAACAACCTCTAGTGTCCCGCACATTCCCAGACCTTCAAATCATGGAAGAACATAACTTCATCAAACAGTACTGTCTGAATAGGCAAACAACAGTGGATTTATGGTGTTAGTTGGAGCCAGAACTAATGCCTGAAAACACTAATCCAACATGCATACCACATTGTTCAACTCATGGCAGTATTACACTTCCTGGCCACAGGGTCCTTCCAATATACAGTGGCCATATCTAGTGGAAAGTCCAAAACCTGTTCAGTGTTTTGTTAAGTGATGTGCAATCAGCAATGATGAAACAAATTAACAGCTATATCAGGTTCCCACAGACTTGTGGATTTAGGCAATGTGAAAGATGACTTCTCTGGTTTTGCTCACATCCCACATGTGGTGGGAGTCAATGATGGCACACATGTTGCCTTGGTGCCACCTCTGGCCAGTTAACAAGCCTATTGCAACAGGAAACACTTCAATTCTATCAACATGCAAGTTGTCAGCATGTTGAGTCTATACCTCAAATGTCTATGCCCGGTTCCCAGATTCAGCCCATGATTCCTTTGCAATGTGGAAGAGCACCATACCTCAGCTGATGTCACAACTGCAACCAGAGAGAGCCTGGCTGGTTGATAAGTCACATCTGTCTTGATTTTGTGTGTGCAACAGCAGGTGCTCCAACCATGAAGTGAGTGATTAATTGTTGCACTTATGTCTCATTCCTAAACAGGAGGCTCAGCATATCCAAACAGTCCTTAGTTATTAATGCCGCTGAGGAATCCAACTATGACAGGGGAAGTTAGATTCAATGAGGCCCATGGAAGAACTCAGCGGGCAGTGGAGCGGGCTTTTGGGTTCATGAAGGCCAGATTTTGCTGTCTGGACAGGGCTGGGGGGCCCTCCTCTACTCACCCGGGAAAGTGTGTCAGGTCACTGTGGCATCCTGCATACTCCATAACGTCACCCTGCGGAGGAATATCCCTTACATCCCAGAGGAGGGCGAGTCTGCAGTGCCACCAGGTAAGAATCCTGAAATGCCAAATGAAGATTACAGTGGTGAAGAGGAAAGAGCTGAGTTGCGACAAGATCTCATCAACAGCTTCTTCTCATGAGTGTAAGTATGTTTGGAGATGTCATGACTTTGACTGTACAATGAATTGTAGTTGTGATAATGTGTGGATTTAATTTTTGGAAATAGTTAGGGAGCTGATGCTCAGGCAAAATTAGCCAAAGGGTGTTTGATGAGGTAGCTTTTGACACATTCACATCTTGATGATGTTGCTTGGTTTGTGTGAGATTTATTGTAATGCGCTTCCTAGAACTTTCAACTCCTTGCGAGGCCGGGGCAGGAGCCAAGCCCCCTCGCTTATTGGTTCCTGGTGATTTGGGGCGGGGAAAGCCCCTTCAAAACTCATTGCGCACCCGCTGCCGCGGGTCACGCTTCCAAGAACTTTCAACTCCTTGCGAGGCCGGGAGCCAAGCCCCCTCGCTTATTGGTTCCTGATGATTTGGGGCGGGGACAGCCCCTTCAAAACTCATTGCGCGCCCGCTGCCACGGATGCGCTTCCAAGAACTTTCAACTCCTTGCGATGCCGGGGCAGGGCCAAGCCCCCTCGCTTATTGGTTCCTGGTGATTTGGGGTGGGGACAGCCCCTTCAAAACTCATTGCAGCGACCGTTAGAGGCCGGGCTGGGCCATCCCCCTTTTCTTTTGCTCTTGGGGGTACCTCTGTTTGCTTGCTATCTGCAGCAGGGGCTGTGGAGTGTACAAGCTATTTCACGGTGCGGGATTCCCAATAGCAGTAAGGGGGGCCTGTTTATATTCCAATAGTCAAGGCCCCAAGCCTCCAGTAAGAAAGATGGGCAGACGGCGTGGGGGGGGGTGTTGAGGAGAAGCCTGGACTTAATAAAACCCTAGATGTTTTTTTACAAAAGGCCGTCGGGGCTTTAGAGAAAGAAATAGAGCTGGTGCAGCGCTGTTTAGCTGTCCCATCTTCTCCAGCTATCATTACAGTCAATAACGGCCCTGCTACACAGCCCCCCCTGCATATAGGATCCCAGCCTAGACCGACCACTTTTCCCTTTTCCCCTGTTGGTAATCTCCAGGAGTTTCATGGTGAAACGCCAAATGATGCCATCACCCCTGTATTTCCAATCCCGTCGACCAGAAGTCCTTCCAAGAGAGAGCCCCCAACCATCGTCATTCCCAATCCCAAGGGCAAAAGGAAACGTAGGGAGCCCGCCATTATAAATAAACGTACCAGGACTTTGAGCCCCCCCCCATTCGACCCAGCTCCCTAACAAGGATATGGATCCATCCTCCTCGCTTTCTACCGATAACCAACGGTCAAATGAGTCTATTAGGGTTCTCATAAGGGAAGAGATCTCTAAGCTGCTTCTTCCAATTGCAACCCGCCTTCAAATAATAGAGGAGAAACTAGAAGCTTTTATTAAGACCCAGAAGCCAGTACTCTCCACAACTATAGATACCCAACCCCATTTGTTCTACTCTCACTCTACTCATGAGCAGGTTAGTGCCAATAGACGACCTGCCCAAACGAGTAAGAGCTATCTTCCCTCTACAAATCAAGATATAACTAGTTCCGCCAAAGCATCAAATACTCTGACTATTTCCTTGTTGTTGGCCCCAGTCCCTCTTCCAGAAAGGATATCCCCCGCTAAATTTAGTGCCTAATACTGGCACCTCCAACTCCCTTTGTGATCAGGTTCCCTCTGGCCCCTTGAAGAGGACCCAGATCATTGGTCCAACTGGAACAAGAGTACTGCAACTCCCCCCGGAGTCAGGCCCATATGTTTTGGTTATCTCTAATGTGCCTGTACTTAAAACCAAATCCTCTGAATCTTTCACTGAGCTTAAAAACAAGGTCATTCACTGGTTGCATGTCAATGCTGGGTTTGCATTTTCCATGACATCCTCAATACTGATGGTGAGAAGGGTTGGGTGGGTGGGCTCTCTAGAAAAGATCGGTACAGGGGACTGAATTGTCATCAATTTCAATTCCTCTCTTCTTGTACGGCAGCTTGTGTTAAATGCAGATAGACCATATCCCTCAGTGGGCATGGTCTCCCTGTGTAGATTACAAGCATTCTATTCGCCCGCACGGCCATCCATGAATAGGCAACCATCACTGTTTTGAAAAGTTCCCCTTGACACTCAGACACGGTCTAGCTTTGACCTTGGCCTTAGACACCCTTCGGTGTCGCTTTCGGAGATAGATTGACTATGCGATGGATTGTGGGGAGAGGCTCCCAATACTTATGTTCTTGAGCACATCAACCACTCTGCTCTTAATGTTTCTACTTTAGCAATTCCATTGTCCCCAATGAACCCAGATATTCGGGGAACTTCTGAAAATATTTTTCTTTTAGCTAACAACGAGGGGGCCCCACTTTTTACAACCACCTCCAGTGAACTTGGGCTCCGCAGTTTAGACACCCTACCAGATATGAATTCACGGGGTTCAGCACTTCGCGAAGTGCACATCACACAGGACAACACGGATATAGGCAATTACATGTCAGCGGGGAATAGTATGGTTCCCTGCTGTATTGTTCCTAGTATGAAACACCCCTCAAAGGAAGCTAGACACATCAAGCCAAATGATCTTGCCAAGGTCCTCAGTTGGAATATAGCAGGGCTGGAAAGTAAATTGCAAAACCCGGAATGGGGTCAATTTATTGATGCACACCTACTATGTTTATTTCAAGAAACTTGGGCGATGGGTCCCAAACACAGATCAGGTTTCAGAAGTTATTGGGTTCCAGCACGAAAGTCGCCCTCTGGGAGACCCTCGGGAGGGCTACTTACATGGTTAAGTAGTTCGCTCAGATGTAAAGTTGTAGCAATAGACACAGGTTGCCCTGATTTACAAGCCTTACTGCTAATGATCTCCGAGGAGAGATCTTTATTAATAATTAACGTTTACATCAGGAGTGAGGGCAGTCCTGTAGATCACGATGCCTTATCCTCATTGGACAGCCTCCTTAAAAATAATTTATCTCACTTTATTCTGATTGGAGGGGACTTTAATGTTACTTTCGAGCCCAACCCCCTGGTTCAAAAGATATATCAAGAAGAGGATGCCTATTGGGGGATTCCACAGTTAGTTTCTAACAAAAGACCGAGATTGAATAAAACAGCGCGTTTAGTGGCAGATATTACAATAACATACGGCCTTCGAGCCTGCAATGGTCGCTCCTGCTCCGACATAAATTTGAATCCCACTTTCAAACGAGGAGGGTCCAGAAGCCAGATTGATTATATACTTCTTGACATCCGACTGTGGGGCCACATGTCTGATATGAGAATACAAGAGCATGAAGAGAGTGACCACGACCCACTGATTCTATCGACTAGAGGCCTATTCCCTTTACTTGAGACACCCCACCCTAAGGCTTACGCCCGACAGCTAGCGTTATCAAACAATAGATGCAATATAAAATGGGAGTCTGTCATCACATCCCCTGATCATCTCTCATTAATATATAATCTGTTAGCCGATCAAATGGAGTGCATGCTTCAATACAAAGAAGACGGTGAGGGTGATAGGCTTTTAGCAGCTCATAGTAAACTGTTTGATTCTTTAAAACACCTTTTCACAAAAGAGATTATTAGCAATCCCAAGAAAAAGTGCCGGGCATGGTGGTTTAACAATTTATGTAGGGAAGCACAGCTCACCCTACTGAAAGCTCTAAAAACAGGCCAAGTTGAATCTATAAGAACAGCCAGAAAAGACTATAAGAACGAATGCACCAAGGCACGTAGAAATTGGGAAGAGGCTAGATGGGATGCTATTCTGGAGACCGCTAAATCAAATGATACCTCCAGATTTTGGAAATTAATAGCTGAAAAACGTGGAGACTCCGCCTCTGTACCTGGTACATCAATTCTTCCTGCAGCTTGGGTTGAGCATTTCGGTCAATTGTATGCAGGACCACTCGAGGTACCTTCTAGGACCTCTGAAGTTCTAATAACTCAAGATGCTACCCCGATTATATTCACCTTAGCTGAAACATGTGCCGCAATAGATTCATTAAATGGGGAAAGGCTCCAGGTCCTGATAAGATTCCGGGCGACTTATACAAGATAAGACCTGATATATATGGGCTCCTTACTTTAATCGAATCTGCAATGCAATTGCAGCAGGAGCCCCTATCCCTTTTTCATGGAAAGGGGCTGAGATAGTTCCCATCTTTAAAAAAGGTAGTCCCAATAATCCAGCTAATTATCGACCGATTAGTCTCCTGGATAATTTTCAAAAGATTTATGCTAAACATCTCTTGTGCCACCTCGATGAATGGATCTCGGAATCTAATGCTCTATCAAATTTACAAGCAGGGTTCAGACCTGCCGTGAGCACTATTGGCCAAGTCTTGAGATTCCTGGCAATTAAATGGAAGAATGTGGACCTAGGGGGGGGGAATCTGTATGTGGTTTTCATAGACCTGAGAGCTGCATTTGATCTGATCCCCAGGAACAAGTTATGGCTAACACTCTCTAATATGGGGGTTCCCTCAGGTCTCTTGAATCTCATCACCCAACTCCATGACAATACCTATGCACAAATTAGATGTGGCAAGGAGGGCGAGTTGACTGATTCCGTAGCTATTAATAGAGGAGTCAGGCAGGGGTGCGTTCTGGCTCCTACTCTTTTTTTGCTTTACATCAACAATTGTATCAGCTACCTGGAGAATTGCGTTAACGATTCGCCAAAATTGGCTCAGGATAAAATCCCCTGTTTATTGTACGCGGATGATACAATTCCGTTAGCTAAATCAACCATGGGAATCCAAAATTTGGTTAACCAATTTTGTACTTTTTGTAGGGATTTTGGGCTTGACGTTAATGCCAAAAAAACGAAACTCATGATATATAGCACTCTAAGAAAACGTCCACGTGTCAGAATTGAAATGAACTCAGTCCCGCTGGAGAAAGTGGATGAGTTTGACTACCTGGGAATCAGATTATCGACCACAGGAAAATGGGAGGCTGCTATTGATAAAGGGGCACTTGTCTTAAGTCAAAGAGGTGGGGCCCTAGTACGTAGGTCCAGAAAGGCTTCAAGTTCCCCTCTGACCATAATTGCTGAGATCTATAACTCCCAAATCCGTGCAGCGGCCCTGTATGGAGCGGAACTTTGGGGATTGCATAGAAGATTGGACATTTTACAAATAAAAGAAAACAACTTCCTTAGACAGGTCTCCCGGTTAGGGGTGGGCACTCCAATGATCCCTCTCAGGCTCGATTTAGGACTAAATAGCATCAAAACCATAGCGGCCCTGAGACCACTTTCCTATTGGATTCGCCTATGGAAAACTGCTGAACTCGAACCATTCAGGATGGCGGCGAGAGAACTTATAGCTACTCCCCAGGGCCCGACCAAAATTCAATGGTTGCAGGAGATTAAATCTGCTTGGGTTAAAATAGGTCTCCCTCATTTTTGGGAACACCCGGAGCTGATTCCCAATAACGCGAGACAGCTTGTTAAAAGAAGATACTGGGAAAAAGTCAATGAAGATATACTGCGCCAAAATGGGATGGGCAGGTTAACAACGGAATTCCTTCTACTCAAACATGAACCTTGTCCTGAGACTTTTATGAACCTCCCCATGCCACCTTATGCTCGTGCCCTTTATCTCCAGCTTAGATATGGTTCCTTGGGTACTAATAACCATACGGCCCACTGGTCATCCAGCGACCCTTCAACTGATAGATGTATATCTTGCCCTTATTATAAAGAAACAGTAGAGCACATCCTGTTCTTTTGCCCTTCATACAAGAGCCCTAGAGAAAAATGGATCCTTCCCCTCTGCAAAAACCTATCACTATTGGACAGAGCTAATGCCACTAGAATATGCATGCAAATACGATACATCCACACTGGTAGCCTCCTCAGTTACTAAATTTTTATTGGAGGCTTGGTGTATCCGCCGTAGGCTCACTTTTGTGAAGGGCTCCTACAGCTGGATGAGCCTTTGTTTATAGAGGGAGATTCCAATAAGATACACATTTCTTCGCACCTCCTCTCATTTTTTAAACGTGTTATGCACCCTGCTATTATTCTGAACGTGCCAATTTATATGCAACATCTCTTTTGTATTTTAGTAAGAACTTGTGGCCCTTTGTAGGAGTAAATTGAGATCGCACAAGCTTATAGAGACATTTTTTATGCCAAACCGTCTAAATTGCTGTATTTTAAGTCTGATTTTATCTTCAGCTATAAGGATTTTACTGAAATATCTTTTATGTTAGTTGATTACTAGATCTTATTAGTACCCTGCACGATTGTTACTATGAAATACGATGAGTTATTGTGCTTCCAATGGATTTTAAATATTTATGTAAGATTGTTATTTTTTTATGGCCCAAATTCTTTGGACCGAATGTATTTAAATAAATAAAAAAATACTTTGTTCTCCTGATGCTTGCTATGTGACTTGTGTCATATGTATGATTTCATACCTATACTCCTGATTTTGTTCTTTGTTCAGGTACCTTCACCATGACATCTTCATGTGGGCATTTCAGAGTTGTGACATTGTCAGGAATGTGATGCTGCTGTTTCATACAAAGTGGACATGGATTGTTCCTAGGAATGTAGGTCACAGACTTTGGGTGAAGAAGACCTGTGCCAAGACAGCTTGCACAGTGATAGGATGGAAGTGCAGGACACTCCATTGGACGTGTTCCTTGTTGTGTTGTGGCCCTGATGCATCATGTGTGTCATCATGTTGTCAGCAAATATGTAGTTCTAGGTCAAAATCATGTTAGTTTTCCTTCACATTGGCTAAACACTCTTTTTGTATGAACTGTATGTAGCTGTTGATGTGTTTCATCATTGTAGGCCAAAGTGCCTGTGGTACATCACTTACATGTGTTTGTGTCATACCTTCAGATGCAGAAGCACTGGACTGTAAGGACCCTGTGATCAGAAACTGGTGTGCTGCCATCTGTCTGAGTCTTGCATTATATGATGTTGGATTACTTTTGTGTGGTAAGCGATATAGCTCCAACTGATGACATCAACCACTGTAATATTTGTCTATTCTACAGGACAATGTCTAATAAATCCCTTACTTCCATGGTCTGGTGGTCTGTACCTGTAAATTTGATACTTTACCCAGTATAATTCAATCATGTGATGATTTGCTATGTTTCAGACATATTGACAGCCTATGCGCTGAACAATTTAATACAATTTCTTCTTTGACAAAACACTTGCATGTATGTGTTTGTGTGGAATAGTTGTAATCCTGAGCTGGACACTGTTGGATCATCATCTTATGGATCAAATGGTCTGACATAGCTACATGGCTAAATGTGAAATTTAAGACAGCAGACAATGAGTTTGTGATGGGTGAATGTATTGCAATGGTACTACATACAAAAATATTTGTGACAGAAAGAAACAGAAATGTAAAGGGAAGGGGTCAGCCATGGTGAATGAAATCATTGGAGTAGATGCCACACCACTGGAATTTCAAAGTCCAGAGTATTCCTCCCTTTGGAAATGAAATGTGACTCTGGGTCAGTCCACAGAGTATATGTGTGACACACAAAGGGGGACATTAAGGAAGAGGCTTGTTGCTGACAGTGGTGGGTATAATGCCAAAGGCATCTCCTGGATTCTTGCATGGACATCCCCGCTTAGGAGGGAAGGGATCAGCTGCTACAGAATCTGGGATGTCTATTGGTGGTTGTGCCTCTGGAAGGTCCTCCCTTCCTGTGGGTGGCGCCAATGTACATAGGTCTGATGTTGTTGACTCAAAGGAGGAAGATTGGGTGAAAGAGCCCTGCTCAGGGTTGTATAAATGTGCCTCAGCACCCCTGTTAGGGAGGCCATGTTTGAATTGTTTGCCTCCATTTGTTCACCCATGTCCCCATGCATGTCTCTCTGCAGCTTTATTTCCAAGCATTCACTCATTCCTGGCCCATCATACCTTGGGAGTTCTGATAGACCCCCAAGACTTGGCTGATGGTATCCTGCTTGTGAGTGGTCCCACTAGCCTCACTCTGTCAGGCCACAGCACCCGTCCCAAGGACCCTACCCCCACAAGCCTATGCCCTTTGCACAGGGTGCCCTCTACCACTTGGTCCTGGAACTTCAGTGTCAGAATTATTGTATTGGACCTGGGGATCCAGGTCTGGGGGACACAAGATGGTGTAAACTTTGCTAGGTACACCATTTGGGGGTGCGTTATTGCCTGTGATGTCAATGCAACAGGGCTGGAAGATATAGTTGTGGCCACAGTGAGACTCACTGTTGTCATCTGACCAGGTTGCCCGGATGAGCCAGGACCATCCTCCATGTACACAAGTCCAGGAATGTTATCATCACAGAGGGCTTCATCCGGGGGTGAAGAGGTAGTCTGGTCAGTGGACGAGGTTGCCAGCTGCACTTGTTGAGTGAGAGAGTACATTGTTATTGGCTGAAGAGTGCCATTTACGTTCAAAGATTTTGTGTTACAGTAGGTGGAGACATTGGACATTCTTAAGTTGTAGGGTAGCCCATTGTGCCATGTCACCATGGTTTTGGAGTTCTTGACATGCATGTGTGACGCTTGCTTGGACTATCAGACTGAAGCAGCTCAGAAGATGACCTGATCATTTGCAGTGTGGATGGGAATCTGTCCACAAGGTCTGTTATGATACTGGAGACATCACACACTACCTGCACAGTGAGTGAGTGTAATCTTTTCCTGTTCCTGCAAAATAATTTATTTGCGGAGGGGGGGTCGCGTATGGCAATATGTGTGCTATCAGCACAGCCTATGACATAGGGGAACCATGCTACCCTGCAGAGCATCAATTTGGTTTGTTGTATTGGGAAAAAATATATTTTGGTGACGTTTGCTCACCATGGTGTGCAGAAAACCTGCAAAGGAACCTCGAAAAGGCACGTTGTGACCCCCCCCCCAGCCACTGCCATAACCCCCTGGTAACTGCCAGATGCTAAGAGGTGTAGGCAACATAATACCTGGGCATATGGTGGGATTGCCTTGCTTCTGAGTGTTGAGGCCTGTAGCTGAGGTTGTAACTCAGTGATTAAATCAAGAATTACCGGATCTGTACCTCTCATAAATCTCCTCCTCAGTCTGTTCAAACAGGGTGACCCTCACCCTAAAAATCCTCTCTTGTCTTCTCCTCTTTCTTTGGGTCCCTGCCAAAATCCTCATCCTCTTCACCAGAGCGTACAAAGCTGCCATTCTGAGTTAGCCTGATGCATTTTGGGTGCCTTTTTATATTTTGCACCTGGGTAAAACCTGATCTGAATCAATAGTAATTGCATTTCCTAAATGCCTAATTTGCAACTGGTGGCAATTAGGAAATCTGTTTGCATATGAGGTTAGTGAGTTGCAATATGGAAATCCCTATTTGCGAATTCCTATTTTGTGATTTACAAAATTTGATTTTCACAAAGTACGAATCGCAATTTTCACCACCGCAAATGCCTTTTGTACATAGCAACATAGCTTTTTGCATTTCCTAACAGCCCAAAATTGCAATACACACCATTAGGAAATGAAAAGGTCAAAATGCATAATGAGTCACTGTACACAAGTCCCATGTCTTGAATTATGTTTGGATGGCAATGGAAAATCTCCTGATGTCCTGGAGGACGTTCTACATCTGGAATTGAAGCCTCTGGTGGTGTTTTGTCTACCCAGTGTTAGAGAAATGTCACAGGTGGAATTTTCTGCTCAATTCTGTCCCTTACTGTTCACATAACGCATCAAGATTCACATTTACAAAGTTTTTGCATCAGTCTTTTGTCTCAGCCCTACAGAACATCCTTATGGATCATTAAAAGCCATTCAAATGTTGATTTGCATGGCTTTATAAGAAAAAGTAAGACACCACAGTGCATTACACTGCTTGTGTTACTTTGCATCAGCAAAGCATTCCGTGGGTGGTGCGTGGGCATTCTTGTGGAGCCACCCATGGATTTTTTTACGCAAACCCATATTTACAAACAGATGTGTGACTGCCTGAGGCTGGTGTAGCAGTAGAAATATGTTTATTTCTCCATGATAATGCCTTTTTGCAACTGTGCTGCATTCTGCAGCACATATGAAAAGAGGAAAAAGCCTCCAAGGATAGCTTTGTGTACGAAGTACCCCTCCCTTTATGACATCTATCCTAACCATTATGCAGGCACCCTTACAATATGGTGCAAGGGTCCCTGTATTGGTTCTAGGCAGCACAAAATGCACCAGCACAATGAGGATCCAGAACTGCCCCATGTCTTTGAAAATATGACGCAATTCTGCTCTTTTTCTTTCACATCATTTTACTTGCAATGCTGCGTTGCGTGAATCCTTTGTACATATGCCTCCAAATGCCTATGCATGAGAGGGTTTATTTATTTCTTGCACCTGAGTTCCTGATTTATTTCCTGAAAGAAGAAGACATTTCTTGTGGGCCACAGGTAGCTCTACTTCCATGTGCATGTCACTTAGAGGTAAGAGCCCTGTTCATATCACTGAAGGCAAGTATAGGATTTTGAGATATTGCAGAAGCAAGTGTATGTGGTTGACCTTGATTTGTTATCACACTAAAAAAAGAACTCTCTTTGAAAAGCACAGGAAATAAAACAGTAAGACGAAAAATAAAAAGAATACAGTACGTTGTACTCCCTGCAGGTCTTTGAACCTAATGTGCCTTTAATAATGACACAGGAATGCAAGATACAAATGCATCTCACCCCTTATCCAGAGTTCAGATTTTAACACATTTTCTAAGGCTGAAAGTTCGAGAGGATTCACAAAAGTGTTTCAGGATCTAGGTAATTTTTCATTAGACAGAGCCTTTTTCTGTGCTACCGAAGGAATTTCACCATGCGATGCTGTGGCAGTGCATTAGTCAGGAGTGGAAGACTGTGAATTGATGTATGCTGGGTCAGACTGTTAGCTGTAATGATGAATACCTGTGCTCTGAGGAATTAAATGTAGTTGTTTCACCAGCCTGTGTAAAGTTTGCCCTGTCATTTAAAGAAGGTATTTGAAGAACATGCAAGTTGAATTTTAATTTTAATATTTTCTCAGTCTGCTTAAGTACAGTTAGCCTTTACTCTGCGAAATGTCAACAGACTTCCCAAGTGAGCGATATTATAAAAAGATGAAATGTCTTCTGTTCACTCTGATATGAATGGCAAAGTGTGGCTATCAGAACACACAGGTTTATCGTGCTATCACCCTAAACCAATGAAAGTAGAAATATTACCGAAGTCTTACCTGGTATTGCAGCATTTAAGGGACAAATGTCCCTTTATCTTGTAAATTCCTTTGTTCCTGCTACTCACAACTTGTTAATTAGTAAAACAGAAATATCATTAATGCTTATTTGTTTTTTAAATAAATTGTTTTAGAGTACATACCATAACCTTCTGAATGTCAGAGATCTGTAGAAGCAAAGATTATATAACTGAATTGACGGAACCACAGAATGGGAGGCATGGTTACAGCACTAAAACAATATTATAACTATTAAAAGTACACCAAAAGTCATGATCGAATATGACTCCAGCTTCTGCACTGCTCTGTCACAAAAAGCAGCACTCCGTTTGTCCTCCAGAAGTAGTGATAAGCTTCTTCCACCCCCAAACTTACCAATGCACTGACATCCCAGTAGCTCTAACATTGCCTTTGCCATGACTAATCCCCCTTTTTACATCTGGGTAGAGATCACAGCCGTCACAAACCTTATGTGATCAATAGAAAAAACCTTTTGAAGGTATTACTGAGAACTTGGGCTTGGACACAAGTTGAGTAGTGCTTGTATTTTACTGGTTTGTATGGTATTTTATGGCAGCATTTATACAGTGCTTACTACCCTTATGAGGGGAGCTGAAGCGCTTGCCAACACCATGTATGTTTTGTTTTGATCCCATGTGGGAAACGTTTCCATATCATGCGTGATGGCTGCCGAGCTGCAAGTATGGTGTTATTTGAAGCAGCACATAGCAGTGTGGTGGATAATAAGGAGTAAAGAGACAGACAACAGTTTAAGGTTTTCAGTATGCTGGTAGCTGTGAACAGCTCTACTTGTCCTGTTACTGTATTTCTTAGGACACAGTCTGTTTAGCTGGTTACTGCACTGGGTTGTCTAATCTGAGATTTTGTGTATAGTCGTGGTCCTGAGCGGGCATGGTTGGAGGGCGATAGAAGTGGGGAGATCTGTTAGGATGGGTTTTTTTATTATCACGCCATATCTGAGTATCTTTGTGAGATGATAATAAGCGGTGACATTGTATGAATGTATGGGACCGGTAGAGGTGGTCTATATTAAAGTCCTCTGAATTGTTCAGCAATGTTTAACCGATCGCTTAAGTTACTTCAGAGCTGTTCATTTGATGATGTCTGTTTTTTTTACTGCACAGTGCTGGTGATGCACAATCATTGCAGATTTGTCTCGTGTGAATTTAAGATGTATAAGTTATAATTTGCTGGTGACCACTGTGTATTATGGTTTTAGTAATATTGTGGACCATAACTGTTATGTATATGCAAGGACATAATTATATAACGCCACGTCAAACCATACATCAGCCCTTCTTAATTTACCTGCATGTTGAAAGCAGTTTGTTGGTTGGGTTCTTTGCAGTTCCTAGGCTGTAACCTGAAAACAGTGCTTGAGGCTGCAACTGTCTCTTGGGCCTGTTACTGAGATGTAAGTGGTGCAGTTATCTAGGAAACAGACAGGTTTTTAACTGTTTTCGGAAGTGTATATGCTCCTGGGTGCATCTAGTGTTGGCTGATAGTGAGGGCCAGACCTCAGTGGCTTGTACTGGGAAATCAGTGCCTCCTATGGATTTGTTATGGTAAGGTGGTATGATGACAAGTGGTTCAAACCTGAAGCGCAGTGTTCTGTTTGGTTTGTTTTGCTTGAATTTAAATTGAAAGTATAGCGTTCCTTTCCCTTGGGAGCCTCGGCAAACAATGCTGAGTGCCTTGAATGTTGCCCTTCCAGACAGAGGATGGATTCTCATGGATGAAGGTAGAGAAGAATATGTGCACCAGCATTTTGAATCTGTTGTATTTTATGAGTAATGAGTGCGGGTGCACCAAGGTATAGGCTATTGGTATAGTCAAGTTTGGAGATTAAAAAAGTGAAAATAGTTTGCAGTTTTTGTTGGTGTACAAGATATGAGAAGATGAGATGTAGTGTTGTCATTGTGTAGAAGACACTCTTTATGTCATTGTTAGCATACCGTATCAGGGATAGGTCTGAATCTATGGTTCTTTCTAGGTTTCTAATTTCTTTTGCTGCTGGAGGTGCTTGATGTTCCTAAGGGCATATTTTGGAAGTATAGTACTTTTGACATTTTCAGCAGGTAAAAATCTCTGTCTTTACAGCATCGAGCTTTAGATGCTCATTTATCATCCGTGTGTTTATCGAACAAAGGCAGTCATCAAGTTGAGAATTTTAGAAGCCCTAGGGGCTATCCATTGTTAAAATTATTTAGATGTCTTCTGCATAGTTGTAACAGATGGGGTTGTATGATTTAATCATATTTGGTAAGGAGGTAGACGTTGAACAACAAACAGGAAATGATGGACCGCTGACGAACGCAACATTGTCATGTGAGGAGTTGATGTGAAAGATGGTAGGAAGACTTCACTTTTTTCTGTGTGATAAGAAGCAATCCATTCTAGAACATTTTCAGGGATTGCAAAAGAGATGAGGTCTTTGCAAGACCGTGTTGTGGTGGACAGTGTGAAATGCAGATGATATATCCAGAAGCAGCAGATTAGTTACTCTGTTTTTGTCCACTAAGTTTTTGATCATCCCAGAAGAAAATGATGGCTGTCTCTGTGCCTCGGCCTGGTTTAAAGCCAGACTGTTGGTCTGACAATAAGCTATAATGTTCATTAAAGGCAGAGAGCCGAGTAGACACTGCTCTTTCAAACATTTTTCCTAATAATGGTCCATTTGATATGGGCCTGTATTTTGCTGGGTTGAGGGTTTTTTTTTGAGAAGGGGTCTATTGTAGGAGGAATTTAGCTTAGTGAGAATGAAAATGGTTCATGGGTCTTGTTGAGCAGGCATCTGTCTTCCTCCCTTGAAAGGTTGAATGAAGAATATTGAACTGTGTTGGGCAGTCTATGCCCAATATAACAGACTTGAAGGCAATAGGCCTAACATATTCATTATGAACAGCATGTATTGAGGTCAATTGGCATTTAAGGGTAGATTGTTGTGACTCTGTATTGAAGCCTGCAGATAGGTCTTTTGCTACATGGGTTCTCACAAATTGCCATAGTCAGCTAGGGTTTTGTTGTTGGTGATGCTCACAAACTGTGGGGATAGATGATTTGCAATATCATAACATAACTAGGCCCTCTTGGGAGTGGTTATTGTTTTGACAATGTTAATTTTGAAAACATTTCCAATTTTATCACTGTTTCCTGAAGGTTGCCTTGTAGGAAGTATTATGCTCCAATCTGGGTGTCTCAGTTGATGAAGGTGGCAAAGTCAATGATAAAAGCAATAGGCATGATTTGTTCATTGGGAAAAGTATTTGAGATGCCATAGGTCTGATCTGTTTGGTATGAAAGTTACAACTAAGGTAGTAGGCCTAATTTATTTAGTATGAAAGAACTAAAAGGACTTTAAAGGTGGATTGTTATTAACCATGTTAAAGTCTGCAGGAATGTTAGATGAAGTATCACAGATTCCCTATGTAGGAAAGGCTGTTGGTGCTGATCAACCCCTTTGGCAAAATCTAGTGTTAGAAGATTGGCACTATAATAGGAATTGCTAGAATCTCTTTGGGTGGCCTGCAGGCTTGTTTGTATTTCACGATCCTGTAATAAAAAAAATAGAATTGAAATAAACATATCTATACATATAGAGGGTCTCGGGTAAGCCCTCTTCTGCACTGGGCTGTATCGGTGTGATTTACACTTTGCTTCCATCTACTTATCCACACAGCATGGAGCAAGGGTCAGCCCACTTCAACCATTGGCTCTCTTGCCGTGTGAGTAAGAGCATTTTTCTAATCCAATGTGCACAGTTGATTGAAAATTAGTGCACTTTAGTATTTGGGATGGTCAGATTGCTCTTTCGTTTTCCATGTTTTCTTTTATTCTAGGTTAGCTTTCATTTCCTGACTTCTATTCTTTTATTTTCATTTTTAGAACACACTACTGCTTCCCAGGCAGTGCTAATGGATTGCTTGGTTTCTGCTTATTTCAACTGCAGCGCACACATCCTATCCCATGCAACCAAGGCCTATAAATCAGGAGACCATTGAGGAATAATATTCTCCATAGTTGCCATTTCCATATGTCAAACATGTTAGTTTTAAACAATGCAGACATTATGTGATTTTAAACAGTGATACACCATGTATAATATCATTGCACAATTGCCATTCACTGATTTATTTATTTATATTGGGTAATGCAAACATATGCCTGCATGCATATGTTGTTGAGCTTGTGTGTTTTATTGTGGTTGTGTAAGTGGGTGCGTGCATAAATGAGTCAGTGATAGGATGAGTGAGAGACTGCAAGTATGCTGACTAATAGAGTGCCTAAACACATTAATGGTTGAAGTTACACTTTCATGTATAAGCTACACCTATTTGCATTGCCAATGATTACTTAGGGATGGATTTTGACAGCACAACTGTCAAGCTGCTCATTTGCTAACAATATTCATGGAGTGCACTTTAAATTATTCGTTTTCAACCATTGGCTTTCTTCAACCAGCTTATTTTAGCCAGTGGTTTGAGACTTTGTCAGTTACATCTTCCCTCAGCATAGTGCACCTCTTCTCCTTCCAGTTAGTCTGCTGAGCATCTCTTCTTTCAAATGCTTTGCACACCATTAAATGTTTGTTCAGTATTGTGAGCAGTTGGTCGAAATGGGATCAGTAGCCGCTAGTACTGTATGAAAATGGTGGGGCAGGTTGTGGCGCAATGCCAAAAAGACTCACCCCTGCTGGCTGCGTGGCTCCCCTCCTCAGAGTCCTGGACAGTGATGAGCAGGAACTTGCTTCACAACTTCCTGTCATGCAACCAATCCTCGAGCTGCTCCTATGCTGTTTGCAGCATGAACGCAGCTCCAGGACTGGCTGGAGCTGACCAACCCAGGGCTCATTTTGAGGCTGGGCGTCTGTGCCAGCAATTCCCAGTCTGTTTCACAGCCCGGGGTTTGCTGGGTCTACAGTGTGCATGTTAGATAGGCCAACTGTAGACAGCTGGCCTATCCGACATGCTCACTGGCAGCAGTCAGCATGTTGCTATCGCAACCCCACCCTCACAGATGTGCTGCAATAGCAGCATGGGCCGGCAGTGCAGCACACAGAATAATAAAATGGTTTTCACCATTTTATTATTCTGTGTGTTTACCTACAGCGCTAGCTGCAGGCAGGGAGACGCTCATCTGCCTGTTAGGAGGAACTGCCGCTGAATGGCATCTTTAATTAAATGATGCACCTCAATTCTCCCCATCTCCCGGACTTGAACAATCTCAGTCTACTGACGGATGCCAGAATTTTGAGGAGAAAACAGGAGGCTGTGAGCTTGACAAATGTACAAATTGACTCTCTGAATAATGATTTTCCAAAGAAGCAGGTGTTTGTTTGGTTGTCCATCAAAGATGGATAACAAGGCGTAAAAAGCAAGGAGGGCTCTCAGTAGCATGACATTACATCTGGTACCATGGTGATCAAGTGGAAGGGCTTTGCTCATATGCACCTCATCAAATATGCTAAAAAAACATTATTTACACAGGGATTCTATTAGATGTGTTATTCACTTTGTTACAATGTTTATGAGGGAGGACTACCTGGACACCTAGAATAAGATGCTGCCTTAGTTTGATGCTTTTCCTCAGTTGTGTGCTTTCAGTTCTGGAATAAACTATTGGGATGCTGCACACTTGAGACATCTTTTAAACAAATAACATAAATATAAAGCTGTGTACAGCATGCTGAGGCACGACAACTCTTTGACCAGGGAAGGAGAGCCTTCTTTGTGGCACGACATATACCATCCAGTACGATTATGCGTTTTACTCGGTACTTGGTAAACATCAGAAAACACATTTGATTTTTTCACTGCCTAGGTTCTGGGAGCCTTTTTGCTACTTGTGATTACCCTGCAGAACCTTTGCAGTGTATCCTGCAGTGTGGGTGTTCTCTACGGTGTTTAGTTTAGTTTAGTTTAATGGATTTATAAAGAGCATGGCTACCCGAAGGCCTCCTAGCGCTGAAGCGGAAACAAACTGGACAGAGAGGAAGAAAGTTAGGCTCTGAACAACAAGGTTTTCAGATTTCTGCAAAAGGAGAATTCATTACTGGTCTGACAAAGATCCAGAGGGAGGGAGTTCCAAAGTTTGGCTCCTTTATAGGACATGGATCTGCCACCCCACCGTGCTCTCCTAACCAGAGGGATCTTCATCAGAGAAGCCGTCGAGGATCTAAAAGACCTGTGAGGGGTGTAGTGTGAAGAGACAGGCCTTAGCAGGACAGGGCCCCTGTTCTGCAGCGCTCTATGCATAATGCAGAGGACTTTAAAAAGTATCTGTTGTTCAACCAGAAGCAAATGAAAGGAGGCTATAGAAGGTCTGGCAGATTGGAAGTTTGGAAGTTTCAGGAGGAGACGTGCAGCGGTATTCTGTACAGCCTGAAGTCTCTTTACTACATACTGGGGAGAGCTAAATAAAAGAGCATTGCCATAGTCCAACAGCAAAATTATGAGAGCTAGAACAATTAACTTTTTGGCTAAAAACAGACAAACATTAAAAGTTTTCCTTAGAAGTCTTAGTAGTCTGAAACATATAGCAGCCAGCTTTTTCGATTGGTAATCCATGGAGAGACGGGAGTCCAACCAAACTCTCAGACTCTTAATATTTTCTTTTGGAGGAGGCAGACTTTTCAGCCCTTCAGGGACTTAGGACGGGGACCTATGAAGGAAATAGTTCCCTAATAACATCACCTCTGTTTTGGCTTTAACTTGCACCACTGATGTAAAAGATGGCCTTTGAAGCATTTCAGTTCATCAGGTTCTCCATGAAACAATAGTTGATTGCTTTAATGCAATTTTGGGGTATTCACAATTCTATGAATACAAGTATATCTAATGCAGCAGATATGTTGGGGTAGAGATTGTTTATCAAGGATGCAGTTTCTGTTGAGTAAGATTGTCCAGTTTTTACTTTATAAGTTGACTCAAAGGTTTGATCATATTCTGTAAAAAAAAAAGATCATTTTATGTAGTAACGTTTATAAAATATTCTTTTCTTTCTTTCTTGTTTATTGGGAATACATTTATCAATAAAAGATATTCACAGTAACTTGCTGAATAAAAATACTTTTCAGAACTAACTTGTTTCTCGAAAGTCCAACTAACTCCTAGATATTTCCTAGCTTAAGAAACCAGAAGTGAAGTGCTAAATCACCTGGGTAACAAAGACATGTAGAATAATGAACTATTCTGCTAAAATAAATGTTATCTAGTGCTTAGGGAGCTGTGGCCAGCACCATGGAAGATGGCGATTATCTGTGGAGCTCCACCAAGCCCGCCACATTTATCAACAGACATCGATCCCACCCATAGTTTCCCAAACCGGGATTTCATCACCGCAACGAAAGACTGCATTGCGACGATCATTTTTCCCTTGTCGAGCGCTTAAGACGCTTTGTACCTGACTTCTATCGTTATTATCAGCACCATGTGGGCAAACCAAGATGGTGGTGTGCACTGTATGAAACCTGAAGATGAGCCCATTAACAAAATGTGGATGACGTGCCTCCAAACCTGGTGTTTACTCCATCCCTAATACTGCCCAGCATCCACGGGGACAGCAGCGTCTATATGTGATTTGCAGGTATGACTTCACAACATTCTCACCCAGTGTCCGTCAACACGAAATAATGCAATATAGTTAGTTTCCTTACTGAGGGCAAGGAGGATATGTGATCAAGCAAGCAATGCTTTAATTCACAGGTACATGAACTCCATTAGGGGACAGTTCTGCTGTGACACAAGGCGTTTCCTAAACAGCCCACTAAATATACTTTCGGTCACAATTCATCATTACCAGAGTGCCTCTTGAATGTGATAGGAATGTGAGTCATTTATTTGAGGGAGTGTATTTCGATAACTTGAACTCGATATCATGCCATGGTCCTTGAATACCATAGGATTTGCTTAGACTCCTCATTTGCAGTGGGACGCCGGGTAATAATCAATACCTCTCTCTATTCCATCCTGCCAGCCATTACATCTGTATGTGATACACCACCAATGTTCTCTGACAACATAGTACATTTGTCAGAATAACAAATTGTATTCAACCTTTTCTGTATCACATCACTGTATTTTGTTTTCCATTAACCATGGCTGAACAAAAAGAACTCAAATCTGGTAAAGACAAAGGAAGTAAATCCTGTTTCAAGAGATCGAAACATGACATGTCAAACCATGACTCCCCAGTCAAAGGAAAACATGAGAACCAGACTACTCTTGACATGATCCTCAAGAAACGTAATGAGGTCCACAAAATAGCACAAAGTACTAAAACAAACACCAATTTGCTACAAACGGACATCGTTGCAATCAGGAAAGAACTTAAGGATCTCAACCTAAGAGTTACAAATGCAGAGAACCATATAAGCATTTCTGAAAATCATCTAGTTGCACATTCCAAACACCTTCATAAAACCGACGAGTCTCTCCAGTATCTCAGACATGAAATAACGGAGTTTCTAGACCACAACAGACAGGGCAACCTCAGGATTTTTGTTCTCCCTGAAGGAGTGGAAGGAAAATCCCCCTCAGTCATTTCCTTTCTTGAACCATGGATACCATCAACCCTTGGTATTTCCTTCAAAACGTGCTGATAGGGTTTCTTCTTATAAACCTAAAAACATGATTAATCCACGTGTGCTGATATTCCAGCATTTACGTTTTCAGGATTCCAAACTTATACTTACCCACATGAAGAAAATCAGATTCCTTACTTGGCAAGGCTCGGAGATAAGCATTTAACAGGACTATGCAAGAGATACTGTCATGAAAAGAAAAGGATTTCTAGAATTAAAGCATATACTACTGGACACAGCAATCCAGCAATCCTCCGTCAGACCAGCCAAATGTAAGATGTCATACCAAGACAAATATCACATTTTCACTGATCCCGCTGACATACACGTTTTCCTAGACAATACCAACAAAACGCATATGGATGACTAAGCATCTGGACAAATGTGATGCCACCTTGCAATATGTTTTGTCTCATATTCTAAGCTCCATATCCTTTAATGAGCAGTTCGTCAGAGCACTCTACATATTGCTATTTTGCATACTTACATCAATGTGTACTTTTGCTAATTTTATCCTGGGTAGGCTTAATGTCTGCATTCCCACATATACCCCAAACTACTTCTCTTCCACTACATTTCACCACACGCTTTGCATCTCTTTACCAGGATCACCTAAAGCAAATTAAAACACTTAGGATATATTCTACATAAGCATGGTGGGTAAATTAGCTTACCTCATGACCCCAAGTGGGATCCCTATATATCATAACAGTACCCACACAATACATGTGCCTTATAAGGGCCAACATACAGTTGTGTTCACATATAATTGAATGTTTACTCTTCATGCAGTGCTAATTTTATCACATTGACTCATGGTTCCGATGTACGCTCACATCAATGTTCACCTCTAACTAACTATTGAGCACTTCATTTCCACACTATAATCTGTTCACTATGAATGCCTGAATTAAGTTCACAACTTCCCACTTAAATTCATATAAAGCATCATGCGGGTTACGCTTACTGATACTATTACCCCACTTAAAGTATCTGCACCCTCTCAAGACAGTATACCCACAACACTACCCTCACACATTTCTAACTAATAGTACCTCAGATGACTGTACAATCACAGAACATTCAGAATAATCACTCACTCAGTTACGAGGTCTCCCATCACAGGAGTTGTTTAAATCACGTAATGTTATTATATAGTTATATTACAGGTTAAGACTCTCAGGCTACATCCTAAGGTAATTCTTTTTGTTTTACTATTGCAGATACATGCTATTGCTTTCTTGTTTCTATTACAATGTTTGTTTATTGTTGACGACTTATGATCTCTATGTCTCTATTAACTAATGATGTGAACCTTGCGGCGGACCAGCACTCGTTTCTGTTTTGTTTTTTTGAATGTATATCCTGTACATTCTGTTGCTTGCACTTGGCTTCCTTTGCCTTGATTCCCATACCTCGTCCTTTGAGACATCTTCTTACACCTAGGGTGACACCTATCCCACCTAGGCCCCCTATATTTTCTCGATGCATCTTTCCCCTTAATGTGACATGTACACAACACGTACTAATCAGTGATACCCTTCATTACTCTAACCTCCATATTACCTAGCAATTTTACTTCTATACCAGGTCCTCGATTAACATGAATACTAATATGCTGAAAGTGTTTTCCCTCCACTCCAAAGGCCTCAACCTTTCAGTGAAACGAAGCCAATTTGGCGATTATTGTCACTCATTTAATGGCGAGCTGAATTGTTTTACAGAAAACAAGGATAGGCTATAAAGAGGCCTTATCTTTATGCTCTGGCAGGGTCTTGCACATTACTTGCTCAACTGCCATCTAAAAAAAGAAGGAAGTCCTTACACTCATTTCGAAATCCTCTAATCTCTCAGTCATCACCTCTGAACCTGACAATGATGGCAGATGGCTTATCACTCAATTACAGAATGCCAACTCAGAATTCTATTCAATAAACATATATGGACCTACCTCTGATGATCCTAATTTCTGGAACTCACTCTCTGCTAAACTTGCACTCCTCCCAACAGATGCATGCATTATACCCGGGGTGATTTCAATTTACCATTAGACCCAATCCTAGACAGGTAGTCTGCCTTTCGTTACAGAACACCTAAATCCCACACAGCTCTGCTCAGTTTATGTTCCACCCATAAATTGGTAGATATCTGGAAACTACACAAACCCAAGGGTAGCAACTTCACATTCTCCTCACCACCACATAACTCCTTCTCTAGAACAGATTGTTTTTTGCTTAATGCTTCACTCCTACAAAACACTGCCTCCACCACCATCGAGTCGATCACTATTTCAGACCATGCTGTTATATCACAGTGCTTACAGATTCTCCCTCCACCATCTAAATCTAAAGTGTGGTGCAGGAACTTAGAAGTTCTAGAAGATCCAACATCTATTAAAGAGCTGAAAGAGGAGCTTTCCCATTTTATTAAGAAAAAACAAAAAACGGTATCCCCCCCGGTCATCCTATGGGATTCCCTCAAATGTTATATGAGGTGGTCAGTTCATTTCCCTAATATCACATAGAAATAAACTTATCATTTCGACTCTTGAGCAATTATCCAAACAGATAAAAACCACTGAAACTCTCTATAGACAGAATAATGATCCAACTACCTAGACAAAGCTAAATTGTCTTAAAATATGAGTTCAATGCCACGATTAGCAAAAGAGCTCATCTTTGAGTTCAAGCACAAAAAGGCAAAAAACTCTTCTGTCTCAATAAAGCAGGCAAATCCCTTGCAGCCTATCTAAAAATAAACACAACAAAAACTCTATTTATCAATCAAAGACGACCAGAACAAACTCCAGATCACTACTGTAGACATTCTCAAAGTTTTTCAACACTTTCACACAAAACTATACACTCCTACAATTAGAACCCCAAAAGCCACTTGTTTGGACTTTTTGAAATCCTTACCAATCAAACAAATCTCAACAACAGACCAACAAAAACAGGCTATCCCAATTTCCAAGAACAAAATGATTCACACTATTAAATTTACCCCCCTGGGAAGGCCCGTGGTCCCGACGGTCTTCACTGAGACGATTCTTGACACCTTAGGTAATACCCTGACTCACTTTGCTTCTACAGGAAAGGTAGCAGGTTTAGCATCCAAAGCAACTATTGTGGTAATTCCTAAGGAAGAAAAAGACCACGAGGACCTGAAATTTTTTAGACCCATTTCCCTTATTAACATGGCGGCAAACATTTATGCGAAGATTCTCGCTCCCTCCTTGCCCACTTAGGGCCAGATGTAACAAAGGATTTTACCCATTCTGTGTCTATGGGGAAAAAGCTTTCCTACATATGGCCCTTAATTCCCAAAATATTACATCCTACACAATTTGGCTTTTTTAAAGGTTGCTTTGCTTGAGATAACATCCGTCTTTTCTTTCACATCATTGAAAAACCTCCAAATCACTTTCTCCTGCTGCTGCAGCCATTGCCGTGGATGCAGAGAAAGCCTTTGATAAGCTTTGCTGGTCTTACCTTGAAGCCGTTCTACAAAGCCATGACCTAGGACAGGAGTTTATTGCTATGACAATTATACTATACCATATTCCATCAGCCAGGATGAGAATGAACGGTTCCACCTGCCAAACATTTCTCCTACAGCAGGGCACTTGTCAAGGATACCCCCTATCCCCACTTCTATTACTTCTTGCAATTGATTCTCTACTTGTATTAGTCAATGAAGCAGCCAACATGCTGGGTATTCCATTTGATGGGGTATGCTATAAAACAGCAGCAAACGCCAATGACATACTGATTTTTACAGAAAGGCCAGCTCCAGCCACCTCAACAAGTTTTGCCAACATTACTAAATTTGCTTATTTTTTGGGCTTCTCTCTAAATAAATAAAAAACAGAGTTCCTCCCGTTGAATGTCCACTGTCAACCTTCTATAGTTGGCTCGTCCAATTTCCAATGGAAATCTTCCATCAGATATCTTGGTATATGGTTTAGTAATTACCTTAATTAATCAATAAGATGAGCATATAACCCTCAATAAAATAAAAGATTTATTGTCTGCATGGTCACCAAAACATATATCTTGGTTGGCTATAATGGATACCATTTAAATGATAATCTTTCCCCTAGTTAACTTCTTGTCTAGCATGATCCCATCATGCATTTCTCTGCATTTCTTCCGGAAATTAGACAAAGAGATGTTCTCTTTCCTATGGGCCACAAAACCTAGAATCATCTTCATGACTGGGGGGGGGGGTGTAACTTTCCTAACTGGAACCATTATCAAACAGCCCTCCTTGCCACCCAGGGTGCACGTTAGTTCGAAACAAACATACTGAAAAAAATCTGGTTGGACATTGAATTGTACATCTGCGCCCCACACCCCCTAATATCAACTCTCACAATGTCCTGTCCATCTATAAAACTCTCAAAGAAAATTATCAGACACTAAGGCCCTGATGTATACTTTTTGGTGCAAAACTGCACCAATGCAATTTTGCCCCAAAATGTTTAGCACCGGCTTGCACCATTTCTGAGCACCAGTATAGCACCATATTTATGGAATGGTGCAAGCTAGTGCAAAAGTAGGCTAACGTTAACAAATATGACGATAGCCGGGTGGGGCTGGCGGTATGGAAGAAGGGGGTTAAACACCAAAAAATTACGTTGGGCAGGTTAGAGTAAAACAAAATGACTCTAACCAGCCTAGCGTCATTTTGTGATGCAAACCCATCCATACCACATGACCCCTGTCTTAGAAAGACAGGAGTCATGCCCACCACCCCAATGGCCAGCACAGGGGACCAGGGTCCCCTGGGCATGGCCATTGCACCCAGTGCCATGTGGGGGGGGACAACTTCATGGCCCCCAATGGCACTTTAAACATAAAATACTTACCCCACGTTCCTATACTTACCTGGGATGGGGTCCCCCATCCTCCGCTGTCCCTCTGGTGTGGGTGGGGGTGTCCCTGGGGCCTGGGGAGGGCACCTGTGGGCTTATTCCATGGTGTTCCACCATGGAAATAGGCCCACAGGTCCCCTAACACCTGCCATGACCCAGGCATTAAATGATGGTGCAAAGCAAGCTTTGCACTATTAAATATGGGGCTAAGGCCATAAAGTCTATTATTGCACGGGAACGCCTACTTTGCATTGTTGTGTAGCCATTTTGCTATAGCTCCATGCACGTTATTTTAGCATACTAGTGGCATGAAAGAGGTCTTCCTTAGTGGTAGAGATTTAGCAGAAATTTAAATCTAGGCCAGGAGTATACCACTATAGGTGTCACTTACAATTGGGCAGTAATGGATTATCTGTCAGTGTCTGATGTCTGATCTTCCAAGATCTTAGTTCTCTTGTCTCATTTAGAGGTGACGAAAGTTCTGTGGACCCATTCACACAGCCACTCCCAGCTCTACCACCAGAATCACACTCAATGAACCTCCAGATTACAAAGGCAATCATTATGAGTTGCCGAGAACGCTAGCTACAGGGGAATACCACTCCAGCCAACTACAAGTGGTCCAGTGTTTCTGGACCTGAAATTACCAGGTCCAGAAATACTGGATCCGGTCATACAGGAGAGGGGAAGGGTCTGCGCACAGTGGCACAGCCTGACCCCACCTGCTTCTCCAGCACACCCATCACCAGCACAGCAAGTGGTAAATATCTTTGTTAAACTCCACGGAATCGAGGAAAATCTGCGTTAAATTCCCTGGTAATACTGTCTCTTGCAAGTAATTCCCTATTCTAGAGAGTTTAATTTGTGGCTTCCACTCTGTTCTAGGGAGTTTAACGTACGGCTCCCACTAACCTAAGGGGAGTTAACAGGATTTCGGAACGGGTGTACCAGAGGCCTGCTCTATTAGGTTGGTCTTTATGGCACATCAGCTTTTTTCTGTCTGTGACTACCGTGCATAGAAGGGAGGTCCAAAACAGGACATATAAAACAAAAAATGTCCCTATTGCGTTGGGGAAAAAATCCCAGCACATTAGAAACATTGATTTTTTTGTTTTTGAAAAACAAGCAAAAAGCCAACTAGTCTGCCTTGAGGCCATGGTGTGGTGGGCTGGCTTGGCCAGCTTTTATTATTTCTGACATAACAGTTTAAATTCATATTAGATGGAGCATTTTTGGCAAAACTGCACTTACAGCAAAAAGGGTATGAGTGATTTAGAATTTGGTGATGAATTACAATTCTACTGTTCCTGAGGGAAATTATGACTGCGGGTCTGAAGCCAATATATTGCGGAAGACATGAAGCCAAATTACTCTATTCTATATTTCATGTTTCACCTAGAAATTAGTTTGCTTTAAGTTATCATCAAAACATAAACCAGTCCTTAAAACAACAGTAAAAGCTTCACGAATTAGCACCTTGGGGTTTAATTTGCATAATCTGTGGGAATCAAGTTGAGAAGGGATTTGTGCTCCTCTCAGCTCACATTCCAAGAGTGTATTTTGAAAATTTGTGGATGCTAAATATTTAATTTGAATTCGATTTCGTGTGAGCACAGGTTCTACTACTTTTGCCATTAGGGTATTTTTCTAGAAAATCAACCTCAGGTGTGCATGTCTGCTTGGAGGTGCTTTTCATGTGCATGTACCCATGTTAAGAACTGAACAGTAGGTGTGAGCTATGGTGAGGTGTAGTTTACATGACTGTGTAAGCTGGAAGATGCTTCGTGCATGTGTTCACCCACACACGTAGTATTAGTTCATGTGTATGTGTGCAAGCGTATGTACTGATGTCATTGCATGAAATGTGTACACATTTGAAGATATTTGTATCTACGCTGATATTTAAGATAAGAAAGTGGAAATGAGAGAGCTGCAAGAGAAAGCATTTGAGACATAGTTAAGAGTGGTTGCGAGTAAAGCGAGCATTTTTACTCCCCAAAAGCTAGTGACAGCAATGAGAGCAGGCAAAAAGTGAAAATATATAGATCAATAGCAGTAAATGATGAAATGTTGGGGCGGTCACCATGAGAGCCTCAATTTCATTTCTGTTCTTCAAAAAACAAATAGAAAAGCAGCATATCATAGCAGTCCAAACAACTTCAAAATGTGCCCATGATTTGTTGATTTTCACATCTCCTCACATGCCATTGCATGTGATGCATGCCTTGATGTAAGGCCATCACCCCATGGTCCATATTGCATTGATTAGCCATCCGAGAGAAAGAGAGGTAGACGATTGAAATATTGAATGACTACTCGAATAAAAACAAACTGTAAACATGCCTATATGGCTCTACCAAATTTACTAGATACCCTGGGACACCCCTCCCTCTATTTTAGAGATCAAGGCGCTTTGAAGACCTTCCCTTAGTCAGAAGAACCTACAAGCACCTGTAAGGTCTCAGGCGCTAAATCGCCCTCTACTTCTTGAATTGCTGGAGTAGCTTTAACCCACAAAAGAACCTGTACTTCGGAGTGACAGCATGTGTCAAGACAACGATCTACAAATCAATAAAATAAATAGCTTTCCTTTGAACAATTCGGTCTACTCTGCAGCTTAATTTGCTTCTCCTTTTCTACATAACGTCAAAGAATAATGCTAATCAATTAATAAAAAATAACAAGGGGTATGGATTATGATTTACCGCCTGAGGACATGGTATTTAGATTACGCTCTTACATTTAGTTGAGATGTACCATGGGATTCGTCCAAGCATCCTTTGGATACTGCCACACAGTTTTCAAACTCTCACATATGACTATCACAAAAGACCGCGGCGGCCATTCTGGCTTTCCCGCTGGGCCGGCGGGCGCCCGCCAAAGGAGTGCCCGCCGGCCCAGCGGGAAAGGCACTGCAACACAGAGGCCGGCTCCGGATGGAGCCGGCGGTGTTGCAGGGGTGCGACGGGTGCAGTTGCACCCGTCGCGATTTTCACTGTCTGCTATGCAGACAGTGAAAATCATGCTGGGGCCCTGTTAGGGGGCCCCACGACACCCGTTCCCGCCATCCTGTTCCTGGCGGTAAAAACCGCCAGAAACAGGATGGCGGAAAGGGGGTCGGAATCCCCATGGTGGCGCTGCTTGCATCGCCGCCATGGAGGTTCAGCCCTGCCAGGGGTATTCCGGCGGGAAACCGCCGGATCCCCTTTTCTGACCGCGGCTTTACCAGTTGGCGGTGCTTCCGCTGCCCGCGTCTCTGGCGGTTTAGGACCGCCAGGGTCAGAATGAGGCCCTATGTCTCTGTCCTCTGTAGTGCTTCATTGCCTACTTACTGCTCAACAAAGAGCTTGCGATTGGCCACCTCTCACCTGTACCAGCAATGACCCTGCAGTAGACAAAAGCACAGAGGAAACTTGATTGAGGTTCAGGAACCTATGTTCTAGAACACTGTGAACCTGCATCGCTAAACTAAACTCAACTATCTTTTGTATAGGAAACCCCTAAAAAATGCAGATATAATGCCACTTATTATGAGAAATTGGTAGAATGGAGGGAGAGTGGGAATATACATTTCTTTATTGTGAATATTCAAGTCTTTACGTTTTTACATCTTCCCTAAGGTACACAAAAAAAACATAATTTAACCTGGGAGACCAATTGTGTCATCCATCAATTCCCTACAAGAAAATACATCACGTTATGTTGATTACTTTTTAAGATCTTTTACACAAACTCTCCCTTCTTTTGTACACAATAGTAGAGAGTTTCCGAATAGGATTGAAGGAATTGCATAGAAGGCTGTCAAGCATTTTTTGAGAGCACTCTCTCTTTCTCTATTTATTCATAAGTACTTGATTTTGCAGATGATAATGTCTGAAGAATATATTTTTTTTATTTGATGATAAGTTGTTTAGTCAGAATCACGGGACAGCGATGGGCACTTGCTCTGCTCCCAGTTTTGCCTGCCTCTTTCTGGGGAGGTTGGAGCAGCAGATATCAGAAAAGTTTCAGTTATTCAAGTCCAATGTTATCATGTGGCTCAGATACATGGACAATATCTTTGTCATCTGGAACGGCACATAGAAAGATGCTTGGGGGTTTGTGCAACAGCTTCATGAGAATGATTATAACATCAGTCGTACAGCAAATGTTCAAGTGAGGGTTAAAAACAGTAAATTGACTAGCAATATGTAAAAGAAGCCCACATCTGGTAATACATTGTTTCAAGCGGTCACCCTAAGAAGTTAATTTAGAGTATTCCCTGGAGATTTTTTGAGGGTGAGAAGAAATTGTAGTACGGAAGAGCTATTTCAGGCAGAGGGGGTCATTATGACCCCGGCGGACGGGGGTAAAATGGAGAAAAGTACTGCCAACAGGCTGGCTGTACTTTTCCCCATATTATGACATTGGAGGTTTGGCTCAAGCCAAACCGCCAATGTACCACATTGTCCACCACAGCGCCTACAACCATGATTTTCGTGGCTTCCTTACTGCCACGAAAACCATGGTGGTAGGCACTATCAGTGACAGGGAATCACTTACCTGTCACTGATAGTAGTCTTCCCCGCCACCCTCCACCTCCCCTGGTTTCCACCCCATTCCCCCTCCCTCTCCAGATCAATCATGCACATTCATTCACACACGCACACACGCATTCACACATTCATTCACACATTCAACCATGCATGCTGACATCCATTCACACACACATCCACAACACTTACATACATAGAAACACACACGCATTCACACATCACAACATAAACGAAATCACGCATCCATACATGCACACACACCCGCATTCACGCACCCACAGACATGCACACCCTGCCACACACACAATATCCCCACCCTCTCCCCTCTCAGAGCACCCGACGTACGTTTTGTGAGGGAGTCCTCCGGCAGGAGGCAGGACGGAGTGCTGCTGCCAGCAGCAGCATCCGCCAGCAGAACACCGACAGGCCGTATCATGGGTCATGATACGGTCTGTGCCGGTCCACTGGCGTGGCGCTGCTGCTGGCAGCAGCGCCACCTTACCGCCATCCGGGGGCATGGCCACAGCCGGATTTCCGCCTGTGGTCATAATATGGCTGACGGCTGGTAGTCGCGGCGACGGTCTTTTGGCGGTAGTCGCCATGACGGTAGGCAGTATATACCGCCAATGTTATAATTAGGGCCAGAATGTGATGTGATACAGAAAAGAGTTATAGAAAGGGGCTACAAATCCTCAATTGTAACAGCAACCCAGTAGAAGACAGATTCGAAAATAAGGGAGGATTTGTTAAATCCCAAACACCAAAAAGAGAATATAGCTGCTGGAAATGGCCTTTCTGCAGGGTCACCCCCAAATATTTTGCCTTCCTCCTCCTCTTTTTTTGACCACATTTTTGTTGGCTTTAGGACTTTGGGCACTTTACCACTGCTAACCAGTGCTAAAGTGCATGTGCTCTTTCCCTAAAAACATGGTAACATTGGCTCATAACCAATTAGCATATTTAATTTACTTGTAAGTCCCTAGTAAAGTGCACTACATGTGCCCAGGGCCTGTAAATTAAATGCTACTAGTGGGCCTGCAGCACTGATTGTGCCATGTCTCAGGCCTGCCATTGCAAGGCCTGTGTGTGCAGTTTCAATGCCACTTCGACTTGGCATTTAAAAGTACTTGTCAAGCCTTAAACTCCCCTGTTTCTACATATACGTCACCCCTAACGTAGGCCCTAAGTAACCCCTTGGGCAGGGTGCTATGTAGGTTATAGGCAGGACAGATACCTGTGTATTTTACATGTCCTGGTAGGGAAAACTCCTAAAATTGTTTTCCATTACTGTGAGGCCCTCTTCTTTCATAGGAGAGCATTAGGGTTACCGTCATATGCTGTTTAAGTGGTAGGTTCTGATCAGAAAAGGAGTAACCAGGTCATATTTAGTATGGCCAGAATGGTAATAGAAAATCCTGGTTATTGGTGAAGATAGATTTTATATTACTATTTTAGAAATGCCACTTTTTAGAAAGTGAGCATTTCTCTGCACTCAAAATCCATCTGTGTCTTACAGCCTGTCTCCAATTCACATCTGGCTGGGTTGGTTGACAGCTCCCTTGTGCATTTCACCCAGACAGCCACAAACACATTATACGCAATCACACCTGCAATCATCTGCATACTGAATGGGTCTTCCTGGCCTGGGAGGGTGGAGGGCCTGACACTTACGTTTCAAAGGACAGTGGCCTGCCCTCATGTAAAGGATTGCCAAACCCCCTACTGGGATCCTGGCAGACAGGAGTTTACTGAAAGGGGACCTTATGCACCTCTAAGCCACTCTTTGAAGTCTTCCCCACTTCAAATGCACATTTGGGTATATAAACTAGGTCCCTGACCCTGCCAACTTAGACACTTCTTGGCAAGACATTCTGCACTAGAACCTGCAACCTGCCAAGAGAAGCTGCCTGGCTGCCCAAAGGACTCACCTGGACTGCTTTGCTGTAAAGGACTGCTGCCTTGCTGTTGCCCTGCTGCCTTGATGGCCTCTGGCTCTGCTTAGAAGTGCTCTCCAAGGGCTTGGATTGAGCTTGCCTCCTGTTTCCTGAAGTCTCTGGGCCAAAAAGATTTAATCTCTGCAAAGGAACTCCTTGTGCGGTGAAAATCGATGCACAGCCTGCCAGAATCAACACACAGCCTGCCCAGCGGTGAGAAAATCACTGCATTGCGAACCGGAATGACGCAGCCCGGTTCCCCAAGTAGAGATCAATGCAGTGCCAGCGTTGCAACAGGAACTTCAATGCAGAGCCCATTAGATCGACGCATCACCGAGCCGGAATGACGCAGCCCAACTTCCTGTGAGAGGAATCAACTCAGTGCCAGCCGTGTGACAGGAACTTTCCCGCATCGCCCACCGGATTGACGCAGCACCTGTGACTTTGTCCATCACACCCATGATTTCCACGCATCGTCCCTGGGCGTCAACAGACCATACATCACAAAGAGGATTCAAGCGTACGTGTAGGAATTCGATGCACAGCCCTTGCCGCATGGAAAGGATTCAATGAATGTTCTGTGTGTGCCAAGAAATCCGATGCACACCATTCTTTTTCAACGCATCTCCTCCTCTGCAGTCTTCGTGCATGTAATTTTGACACAAACCAGGTACTTTGTGCTTGCAAGAGACCATTGTTGCTTTTAAGAACTAAAGACTCTTTTATATAATTTCAAAATTGATATTTCACGTGTACTTATCAAATCTTGATCATTTTGACATGCATTTAATCAGATAAATATCTCATATTTTTCTAAATATGTGTGGTGTCTTTCTGTGGTGTTCTCACTGTGTTATTGCATGATTTATTGCATAAATACTTTACACATTACCTTCTGAGTTAAGCCTGACTGCTCATTACCAAGCTACCAGAGGGTGGGCACAGGATAATTTTGATTGTGTGTGACTTACCCTGACTAGGATTGTGGGCCCTATTTGGACAAGGATGTATACCACTGCCGACTAGAGATCCCATTTCTAACAGTAGCCACTTGTAGATTTATTACTACTTTCAAAGACCAAGTACAGGATGTTAGAAAGATCTTACAAAAACATTGGTCCATTTTACAAAGTGAGAACATGCCTGGGGGATATATTGATGAATTTCTGTGCATCATGTTTAGGAAAGGGACTACACTCCGGTATAAAGTGAGTGTGAGTGATATTTGCAGGGAACAGAAGAACAGCTCTAAAACTTGCTTCTTTCCATGCTCTAATTGTAAAGCATGCAAAAACAGCTCCTCAGTTACAGAATACAGTTCATCACTTACCAAAACCATGATTACTCTTAGTTCCTATGTAACTTGCTCAAGTGTCTACATTATATATGCCTTTGAATACCCTTGCAAATTAAGAGATATTGGCAGTACCATCCATGCCACTAGAAGACGTATACTTGATCATATGAGAATATCTTGCGTTCACTACCCACTATCCAATGGCAAGACATTTCAACTTGAAGCATAATAGGGACATATTTAAATTGAAATATTTCATTATTGGTAGGGTGCCTCCCAGCAAGCGGAGTGGAAACAGAGAATTACATTTGAGAAGGCTGCTGGAATCCGAATATATTATTACCCTAAATACAAAAAGTACTGCACGGATTGAATACGGATGAGGAATTGGTGGTACATTTGGGATAATCACATGGTTGTTTCGAGGGAATCTGGGTAAGAAGTGGGACATTTTGACTCCTAATTCCTCCCCCTATGTTGGTTGCTATAACCACCTTGGGGACGTTTAGAGTTTTTCAACAGTAGACTTTAATGTTGGGTTTGAGGTAGAGTTTCACACTTTAGTTGATGTAAGCACTTGTTGTCCCCTTTTGCATAGATGATGTGTAGTATTAACTGCTGTCTTTTTATCTTTTTTTCTCTCATCTCCCTCTTTTTCTTTTCTTTCGGTGATGCTCTTGTCTGTGGGTAAAGCAGAAGTAACTTTGAGAACTGAAAAATGTGAAAATATGAGATGTTGAGACTCATGGACTCAGCTTCTACACAACATGGACAGTATTGTAGTGTTTATGCTAATCTTTTTGTAGACACAATATAATTTTGTTCTGTAGCTTTACAATTTGTGAGAGTGTGAGTTTGTATTTAATTTGTAAGAATGTGAAGTACTATGGAACGATCTATTTAGGGACTTTGATTGTACATATGAATGGATACTTGCCCACTGGGGCTAAATTTACTTAAAGGATATGATGACAGACAAAACTAATACATGCAAGCATAAGATTGCATTATCATTACTACTGTTTGGAAATCAGTAAACTATTGTGTGGCTCAGAGAACATTACATATATTATTTATTGAGGTTATGAGTTGGGAGCAGCTATTGAATGTAATTCATACTTTGTGTAGGGTGCGAGTTATAGTTACCTTAGGGCATGAGTTATACTTACTTGAGATAACTCTAACCATAACTGGTAAATTTCTATGGTTTCGTACGTTTAAAATGTACCCAGTAGTTTTTGGATTTTTAAGTGAATTTATATTTTTTTCTGAATTTTATTTCCTTATTATAATGTCCCTGTGACCTTTGTTTTTTCAGTGAATTTCAAAGGTTTTTTTAACGTAATGTAATTTTCATTACTATACATTAATCCAATCATTTTCAGCCATGCGTGGCAATGTTTGGCCACAGGGCTTGTCCTCTAGCCAGGCCCTGAGGCCAACCCCCAATAAGCACCCAATCTTGTAACCTACAAGGCCTTCACCAGTGCACAGGAGAGGTTGCCCGCAAGACCTGGCCTGCAGCCAGACCCCATGCTGTGCATAGCCCATTGACCGTGCATGGTGAGTTGGTTGAGGCCTTTCTGGGTGTGGGACTAGGTGTGAGAGGCTGTATCTGGGGTGAGAGTGGCTGTCTGGGTGTAAGAGTGCACACATCAGTAAGTTAGTGGGAGCATCAGTAAGTGTGTAGGTCTGTGAGTGGGTGCATGAGGATCTCAGTGGGTCTGTGAGTGGGTGTGTGACAGTCTCAGTGGGTCTGTAAGTGGGTGGGTAACTTTTTTAGTGGGGCTGTCAGTGGGTGTGAGTGCCTGATTGGGTCTGTGAGTGGGTGCGTAAGTGTCTGAGTGGTTGTGGGAGTGGGAGAAATTGAAAGAGAGGGAGAGAAAGAAAGTGAACAGGAGAGAGATAGAGAGTTGTTTAGGCTTTGACGTATGATATTCTTAGATTGAGATATTTCTGTACAATTTGAAATAAAAAATGTATCTGTCATGCGTGCAGAGGACAGAGAGGAAAGCTTGGTTTTTTGACAGTGGGACCTTTTTGACAGGTCCTGCTGTCAAAAACTGATGTGTTTGTTGTGGCTTGGTTGCAGCTTCAAAGCTGCAATCAAGCAACAGCAAACAGCTATGTCCCGGGGTCGGTGACCCAGGACATAACTGGAGCCTGTCCTGGAGAGTGGCAGTCCCCAGGGACATCAGTGGCTCTATGAGCAGCCCCCCTCCAACAAGATATAGGGGGTTATTCTAACTTTGGAGGAGGTGTTAATCCGTCCCAAAAGTGACGGAAAAGTGACAGATTTACCACCAGCCGTATCACGAGTCCATTATATCCTATGGAACTCGTAATACGGCTGGTGGTATATTCGTCACTTTACCGTCACTTTTGGGACGGATTAACACTCCTCCAAAGTTAGAATAATCCCCATAGTCCTGGGAAGGTGGTGATCCCCAAGGCCAACGGGGGTCGGAAACAGACCCCCTTCATTATTTGTTTATCTTTGCCCCGGGGAGGTGGTGATCCCTAGGGCAACTGGGGACATGCTGCCCCCCAGCACTAAATACTAATAAAGCTCTGGGGAGGTGGTGGAACCCCGGGTGGGGGGAGGGGCCGAGTGCCCCCTTATTTATTTTAAATAGATCCAGGGAGGTGAAGATCCCCAGGCAGCAGAGGGTGCCAAATGGCCTCCGCTTTTAACTAATTTTGCCTCTGAGAGGTGGTGGTCCCTGGTACACTGGGGGCAATGAGCCCCCCTGCACATAATTTACATTATGCCCCTGGGAGTTGGCAGTACCCAGGGATGAGGTGGAGGCCGATGGGCCACCCTCATGCCTAAAACAAATTTTGCCACAGGGAGGTGGTGTTCCCCTAGGACATGGGGGGGGCGTGTGGCCCCAGCACATAATTTACATTCTGCCCCAGGGAGATGGTGGTCCCCAGAGCTGAGGGGGAGGATGAGAGGCCTCCACCACATCTAAAAATTATTTTGCCCTGCGGAAGTGGTGGTTTCTGGGGCGCAGGGTGGCCCCCGCACATAATTTCTATTTAACCCTGGGAAGGTGGTGGTCCCCAGGGCTGAGGGGGAGGCTGACAACCATCCCCATATCTAAAAATAATTTCACCCTGGGGAGGTAGTGGTCCCTGGGGCACGGGAGAGCCATGCAGCCCCTCATTCATAAGTTCCATTCCACCCTGGGCTGTAGGGGGGCCTTGTCCCACCCAGGGGCTTAATAAACAGGAACCGCAGGAGCCCGTGCATCATTTAAAAAAACTTTTATCAGATCCACGGATACTGATGCGTATCCGGGTGAAGATTTAAAAAACTTTTACCCCTGGTTGCTACTTGTTGATTAGTTTGTGCTCAGAAAGTGTTGGGGTGATGCATCAAAAACCTCTGAATAGAATAACACCAAATTTGCCAGGAAGCTAGATCTTGGTATGCGTATTGCATTTTTTGTGTTTTGTTGTAAATTCCTTCAGTAGTTTTTGAGAAATTATGGCCCTCATTATGAACACGGCGGTCAGTTCCGCGCCGCCGGCGGTGGCAGTAAAAACCGCCAACAGAGGAGCGGGCCGGACCGCCAAATAATAAACCAAACTAAGGACAGGCATCCCGAAAACCACCCACTTCCAGCAGAGGAGTGCCGGCAGAGTCCGCTCACAGGCCGACGGAAAGGCCCAACCCACCTATCAAATAATGAACCACCAGTCCGCTGCCAGTTCCGGGGCGGGAACCACCGTCACGCAAAGCCAGGCGGAAATGAACCAAATATAAGGAAACACTGACCGGAGGGCAACACAACGCGCCGAAGCAGACATGGATAGAGAGCTGCAGATCATGCCAGCCCTGCTCCTTGCCATATACCTCCACGACCGAGACCGCTGACGAAGATGACGACGGTAAGTACCGCAATCTACGAAACAAGGGAGGAAAGGGCACAGCCACATATCCCCCCACTCCCCCCACCCTGCAACGCCCCCCCAACCCTTCACAGCAGCACAAGTCATACACCCCACAGCAAGAGGTACTTGCCTGACACAAGGCTAATCGAACTTGACCATAGTACATACAAATGCCCCACACCCATAAACAATGAAACAAAAGAGCAGGGTTCAACAGTGTGCCGCCAAAACACAGGCCACACAGAAATCTTTTATGAAAGCTCACAGAGCCAAATAGTCCAAACAGGGCCAATGGCCATTCCGTATGGCTACAATTGCCATGGGTCACAACGGACCCAAACTGACTCTCACAAGTGCATGGTACTCAACCTAATGGGGCAAAAAAGGAGCATCCAGGCACCTCAGGGAACGGGGCAGGGGGTGGTGGGGGTGGGGATTTGCGATGGGGGTGGTCCTTGGACTTTCATTTGGAAGGTGGAGTGGGGTCGGCTTGTCCTTTGAAGGGGAGGAGTTTAGAGTGGGTGGAGCCAGATTGACTCGGCTCAGCGTGTCTGTGTGTGCCTAGGACGGTTGAAGGGGGTGGGGTGCTGGGAGGGGTAGAGGAGGTTGGAGGGGGGACAGAATGGCGAGGGAAACTGGCTGCCGTCCAAGAGGAGGCCAGAGCCTGAAAAGATCTCTGTAGGGCAGACACGGCACCATGAATGCCATCCAGATAGGCATTTGTCTGCTGCACCTCTGATACTAGCCCCTGGATTGCATTGACAATGGTTGTCTGCCCTACAGATATGGTTCTCAGGAGGTCAATATCCTCCTCTCTGAGGGCAGCAGGGCTGACTGGGGTAGGGGAGGAGGTGCCTGGGCAAAGGAGACGCCCACCTTTCTGGGTGAGCGGGAACGGGCAACTCGGTAGGGAGCAGAAGGGAGGGCGGTGATGAAATTAGGGGGGGGCGGAAGATGCCACTGTAGTGGTGTGGCCACTAGGGTCCGCTACCGCCGAGGAACCCCCATCAGAGGAGGTCTCGGAGTCACTACCTCCTGTGGTAGTTGCCTCCCCTGTGGAACTCCCCTCGCCCTCCCACCCACTGGTCCCCTGGGCGTCAGATGTCTCTGCCTCCAAGGATCCATGGGCTGCTGCTTCCCCACTTGCCGATGCCACAGCTCCCTAGCCAGATGTTGCTGCTGTATCAAACCAACACAAGAGAACAGGGATGGGGAGACAAAACAGGAGAAACAATTGTAAATAGCTGAATGGAGGTCCATAATGGCCAGACATACACCCACCTAGAAGACACACCCAAAAGGCAGCACCGTTTACAATGCCCATGGCCATGCCCCTGACTACTAACCAGAATACTGAAAATACACAACGAGGTGCCCCTGAAGTAAACGAAGAACAAAAAGATACAGTATTCACATGTATATTGTTGCGAAAATCAGTCCATGATGCCACCAGTAAGTTTTGGAGTGAATCAGTACGGAAAATAAATCAGTCCAGAGTTTATTGAACATATGACTTCATATTGGACAGTCAGCAATCCAAAACAATATGTACTTCCAGCTTTCCAGCCAACACATGTTTCGTCTTTGGGAGTAATTAACATCCCTTACGACTTCTTCAGGGCTAGAAATCATAAATAACATACACGAGTTAAGACCAATATGCTCAATCGTCAAATTCATGATAGAATTTTACCAGAGCCCAAAGGGAGGTGAAATAATAGTTGAAAATATACCCGGATTTAGTGAAAAGACAGTTAATCACACATTCAGGAAACCTCAGGAACCATTATACAAATATTCACAATCACTAAAAAAGTATAGGCTAACCATATGCTATATATATGTGAAAAATTATTAACGATAATCAGTAGCAAACAAAAACATGCCACCCATAGTGCTATAAGACCACCAAAATAAAAATTGTTCTAATACACAATACCTCAACAGTCCAATATCACTATTAGCACTAGACAATAATGTCAGATGATCCGAAATCGATATGTTGCAATGTGAATATTCACCGAAAAGAAGTTCAAATGGACTGTCAATAGAAAAAACTAATAAATCTCAGGAAAATGCGCTTCATACAAAAATACCCCTAGTTTGACAACCAATAGTAGTACATGTCCTCCAGAAAACAATAGTACAAAATCCAAGGTAGGTGTCTGGTGATGTAGCTATGATAATGCTCATGATTCTAAAATCGCTTGGACTATTTATAAAAATAACACCCACAATAATCTTTAAAGTAAAGTTAATTATTAAACAAGGTTATAGACCTCACCGACCTGATCAAGTCGGCCCATGCACTCACCCCAAAATTCTTTAGTTGTTATCCCCGATGTTTGAAAACCGGCGCCTCCGTGTTAGGACGCCCAGCGAGTGCGCTAGCAACGCGCGCACGAACTCGGAAGTTTAAATATACTTCCGGGTTCTTCCCCATTCCGTGTTGGAGCAGGGAAATGAAAGATGGACTACAAATCAGCCCCGAAATTACTTGAACAGAAACAACTCGTACGTATATCCTCACGGTGGTACCATGCTTCGTACCATACAGTACACATTGACTATACCAATCGCTGGCCGTAATATAAACCGCACCACGCGTGCCATGCTAAATCCCGTTAGTTTAACTGAAAAGCCACCGAAATGGAATACTTGCAATTCAACTACCTATTTTTATCACTCAATACAATAGGGAGAACAATACAACGACTCAAATTAACAATCCATTTTTGAGTGGACCCAATTATGCTGGAGTCACTCACCCTATGGCCAAACTGTCATTCACCACATGGCAAAAGATTAGAAACACTACAGATTGAAAAAGACCATTAAATTGAATAGAAACCCCCAAATTAATTGAATTGATGACGTTTTGAGAATCTTGGTACAGAACTCATAAATATAGACAAATCATGTAGTAATTACACAATGATGCCCCAACACACAGCATTTAAACACATGTGCAGCATTGACAATATGATTAGTGAAAACATACTAACAACCATTGAATCTGAAATTAATCACCCAGGAAAAATTCCAATTCTCTGTCGGAATTAAGACCTGATTCTACAGCTCTTAGTCTCATGATCCATAGGGCTTCTTGTCTACGTAAGCGTAATTCCCTATTACCACCCCTAGGGTCACGAGGGATGTGGTCAAGTCCAAAGAATTCAAAACTTTTGTGATTAGGCTGTGCATTGCAGGACACTATGGCCCTCATTACGACCCTGGCGGTTTGTAACCGCCAGGGCCGCGGGACGCGGTGGATTCTTAGCCGCGGTCAGAGAAGGGAAACCGGCGGTCTCCCGCCGGTTTCCCGCTGCCCCCAAGGAATCCTCCAAGCCGGCGCAGCTTGCTGCGCCGGCTTGGGGATTCCGACTCCCCCTCCCGCCATCCAGTTCCTGGCGGTTCTCCCGCCGGGAACCGGATGGCGGGAGGTGGAGTCGCGGGGCCCCTGGGGGCCCCTGCAGTGCCCATGCCAACGGCATGGGCACTGCAGGGGCCCCCGTAAGAGGGCCCCAAAATGTATTTCACTGTCTGCATAGCAGACAGTGAAATACGCGACGGGTGCAGTAGCACCCGTCGCACCTACCCACTCCGCCGGCTCAATTACGAGCCGGCTTCATGGTGGGAAGGTCGTTTTCCCCTGGGCTGGCGGGCGGCCTTTCGGCGGCCGCCCGCCAGCCCAGGGGAAAACTTGGAATGCCGGCCGCGGTCTTCAGACCGCGGTGCGGTATTCCTGCGGCGCAACTTTGGCGGGCGGCCTCCGCCGCCCGTCAAAGTTGTAATGAGGGCCTATATGTGCCACCAAAGGGTATCTCACATCAACATTCTTGAGTGCCCTCATATGTTCTCCTATTCTAATTTTAAGTGGTCGTATAGTACTTCCAACATAAATTTTAGAGCATTTGCAGCGTATTATATATACAACAAAACTGGAATTACAGTCCATGGTGTAACAAATTGCATATGATTTACCCTCATGAGATTATTCCTTTATCTTATGACAAGCCCAGCGACAAACCCCACAAAAACCACATTTAAAGAAACCAATACTTTTTTGGGATAGCCATGTTATATTTGGGGAGATTGTGGTAAAGCTAGGACTTAATAAAGTTTTGAGGGTTTTACCTCTACGAAATGATGTAACTACTGTTCCAGACACCACATCCTTGAGTGATGCATTATGCAATAGTAGATTCCAATGTTTGATGATACATTTTTTCAAAATCAAGGATGCATCATTATGATCAGTTATGAGTCTTACCAAATTGGATCCCACCTTGATCTCATTGATTTCTTTGGGTTTCAAAGTTACATTTCTATCCAAAAACCTTGCTCTGTGTCGAGCTTTCCTCAGAATCTTTTTTGAGTAACCGCGAGTTGTGAATCTCCTCTCCATGTCATCCATTTGGGCAGCAAATTCATCATCTCTACTGCAATTGCATCGTGCCCTCAAAAATTCACCAAAAGGAATTGCTTCCACCTGATATCTAGGATGAGCACTTTCGGCATGTAAAATAGAATTACAAGCAGTTGTTTTCCGAAAAAGTCTACGATGGATTTTATCATCAATGGGAAAAAGTTCTACATCTAAAAATTCAATCTTAACGGCACTAAATTGATATGTGAATCTCACATTCATATGGTTAGAATTTAAGAAATTACAGAATTCAACAAGTTTTCCTTCGCCACAAGTCCAAATCATTAGACAATCGTCTATGTAACGACCCCAGAATAGAATATATGTTTGCCAGGCAACAGCACCAGGGCCCCAAACCCATATATGTTCAAACCACCCCATGAATAAGTTAGCATAGGATGGAGAGAACTTAGAGCCCATAGCTACACCTTGTTTCTGTCGAAACCACATATTGTTGAACAGAAAGAAATTGTTCTTAGTAATTATGTTTATCATATCCAATATCATTTTAGTATGATCCCACAAATTTGCTGATCATTTGTGTAAAAAATATTTTAAAGCTTCTAAGCCTAGATCATGTGCAATACAAGTGTAGAGTGATACAACATCTAAAGTTACTAATAGCATACTACTGTCCCATTCCACATCACTCAAAAGAATATGTGTGGTATCTCGATTATATGAAGGAAGATTATGCACCAGTGGCTGTAGGAAACAGTCTACAAATTCTGAAAGTCTTTCTGTGGGACCAAGTATACCCGAAACAATGGGTCTCCCTGGTGGGAAAGGTAACCCCTTATGTATTTTGGGTAAAGTATATAAACACGGATATCGAGGATGGTGTACCTTCAGGTATAAGTAATCATCTTTATTCAATAATCCCTGCTGTTGCCAGGCCAATAGGTTCTTATTAATCTTGAGTGTAAGGTAAGGGATGGGATTATGTACAATTTTCTCATAACAAGACAAATCATTAAGTTGTGACAGAATCTCGTTATCATAATCCACCTTATTCATAATGACCACGTTTCCACCTTTGTCTGCCTGTCTAATAATAATGTCTTTATTGCGTTTCAATTCTTGTAAAGCAGCTAGTTCCTCTGTGTCTAAATTCCTTGATAAATGTCGAGATTTATTCTTAGCCAGATAGTTGTCATAATCTTGACATACCACATCAAAAAACTTGTCTAGAGAATTAGTACTCAAGGATCTTGGAGTCCACCTGGATTTCGTTTTTAAACCACTTGAAACACTTGTATTAGAGACAACATCTAGATCGTGTAAAATTCTCGATGTAATGTCAGGATCTTCATCTCGTTCAGCTAAAGATACTAAGACTGCTATATCATGTACATCCTCTATAGACAAAGTACTGGCGGAAGACTCAATAGCCTCAGAATCCATGACCCTATCTGGAATATTTTGAAAATGCTGTTTCAATTTAAGTTTGCGTACAAACTTAAATAGATCAATTTTTGATCTACAAGGGTCGCCAAAGTTACTAGGACAATAACTGAGACCTTTAGATAAAAGACTTTTGATCCCTGTTGTCAAAACCAAACTTGATAAATTAACTATATTGATTGATGATTCATCCTCAGAGTTTACATTTTCTTGTCTCGGGATCTCGTTTTGACCCCTTCCACCTCTTTTGTAGTGTTGACCCGTGCCTCTCCTCCCTCTCCTAGTTTTCTTGTGTGGGCCACCTCTCTGTTTGGAGCATTTTTGCCCCGTCTCATCCTCATCAGTTCTAATAAAAAATTGTTGCCACTTGAAAAAGCTTGAGCTGAAGTGCTAGCCCCATCTTCCGCTTCACTATCACTTGTTAATGAAGTACTAATAGAAGTTGAATCTGAAGACTTTGACCTACCTGACCCACTGGGGAGCCCCCCAGTGTGAAACAGGTAATCATATTTGTTTGAAAAAGTAAAAATTCTGCCTGTCGAATAGTCTCTCTCATCCCTCTTTAATTTACGTGCTTTCCTCTGCATAATTTCCTCTTGATGTTTAAGCAATACTTCTTCCAGAATTTTATAATTTTTCTCAGTAGCTTCTCTAAGGTTAAGACTATCAATTTCTTTTTCTAGGATACCAATTTCAATTTGTAATTGACTTACTTTTCTCTCAGAATTAATAATCAAAATATCCATTGGGTGGATTGAGCACCCTGAGCGCCACATCTCCTCATTTTGCACCCGGTTCTTCTTATTTTTTTAACCAGAATACTGCTCTACACCCATCCCCTGAACTACCTAAGGAGGCGACGTGTGGGAGACCTGACAAAGACACCCCTACACCCTTTGGGGACCATAAAGTAGATGGACACCACTCGGAGTCCCTGCCCTCTAAGCAGCATGAACCCTAATGCACACACAGACATCCTTCCAGACTGAAGTTTGTGAAATTAGTACTTTTTTTTTTTTTAAATCTGTTTATTAATCATAACAATCACATACCAGTACATTGGCTGTTTATGATTTAACAAATTATTTGCTTACATATATAAACTTGCACAGCTTCGTTGCATATTAACTGGTATGTAGGAAAAAAGAGAAGAAATCAAATTATAGACAAAACATAAAATATTGCTAACAAAGCAGAAAAGAAGAAACATGCAGCTTAAATACTGTGCAACAAATACTTGCCGAGTAACAATGCAGCTCAGCACGGCTGATGTCATTAATAATATATACTACCTCAGACGGAGGTAAGGAGACGTTAGAGGAAGGATTGCATCTTATATATGTAAATGTGTGTAGAGCGGGGGACAGGAGTGAAGCAGGGATTTACATTTTGCGGTGTTCAACGGAATACTGAACAGGATTAGCATTAAGCGAGCTGGGTTTGACCTGTGCGCAGGTTTGTGTGCAGTGAGAACAGCCTGGTGTGTTAAGTTAATACTTTGAGGATAATAATGAGAATGTCAGCAATGTCAGTAATTGAAATTGAGGCAGTTCAAGTGTCCTACTGACCATATCCACCTGGTTGTTAGAGTTGTGTATGGTGCGCTATTCACGGGGGGTGCAAGTCATCGCGCGCTTCTATTGCCACCACAAAAGTGTTCCAGACTTCGGGGCCCACCTCAATGAGACCTCTGCGTTGCAGTAGATTGAGTGTCTGCGCCTCAGCCTGTGAGCGACTATGTAAGTCACGCAGCCAAACCAAGTGGGATGGAACATGTGGAGCCTTCCAATGTGTTGCGATCAAACGTTTAAAGACAGCAAACGCTAAGTCTATGAATCTGTGTGTCTGTTTATCTTCCTTAGTACGGTGACGTATGCCTAATAAGCAGGACTCTGGTGTGGGGGATAATGCGAGGGATGAGATGTCTGCTGTGGCGTCTGTAACTCGGTGCCAAGCTGAGTTTATTGAGTGACAACTCCAAACCATGTGGTAAAAGTCGGCTGCCGGGATAGCACATCTTGGGCATGAAGGAGTTGTGTTCGGGTATATTCTTAGAATGCGGGCTGGGGATAAATAAGATTGGTGAATATAATTGAATTGGGTGTAGCGTAGGCGAGGATTTCGGGATATTGATTTAATCGTTGCAAGAGCCGCAGACCAGGTTTTTTGTGGTAATGGTGTAGGAAGGACCATGTCCCAGTGTGCCTTAGCGTGCGGCAGGGTGGTACAGACTGCTGCTAATAGTATATTATATATTTTAGTTATGGTTCCTTTTACGCTACCTATTGTAAGGATAGTAGTGAGCAATGGAGACTCAGGAGGCTCGTCATTGCCGAGGCCCCAAATTTTGTTTAGTAGCCGTTTAATGGCGCTATATGTCAAAAAGGCTCCCTTATGCATCACCCCGGCCGACACCAGATCCGTAAAGGAGTACAACGCGGAATTGGAGTACAGATCATCCACCTTCAGCATATTTATGTCACGTGTGTTATGATGTGTTGAAATAATTTGGGTGCCCGGTAATTGAAACAGCGGTAGCAAGGGTGAGTAAGGGGGAAAGGGGGTCTTGCCACGGACATATCTATGCCAACAAAAGCGAGCTGCCTCCATCAGTATATATTTCGAGGATAGGGAAAGAGGGGTAGATAACAATGTGAGCAGCAGCCCCTGTGGGGCCACGCATGACTGCAGCATTACGCCCTCAGTGGAAGGGGCATCACGCAGCCATGCAGTCAGCCACGACAATTGAGCGGCCGCGTAGTATCTTTCGAGGTTAGGCATGCCCAGCCCGCCCATTTCCTGCGGATGTTGTGTTATGGTCAACACTACTCTACGTCTATCTTTGCCCCAGAGTAAGTCGGTTAACATTGAATGTAATTTACTAAAGAAAGAGCGTGGCAGACACACTGGAAGGGCAGTGAAGTAATATAGGAACCTCGGGAGGATAAGCATCTTGGCAATTGCTACACGGCCCATCGGGGATAAGGGGAGTGAGCTCCAGAATGGTATCGAGCTGCGGGTGGATCTCACCACTCTGTCGATGTTGCCCTCTTTTAGATCTATAACAGAGTGGTAAATCTGCACCCCGAGGTATTTAATGGTCGTATGCGACCACGGCAGTTTGTACTGCGGTAGTGTCGTATGTGTGTCAGCCGGAATGGGGACAAGAGGGAAAATACTGGACTTAGACCAGTTGACGTGTAGTCCAGAGGCGAGGGCAAAGGAGTCCAGCAATGCCAACACCTCTGACATGGAGGTAGAATGATTACGCAGATAAATCAGGGCATCATCTGCATATAAAGTTATGACATGATAGGTGTTAGATTCCGGGATGCCCCACTTATGCGCACAGCTATGTAATTTGATTGCCAATGGCTCCATGGCAATGGCAAACAGCAAGGGGGACAATGGGCAGCCTTGCCTGGTGCCTCTGCTTATGGAAAATGCTTCAGAGATAATACGACCATTTTTTACACGTGCTGTGGGCTTAGAATACAGTGTTTTGATCCAGTTTATGAAACCGGGTCCAAAACCGAACGCCCTAAGTGTGCAAAGAAGATAATTCCAGCTTAGAGTGTCAAACGCTTTTTCAATATCTAAGGAGAGGGCGACCGCTTCGGTGTTTGTGCTGTTGTGCATTATATGGAGCAGCCTCCTAATATTTAGGAAGGTGCTCCTACCAGGAATAAAGCCGGACTGGTCTTGATGTATCAGACTCAGTAGGTGAGGGAGGAGCCTGTTCGCTAATATTTTCCCTAATAATTTGCAATCTGTATTTAGGAGGGATAGCGGTCTGTATGATTTAACATCCAAGGGGTCTCGGCCAGCTTTTGGAAGGACCACTATTAAGGCTTCACGCATAGAGTCTGGCAGTTGTAAATTATGGTACGCCTCATTAAACACTTCTACGAGCGGGGGCAGGAGATGACTCGGATAAGAGTTAAAGTATTCTACCGGTAGTCCATCCGACCCGGGGGTTTTACTGCGCGCCATTTGTGCTAGTGCTGAGCGCAGTTCTTCAATGGTAATGGGGCCATCCAGAATAGGGGAATTATCGAGGATAAGTTGGTTTTGAGAGACAAGTTGTAATATATCAGTGAGGTGTGATTCCGGCGGAGGAGGAGGAGATGTGTAAAGTGTGCGGTAATATATGAAAAAAGCTTCATTAATGCCTGACTGAGTGTTAACGATATCGTCGGGGTTTAGGCGTATCGCGCCAATAGGCGTTGGTTGTGAGGGCTGTCGAGTCAGCCAGGCTAATAGTCTACCGGATCTATCTCCTTCAGCATGCTGTTTTGTCATATAATGTCTGTAGTCATGTTTGCCCAGCCTAGTATCTGCTTCGTTATGGGCAGCCCTGAGTGAGTTCAGTGTTGTTAGTATGGACTCGTCTCTGACAACCACATTCTCTGCGTTGCGGATTTTTACCTCTAGTGTTTGTAGCTCTTTAGTAAGTGCTTTTCTCACCCCCACCGTAGCTGCAAGGCAGTGTCCTCGTATCACCACTTTATGGGCATCCCACTCTATAGAGCGGGATGATGACGAGTTTTTATTTAGCAGGAAATAATCAGTTAATTTTTTAGCTATGTCTGTTTGAAAGGGGGGGTCTAAAAGAGCTTCCGGCTGTAAACGCCACGTTGGTATGCGAGTGTGCATATGACCCCAGGCTATTGTTACACATAAAGGATTATGATCTGATATAGTGCGAGCTAAGTATTCAGATCCGCACACTTTCTGAATTACTGCCGTGGATACAAAGACCATATCTATTCTGGTATATAACTTGTGTACAGGGGAATAATAAGAGTATTCCCGTTGGGTGGGATGGGCCGTCCTCCATACCTCACTCAGGCCGTTATTTAAAGCCCAACTTGCTAGTGCTTGAGAGGCGCGGTTGGAAGGAGCTGAGGTAAGCGGGGGGAACGATCGATCTATTTGAGTGTCTAAGACACTGTTGAAGTCTCCCCCCCAAACGCATTCCGACGTAGGGTCGTTATGGTTGCCGGTAGAAAGTGTGGATAGGAAATCGCGTTGGTCTGCATTTGGGGAGTACAGTGCAACTAGGGCTAAAGGGGACCCATCCAGTATGCCCTCAACTATCACGTGTCGACCATTTGAGTCACATTGTGTGCGAGATACCGAGAATGGGATCCCGGGGGCGATCCAAATCGCTACCCCATGCAATTGCCCCTTCCATTTCGAACGTGTGTTTTCTAGCGTAATTTTAGAGAGATGTGTCTCTTGCAATAGAGCTATGTGTATCTGATGTCTCTTGAGAAAGGCATAAACCCTTTGACGCTTCCGTGGAGTTGCCATGCCTCTAATATTCCATGTGAGCACCTTGTATTTTACTATGCTCTGATTAGTTTGAGTGGCCATAATATTTTTGTGATTTTCGTATATTCCAGGGAATGGGTGTCCGCTGACCACGGCGCAAAAACATTGTGATATGCGCGCGCTAAGATTGGGTAGCTTGTACCTACAATATTACGAGCTTCAATCCTGTTACTATAATAACTATGACATATACGTTTGCTGCTGCATTTGCGATTAACTAGCATGTGAAAGAACCAACGATTAAATAAAAAGGTGCACTCTAAAACCACACACAATAACAACTGAATCAAAAGATAAAGATCAATTCCAGCAATTGCTGGCACAAGAGAATGGTCCATATGGAGTAGGGGGGTGTCGGGGAGCATTGTTGCAAAGTCTAGGGTTTACCCTGCCCTGTTCGCTTGTGATGTAGAGTGTGCCGCCCAGGGGCACATCCGATTCACGCGGCACAGCAGGGAGATGACGACGGCACCCAGAAGGAGGTGTGGTAGAATTGTGATGCTATCTTCACTCTGTAAGAACCAGTAGAACCCAACTGCTTAGCAAATATCGTCCGCTGTGCGTGGTGTGAGGGTAGGGCCACGTGTGGATTCCGCTGAGTCAGAGTTTGGATCTTGCTCCTGCTCAGCGTCTGCTTGTGTAGAGGAGGAAGTTGGTGAAGCGTTAACAAATCTGGATGTGGCCCGCAGGAGTCGGGAGCGTTCAGTTTGCGCTTGTTCAGGCGAGGGCTTCGCGCCTTGTTTTTTGCGCTGTCTACGTCCCAACGTGGAGGAGGGTCTATTGACTCCCAGAGCATTTGTATCTAACGGGTCAGCTAGACCCTTGGCATGTAGCCAGGTCCAGGCGTCCTCCGGAGAAGTAAAGAAGAGTGTGCGGGTGTCATCTTGTACTCGAAGTCTGGCAGGGAACAACAGCGCGTACTTAATGTTGTGTTTACGGAAACACGCCTTAGCATGGTAGAAAGAGTTGCGTTTCTTCTGTACTTCTGCTGTAAAATCTGGATAGGCTGTAATCACACCATCTTCGAAGTTTACCGGACCAGATTTACGGAATAACTGTAGGATAAGGTCTCTGTCACGGTAGTTGAGGAGTCTTACTATAAGCGGACGTGGTTGTGAGCCAGGAGGGGGAGGCCTGGCGGGAATCCTGTGTGCCCTTTCGACAGAAAAAAACTTCGGGATGTTGTCCTTCAGAATGGTATCAGTAAGCCATTTCTCTATGAATAGTTCAGCACTGAGGCCCTCGGCTCGCTCGGGAAAACCTACCATACGGATATTGTTGCGGCGGGATCTGCCTTCTGCATCCTCAGCCCTGCGTTTTAAGGAATCCACCTCTGTTGTTAAGTGAGCTAACTGCGATTGAAGATCTTTCACAGAGCGGGGGAGGACCTCAGTGTCTTTTTCAAGTTCTGATACCCTATCAGCTAGTGCGTGTTGGTCAGTGCGAAGTATGTTAAGATCTTCTGTTACCGAACCTATCTTAGCTTCTAGAGTAGTTTTAGTGTCTAGGATGGCTTGTAGTATCTTTTCAAATTGTGATGTGTGTGATTGTAGGGTCAGTTCTAGCTTCTGAAGTGCCACTTGCGTGGTGGCGTAGGGTTCTGAGGAGGATGAGGTGGCATGTTCCATCGTGCCCAACGGTGCACGTGAGGTTTTTGGTTTGACCATTTGGCAAGTGCGGAAACTCTTAGATGTTAGCGTGTTGAGAAAACGAGAGGCAGTGTATACGACCAAGTCAAGTGTCCTGTCAGTTCAACCTGGACGCCGAGGAGGAGCAAGGCGGGGATCAAGCGAAACTGCTAATAGATGATAGCCTGGCGCTTTTGCTATCATATACGGATCTTAATAATTACAGTACTGGTGTGAGGTTGTAAGCCTAGTTGGATAGGGAGCAGCCCGCTGTTTAGTATAATGGATGTTGCAGCCGCACATGGTATCTTGTGTCTCAAAAGAGATGACTCATGCGTATGCACCCTACAGTTCGGTAACTGTCACCAATAAGCACTCCATTTATAAACGACCAGGACCATTTTACGTTTTCCCCACATAGCTGACTTCTTGTCACCTCGAACTCTTAAAGATGGAGCACCGGCCAATACAGGGCAAGGAACCGTGCAGCAGGGGCTGTGGCTGTGGCCTCTTATGCTGGTACAACATTTCACATTAATCCAGTGCGTTTAATTGGCCATGATTAATAATCCAGCGCGGCCTGCAATGTTGGAGCTGGTTGATTTGTAAGACCGTTCCCGCAAGCCACTCCATGCAGGGAGCAGGAATACCACAGGACTGTGCCGCGACTCAACAACGCTCCAGAGTGAGTTTTCAGGGTGTGCGCTCTAATGTATTTCACTGCTGTGTTCGCCTCCAGCGCTCTGATGGGATTTTTATGGCAGAGTTCGGCGCTGTTGTCTGCTAAGGATGCAGCAGTAGAGATTACTGGCCGTCACTTGTTGGGCTTATAGATATGCGGTTTACGTGGTCCAACCACTAACCGGAGCGCGGGGCGCAATGCAGCTTTAGGCAATCGGGAGGGGTCAGGTCATAGCCACCCACATCGGCCGCATACCTCGATGATTATAGTACGAAGAGGGCTCACCACGGCAAATCACGACCCGCGAGGGGCCACATTTCAGTGAAGGGAGCTCAGCCGGCGCCGTCCTTGCAGGATGTCTCTTACGGGCCGGCGTGTCGTTTCCCCGCTCAGTGCTGGGTTGGGCTCACGCTGGTGTTCTCCATCCGTGCGACACGGTTCACGGGCCACGCCGGTAGAAGGCGCGTTACTTGCGGCACGACCTCCAGGTCGGCCGCGGAGCGGCGTATTGCCGCAAATTAACGGCACGGAGAGCCTCCCCCATTGGGCGAGAAGCTGAGAAAGCCTGCCACGGCAAGGCTTGTTCCGACAGAAATGACGATGTCCTGGAGGTGGCCCGGGCGGCACCACCCCTCCAGCGTGCTCTCGACTGGGCGGCGCGCCCCACCGCTCCTCACCTCCAGGTAGCAACAATGTTGTTGCGCCACATCGACGATGCACGAGTCCGTGTTCCAGGTACGGGACCCGAATGGCGCTACGCCGCGCCCGCCGCAAGCGAATTGTCCGTAGCTCAATCACGGCCTCGATTTGGCCGATTGCCAGCTATGCGACGGCAGTGCGGCTCCGGCTGCGGTCACCGATGCAGCCCCCGGGCAGCACTCTTAACGGCGGTCGGACCCACTCCAAGGGGGGCCCGGGCGCCTCCAACAGGATGTTTTTCCGGGCCAGGGATCGGAGCTGCAGTTTATGCTGCCGCTCCGGTCGCCATCTTGGCCACGCCCCCCCGTTTGTGAAATTAGTACTAACCCCCTTGTGACTGCTGTGCAGCCTTCAAGCGCCCATCCAGGTCTGGGTATGCCACCGCCAGGATACATCACATGATGGGGGGTCAGTGCCCGACGGGCACCCCTTCCACGTTGGGAGGACTTCCCCAGCTGGGCTTCACAGATCTTACGCGCCCAGCGCCGCAGGTCCTCCCACCTCTTCCTGCAGTGGGTGCTCCGCCGGTTGTAGATCCCCAGGGTCCACACCTCCTTGGAGATGGCATGCCAAAGTGTCCTCTTCTGGTGGGTGCTGACCTAAAAGGGTGACATAGATATGGAACACTGAGGTCGGGCACTTGCAAGATAGGTACAGCTGGCTAATTGTCCACTATGGGACGGACAGTACTCTCAGACTTACAGGCCATACGCATGCAGCATGCCATGCACCACGGCCCATGCAGGCTCAGAGGTGTACACATATGTCCATTCAACACCATCCATTGCCCCCAAACAGTGCCCCCCAAACCCAGATTTACCTGTACCTCTGGCCGTCCGTACAGTTTTGCGTACAGGGGCAGGACCCCATCCACTAGCCTCACCAGTTCCTCCTGGGTGAAGGCCGGGGCCCTTTCCCCTGCAACACGAGCCACATCCATTGCCAGAGGCAGGCCACAGCAGTACAAACAGTGGAGTACCTGTCCGCACGAGATCAGGGAGTCAAGTGAATAATCAATGACGAACTTGCGTACGTTCTGCAGCGGTGTGCACCGTCACCGCCGACGGCGATCATGATACGCCAGGATTCCCCATTGACATCCATGTTAAACAATGACGGTGCGAACTGCAGTAAACACCGCCTTACCCTGTGATGTCAACCGCTAGCGGTATGAGATCACTTCAACAATGAAAGGCCTGGATTACAGTGGGCAGACATTTTGGTAGTAACTACGCATCTATAAATAAAACTTTGCATAATGCAGGCCCTACTAGCCACATGAAGCACCTAAGCATGTGTCCATTCCATAATATACCACACATGAAATACTATGTTCCCTCATTGTGATGTAGATGTAGATCTGTCAGGAAGCACTTAATGTAGAGTCACTACAATGAACTATGCAGTGCACAAATGATTAAATGTGTGCCTATGTATGTGTCTTCATCACACCTTTTTGAAACCCCTCGTAGGTACCGACCCTTGTGGCAAGGAAGGGCACCATCAGTGTACAGACCACTTGTGGATATGAGGACCATGGTGGAGCGTCAGATCATAATCAATTACCGACTCACATGTGCAACAATTCAGGAACTTTGGGCCAGATGTACGAAAAAAGCAATTTGCGACTTGCAAATTGCGAGTCCCTGCGACTCGCAATTTGCAACTCGCAAATTGCTATGCAGTACGGTGTCTCAGACACCGACTGCAACTCGCAATGGGGTCGCAATGACCCACCTCATGAATATTCATGAGGTGGGTCGCAAATTGCGGCCCCATTGCGAGTATAGGCACTCGCAAACATGGAGGCCTGCTGTCGTCAGCAGACCTCCATGTTTGCGACCTGCTTTTCAATAAAGCAGGTTTTTTTTTTTTAAAGTGTAGCCCGTTTTCCCTAAGGGAAAACGAGCTGCACTTTAAAAAAATCCGAAACCTTTAGTTTCGGTTTTGCAGGGCAGGGAGTGGTCCCTTGGACCACTCCCTGCCCTGAAAAATTAATATCTGGTCCAGTCACAAAGGGGAAGGGGTCCCATGGGGACCCCTTCCCGTTTGCGACTGGGTTACCATCCACTTCAAGTGGATGGTAACTGCGAGTCCATTTGCGGCCGCTTTCGCGGCCGCAAATGGAATTGCATACCAGTGCGAGTCGCTAATAGGAAGGGAACACCCCTTCCTATTAGCGAGTCTGAAATGCATTTTGCGAGTCGGATCCGACTCGCAAAATGCATTTCTGCATAGCAAACCCACGTTTGCGAGTCGCAAACGGCGATTTTCGCCGTTTGCGACTCGCAAACGGGTTGCTACATCTGGCCCTTTGTGCTTTACTGGATCCTGCACTAACTCCAGGAAATCGTAATCAGCATGCCAACCCTACTGAAGTGCAGGTTCTCTCTGCACTCCATTTGCTGGCCACGGGCTCATTTCAAGTGACAGTCAGCATGGGTGCTGGATTTTCACAGCCAATGTTCAGCATGGTACTGAGAAGATTTCTGAATGCATTTGTACGACACCTGCAGTCCTCTGTGAGGTTTCCCCAAAGTACTGACCTCCCTGCCATCAAGTTGGAATTCTATGCCTTTGCCAACATACCCCATGTCATAGGTGCCATCTATGGCACCCACATAACGATCATCCCCCCAAGAGTGAGTGAACAGGTGTACAGAAACAGAAAGAACTTTCACTCCATGAACATCCAATTGGTATATACTGCAGACCAGTACATCTCACATGTGAATGCCATGTTCCCAGGTTCAGTCCAGGATTCCTTTGTGTTGAGGAACAGTAGTGTGCCACACAGGATGGAACAACTCCAAGAGGACAGAGGGTGGATCATAGGAAAGTGTGCCTGTCACTAACTGACACATAGCAGACAGCCAGGCTGTCTGACTAAGGGGCATAACAATGACAAGTCTGTATTGCACCTTTTTCTAGGTGATTCTGGCTATCCAAACTTGCATTGGCTCCTGACACCAGTGAGGAATTCCAGGACGGATGCAGAGAGGGATTACAATGAGGCCCATGGATGTACTAGGAGGGTGATAGAGCGAACTACAGGTCGCCTGTAGGCTAGATTTCATTGTCTACATATCTCTGGGGGTTCCCTGGCCTATGGGCCTGAAAAGGTGTGTAGAATAGTGGTGGCCTGCTGCATGCTGTACAACGTGGCAGTGAGACATTCTATCCCCCTCTTGGAGGTGGAGGGTGCTGTATGTCCTGACCAGCTACCTCAGGGAGGCGAGGAGAGTGATGGTGATGATGAGGAAGGGGAAGATGTCAATTCCAGGACCCAACTGATACAACTCTACTTCCAGTAACTGTGTGGGACTTGGGCCTGACATTGGTGCTTGTGACACATACTGTCAGTATGCTCAGTCGTATGGGGGGGTTGGTAATGATAGCTGAAACATGGTCCACTTCTGCATGGTACAGATTGTAATTTTCTGCATTTACTTATTGCCAACATTTATACACACAGGACTCCCTTCATGCACATATTTGACAATAAAGTAGTTATCAGCCAGCTGCATCCATACTTCACTTTAATTTAACACAGGGGACAGTGTTACAGGTGTGATATGTGTTTCATTGGTTGAAGTGAGTGAATAGTGCTATTTACAGTGATGGCAAGTCGTAAGGGGTGGGTGTCCTCAAGACCAACATGGTGGCAGCCTTGTTGGTACTAATGATGTGTCCATCTTTTCTTATATTAGTACACATTGCCTCTTAGCAATATGTGGTGGCTGATTGAGTAGGATGGTTGCTGTGCAGATTGTTGATGAGTTACTTCTTGAAGGGGGCCTTGTTCTTTGTTGGGGTTCCAGTGCCATATCTTGGCCTGAGGGTCCATTTGGGCGCCTGCCTTCGATCTTCAGGGGATGACATGGTAGTCCCTTGGGTGTCCTGTGAGGGTAGTTCCTGGGATGTTTCTCCTGATGATGTAATCTCATGGTGGGTGTCCGGTGCTGTTGTGGGGACGTCTTGTCCTGTGTGGGTGTCAGACTGGTTTTGGACCAGCTGCAGCAGTGCTCCTGCTATGGTGGCCATTGTGGCGTTGTGCTCTTTCCACTGCCCCATGGCCTGTTGGTGGTGTTCCTGCTGCATCCTCTGACTGTGCTCCAGGGTGGACACAATCTGTGCCAACCTGTCATGGGTATGCTGGTAGGCCCCCAATACCTCTGATATCATGTCCTGGGCTGCTGCATCCATCCTGTGGCCTCCCCCCGGCCCACTGCCACCCTTGCACTTGCCCTAGCTCCCTGTGCCTGTGTCCCCTGCACAGGTCTGGCAGTACCACTTGTGCTGGGGCCCTCGCCTTCCTGCATGTTGGAAGTGGGAGACTGTGGCCTCTGTACCTGTGTTCCACCAGTCTGTGGCCTAGATACACTGGTGTGGGGACGCTTGCCCTGGGATGCTGGTCTTGACTGGGTGGTAGGGGTTTTTCTGGGTGGGGCTGCTGCATGGTGAGAGTCCAGGACTGTGTGAGGGGCCTGCCTGCTCATCAGTGTCCAGGTATCCTTCACCAGTGTCCTGTGAGGTGCCGCTGTCTCTCTGGGGGCTGTGGCACTCCTTGTCCCGTCCATTAGGGTTGCATGGGTGGTGGTGCCTGTTGGGGGACATAGACATGTCTGTTACAGCTGCATGAACATTTGGGGTGAACAGGACTGGGCTATTTTGTACTGGGGTTACTTTCCGTGGCCTTACAGGGTGCCTTTGTGTGGTTGACACTGTATTTAGCGTCGACGGTGGGGTTGCATTGTGGCAGGGGGTGTTGTTCCATTGTGGGTACGTGCAGGGGTAGGTGACTGTGCACGGGGGGATGTGGGCCTGTTAGTGGGTTTGTGGTCATGCAGGGGGGCTGGATTTAGTGGCTGATGCCTGGATGGGGTGTTGGTCCTGGTGGGTGTGGGTGGGGTGGGGTGGTGCATGCATTACAGGTATGGTGTATATGTTGATGACTTACCCAAGTCCATTCCTCCAGTGAGTCCAGTGAGTCCCTCAGGGTGCAGGATGGCCAGTACCTTTTCCTCCCAGTCTGTGTATTCTGGTGGTGTTGGTGGCGGTCCTCCCCCAGTCTTCTGCACTGTGATGTGGTGAATTGATGCCATGCCCCAGACCTTCCCCCCCAGGTCGTTCCATCTCTTCCGGATGTCGCCCCTGGTGCATGGATGGTGTCCCACTGCATTGAACCTGTTCACAATGGTCTGCCATAGCTCCATCTTCCTTGCGATAAGTGTGTGCTGCACCTCGGCCCGAATATTTGTGGCTCCACCTTCAGGACCTCATCCACCATGGTCCTTAACTCCCTTTCGGTGAAGCGTGGATGTTTGGGGGTGACATGATGAGTGTGGTCAATGGTGTCAGGGCTGGGAACGCGGTGAGAGTGCTCTTCTGTGGGTCGGTGTGCGTCTCCTGTATGCTGGCATTCGATGTCTGCCTCTGGTGCTCTCCGTCTTCTTGGCCTGGTTTCGTTGCAAAGGATTGTGGGGTATGTCTGTTTTTTTTAATGGGGTTATGGATGTGTGTCAGGTGTGTGGGTTACACACTTATCCAATGTGTGCACTTCTTGCTGTTAAGTCCACTTGCCGCCCGTGGCGGTCGGAGCCACCAATGGTCGTTCGGCCTCCACTGTCCGCCAAGGTGATTTGTGCATCATTATTTGGAGGGCGGGATGTGGGTGTGCATGGCGGTGGCGGGTGGGGAGGTCCCGGATTCCCGCCGACAGGGTCATGGCAGGGAGTGGTGATCTGGTGATTTTTGGCGGGGTTGCAATTTTCGTTCATTATTTGGTGGGTTTCCATTCACTGCCAACGGAAGCATTCTGTTCACTGCCGCCACGGCGGTCGGCAGTGTTTCCCGCCGTGTTCATAATGACCCCCTAAGTGTCAACGAATTATAGATATGTGGACGGTTAGGTCTGCAAGAGTCTCAAGAGACTCTTGTGGGACCACCAATTTAAAAATAGACCATTCTGATTGGCCCAGTGAGCTTTATTTCCCTTGGGCCATCTTACTCCTGCGGGAGTCAGAATTTCACAGGAGCGTGTACTCAGATTGGCCACCAGCAACATGAAAACATTTTTGACGACAGCCATTTAAGGACTTGGAGACTCAGTTCCCTGTCCTGAACATGTTAAAAAAAACACTATTAAGAGGCAAGGTAGGAATACTCTGACCCCCTAGGGGACTAAGAGGGACCCCCCCTTAGGACCAAAAAAAAAATGGCAAAAATGGCTGCGGTCCTGAGGGACTCTAGCGGGATCGGGAAAAAAGCAAAATGGCAGCCGGGTCCACATCGTTCTATTGTAGGCTCCAGGGAGCCTATCTCTGGGGCCATATTCAATAAGGGTCCCTGTTAGAAATGGGGCCTTTGGTTGACAGTCAGGTTACCCCCTGTTCAAGCAAGGACTCTCACTCTAGTAAGGTTAAAAGAGAATCACCCTCAGCTAACCCCTTCTTACCCCCTTGGTAGCTGGGCAGAGAAGTAGGCTTAACTTCAGAGTGCAAGGTGTAAAGTATTTGTACCAACACACACAGTAACTTAACGAAAACACTACAAAATGACACAACACCAGTTTAGAAAAATAGGAAATATTTATCTAAACAAAACAAGACCCAAACGACAAAAATCCGACATACACAAGTCAAGTTATTAATTTTTAACGATTAAACTAAAAAAATAGTGCTTAGAAACACAAAATGCTTCGATGAGATGTTAACACGGTGTTGTGACGGAGTCATTCCCATCAAGCTGACACCAGCGGCGCTGGACACAGAGTCGCGTAGATCCCCAAGTACAGTACCTTTGGTGAAGAGTGAAAACAGTTGATGCGCGAAGTCAGGGATCGGTGCGAAACATTGAATTCGCGCACTTCGAGCGGCGTCGGTCACGACGTAGTGTGGCGCCTTCCACTGAGTTGTGGACCTCAGCGGGGCTGCAGCGGCATCAGGCCTACGAAGGTCATCGCGTTCCAGCGAAGATCACAGAGTCAGTTGCAGGCGGCGTCACTGGATTCAGCAGCGGCGTCAGTCCGAAGGCGGCCGAAGTCGATTTCCTTGGATTTCTACCAGCTTTCCTTTCAAGGGCCCAAGGACTGTATAGGGCACCCCTTGTCAGAGCAGGAGTCTCTCCAGAGACTCCAGGTGCTGGCAGAAAGAAGTCTTTGCTGTCCCTGAGACTTCAACAAACAGGAGGCAAGCTCTAAATCAAGCCCTTGGAGATTTCTTCACAAGATGGAAGGCACACAGAGTCCAGTCTTTGCCCTCTTACTCTGGCAGAAGCAGCAACTGCAGGATAGCTCCACAAAGCACAGTCACAGGCAGGGCAGCACTTCTCCGCAGCTCTTCAGCTCTTCTCCAGGCAGAGGTTCCTCTTGATGTCCAGAAGTGATATAAATTCTGTGGTTTTGGGTGCCCTTCTTATACCCAATTTCTCCTTTGAAGTAGGCCTACTTCAAAGTAAAGTCTCTTTTGAATGTGAAATCCTGCCTTTCCCAGGCTAGGCCCCAGACACTAACCACGGGTTCGGAGACGGCATTGTGTGAGGACAGGCACAGCCCTTTCAGGTGTAAGTGACCACTCCTCCCCTCCCTCCTAGCACAGATGGCTCATCAGGAAATGCAGACTACACCCCAGCTCCCTTTGTGTCACTGTCTAGTGTAAGGTGCAACCAGCCCAACTGCCAAACTGACCCAGACAGGGAATCCACAAACAGGCAGAGTCACAGAAATGGTATAAGCTAGAAAATGCTCACTTTCTAAAAGTGGCATTTTCAAACACACAATCTTAAAATCAACTTTACTAAAAGATGTATTTTTAAATTGTGAGCTCAGAGACCCCAAACTCCACATGTCCATCCGCTCCCAAAGGGAATCTAGACTTTAATCAGATTTAAAGGTAGCCCCCATGTTAACCTATGAGAGGGACAGGCCTTGCAACAGTGAAAAATGAATTTAGCAATATTTCACTGTCAGGACATATAAAACACATATGTCCTACCTTAACCATACACTGCACCCTGCCCTTGGGGCTACCTAGGGCCTACCTTAGGGGTGTCTGACATGTAAGAAAAGGGAAGGTTTAGGCCTGGCAAGTGGGTACACTTGCCAAGTCGAATTTATAGCTATAGCTGCAAACACAGACACTGCAGTGGCAGGTCTGAGACATGATTACAGAGCTACTCATGTGGGTGGCACAACCAGTGCTGCAGGCCCACTAGGAGCCTTTGATTTACAGGCCCTGGCACCTCTAGTGCACTTTACTAGGGACTTACTAGTAAATCAAATATGCCAATCATGGATAAACCAATCACATACAATTTACACCAAGAGCATATGCACTTTAGCACTGGTTCGTAGTGGTAAAGTGCTCAGAGTTCAAAAGCCAACAGCAACAGGTCAGAAAAAAATAGGAGGCAGGAGGCAAAAAGATTGGGGATGACCCTGCATAAGCAAAAAAGTCCAATAGGCCCCCAACCCCAAGCAATTATGGACCCTAAGGAGCCCACCTCCCAATAAGGGGAGGGGGCTGCGTGGCCCCACTCCCTGAGTCATTATAGGCCCCACCCTGAGGCCCTGGGTATCCCATCCTAAAGGACGGGTTCATTAATAAGGGGTTGGAGTCCCCAGGGCCTAATAAGGCTGGGGAGGGGGGTGTTGAAAAAGCCTAATGAGACATGGGGAAGGGAGCCATGCACTCCCCTGCTTCTTTTAAAGAGAAATTGCCCTGGGAATGGGGTCCCCAGGGCATCTTAAAGGCTCAGGGAGGGTTACTGCTTGGTCTCTCTCCCCTTTAAAAAAGATAAGGCCATGGGGGATGGGGTCCCCAGGGCCTAATTAGGCTCAGAAAGGGGCGCCATGGTGCCCCACTGCGCTTTAAAAAAGGCCCGGGGGGGTAGTCCTTAGGGTCCAATATAGGTCGAGGAGGAGGGCCATTTGGCCCCCTTCCCCTGTACAAAAAAGGAGCTGTGGGATGGGGTCTACAGGGCCTAATAAGGCCTGGGAAGGGGGAGCCAATTGCCACCCCCATTAAAAAACACAGGTCGTGGGGTTCTCAGGGCCTGATGGGCTTAATGAGACCGTTGAGCAATTTACACAGCAATATGCAGGAAAACAAAGCTTAGATAATGTTATCAGTGTTTTAATGTGAGATATCATCATATCATCAAAAATGATCATATGATCATAAACGATGTCATAGTACATGTCATGAGTGATGTAATATTTGAGGTCATAAGCAGTTCATGGTGAGGGCACAAGTTATAGTGAGTGCTGCTCAATATAACTGATGAATTTCTGTTTTTTTATTTCAAAATGTTAATGTTGACACAAACAAATTCATCTAACTAACGTTGTTCTAACCTTTAGCTTTTTCTGTGAATATATATATACACACACACACACATGTATATGTATATATATGTGAAGTGAACCCGCCGAAACATGTCTGCCATTCCTTGCACATTTTCATTTCTTTTGGGTTTCTGTTTTTTCATAGAAAATTGCCTCACCCCAATCATAGTGCCGCCTCTTCTCGGATCTGTGTTAGGATTGCACAGAAGAAAGGGGGTAAAGGAATTTATATATACCTTAGGGCATGGGTAAAATTTACCAGAGCGAACTATGAATTTCAGTAGTTTTTTTATGTTGAAATGTTACACTGTCACTACAATACTAACCTAACTATAACATTACTTTAACATTTGCTTTTTCCAGTGAATTTCTAGTTTTTTTATCATAAAGTAATATTTTATTACCATAAATAGAGCCAACTCTACACCATTCCTGGCATTCGGCTTCCAATCTCCTGCAGGCAGCCAAACCTATGCTGTGCTGCAAGAGGTTGCCCTACAGCCAACCCAAATGGAGGCAGCTAACCCCATGCTGCGCTTGGCCTTTGGCAATGCATGGTGAGTGGTGGGCCATTGGATCTGGCTGCCAACTCCATGCCACACACAGCCTTTTACATGCGTGGTGTATGGCTGCCTTCAGGCTCCTATCCTCCGGCCTCTCTAAATTATAGGTGGATGCCCATCCAGAGCACCCACCAAGCAGCACATATTAAGGGGAGGGGAATGCGCAACTGCCCTCCTTGAGCCTCATTAGGACCAGGGGGTCCCATCCCCTTGGGCCATATTCTATTAGAAATGTGGAGTGAGCCATGGGGCTCCAATCCCCAAGTCTTATTAGGATCCAGGAATTCCAACCCCTAGGGCCAAAGTGAACTAAAAATGTGAGGGGGCCACACACACCCTCCCCACGCCTACACAGGCCCCAGAGACACAGTACCTTGGGGCCGTAAATTATTTAGGAGGGGAGAGGTTCAATCCAGCCCCCCTCCCAGAGCCTTATTGGGCCCCAGGGACTCCATCTCCCAGGGCCAAAGTTTTAATTAAGGATAGTGGACCTCTTATCCCCCCAGAGGGCAGCTAACATTCAAGATACCCTAAATCCTTAAATCATTCATTGCCCTTGAGGGGAAGGGGAGTTGGGAAAAAATAAGAACATATAGACTTACGGCACCAGTCCTGCTTTGCTGCTTTGATACACTGCATAAAAGGTTTGGCACTTCCTGGATCTTTTTGTGTTGGTGTGGATGTAGTGCACTGGAAATAACAATAAGAATAGTTTGCCAACAGTTCTCAGCATACAAAGATTATGCAGTTATTCACAATATTGTACACTTAGAGGCTTCATCACATTCTGTTCTGATATATTTCAAGTCCAGAGTGCCCATTCTGTGAAGGAGCTCAGAGCTGTAAAGCTATTGAACCAAAGATAGTGTCCAATTTCCAGAAAGCAAGCTTTCTCTATTCAGAACTCAGTCTTATAGATAGTCTTAGGCTTAATCTAAGGATCAGTAAGCGCTAACCTGTGATCAAGTACTTAGCCTTGCCGCCTACTTAAAACTGGAAACCAGAGGAAGTGTTGTAACTGTAGCTCAAGGAGCTGAAGAGGAAGAAGAATCGCCACACTAAAAAGAGAAGACAACAGAAGTGTCCAGGGCGTTAGGATCACCGGAGCTGGAGGTAGGCTTGGACTGAGAAAGACTAGAGTGCTGGTGGAATCCGATTGATTCAAGAGGTGAATGCAGGGATGATGCTTGCTCAGGACAGGAACGAGGTCAAGCTCCGACTAGACTTTTTGTGTGCAATTTAAATACTCTATGGGTGTGTCTGGCTCCTGAAAGGCATATGGCTCACATGGGAAACAAGAAGGTTCCAGCAGGCCCTGGAAGAGAAGACCTGTCAGCGTAATGGTTTTGACCTTAAATACAAGCAGGTGCAATCAATTAACATTAGCAGTTAGAGTCAATAGGTCATGGCAGTTGGAAACAATACACAGAAGCAGGCGGAATCAATTTATATTAGCATGTAGAGTCACTAGGTCATGGCAGTTAGAAACCAATAAACACAAACAGGTGGAATCAATTAATATTAGCACGTGAAGTCAATAGGTCATGATAGTCAGAACCAATAAACAGGAGCCACATGTCTATTCCTCGTGAGTGAAACTGAAAAACGAATTGAACAATGGTACCTGAATGTTCTAATGGTTTGAGAAGGGGCCCGCCAAGAGGTTAAATGTAGTGGGACCATGGGGCCTGAGGGTCTTTTATCCTGGTATTGCAGGAGGCCATAAAGTGCCACAGGAGAAATACAACATGACCCCTGTGTGCCAGAACCACTGTACAGAGGGTGCAAGAGGTTGTCATGACAGTTACCACTACCCCCCACAAGGAATGAACTACAGGATGTGGTTTGTCTGGATGATGAGCATAGAAGGAAAGGACCAGGTGAGAGGCATGAGCATTGTTAGTACCCAAAACTATTCTTCATAACCATAGCTTTTCCAATCAATCAAATGAAATAAACACTATTTACCCATTTTGAGTCCAAGATTCTCTGTACCTCAAATTACAATGGCCATCCAGTGTTATAGGTGGTAGAGGTGGAGCTGGACCGATTTGTGTATTATAGGGTGTCAAGGGGGATACATGAAACACTGGGTGAATGGGTAGATCTTCTGGCAGCTTTAATCTCACTGCTACTGGGTTAATACTACTACCCAAAATAGTATTATAGCCATTGGAGTTGGGTAAGTCTGTGATAAAGTCCATATTAATAGTATACTCCAGGGATGTGGAGGCACAGGCAAGGTTTGTAAGTGACCCATAGGGGCATGTTTTCTGACCATAGAAGAAAGGTCTGGACTTAATCATGTACATCTTTGGCCAGTGTTGGCCACCAAAATGATTGTTGACAGCAAGAGCTTTCTGAATTCCAGGATGTCCAGTTTGCGGGTTTTCATGACATTAGGTTACTGCTTCTTATCTCAATTCTTCTGTTTTAACATATAAGGTGGTTCCATGGTAGGGAAGATCATGATGTGTATGACTATCCTTTCTGGCTATCGACTGTGCTATGTTTTCCTGGCTTCTGCTCTGTCTAACTCTGTTTAGGAATGTGTCACCAGGGCATAGAAATAAGCTCAAAGGCAGGGTTAGTGAACTAAGAAAATGCTTTATTTTCATAAACGTTTTGGTCCATAATAGCGTGTCTGTTCCTATAATTAGCTTTATTCTTCTTCCTTCCTTTAGGTCCTTTGGATTATTCCATCTGCCAGCACCCTCTGCCAAAAGGAAAGGCCAGGTAAGTCACTGTTTAATTTCTTCAAGGTGAATATTTGTGCAATTTATTTTCAGTGCTCTTTTTATCCTTCCTAAAGTGATGTTACGGGAGTGCAGAGATAAAAAAAAGTGACGGAGTGCTCAGAAAAAAACAAAAAAACAAACACAAGCATGGTTCCTTTAAATAAGGTATCTGATATTCAATAGTATTAAAGGAGGAAGTTTATCTTTGAGTTTTTTTTTCTGAAACCAGTCCCCCTCCTGCCTCTCTCTGGAGTTGTGTTTATCCACTTCTCTCCATTGCTTAGGAGCTTCCTACACACTTGATGGAGCCATGCTCTTCCTGGAACGTGGCAGGAACGGTCGCTCTGCCGGTGAAGGGAAGCCAGTTTGGGCGATCCTCACGTCTTGCCTTTTCTCTTCTATACCTGAAGAGTCTTAAGGCCAGTTCTCCGGTAGTCACCCTCCCCACTGCTTTCAATCTGTTATAATCCGCACACACCACTGCATAGTTCCTGTTAGTCCATTACGTCCTGATTCCAAGGCTCCGCCTCCCACCTCACAGTGAGTCTTCTGTCTGACGTAACTTCTGTCTCATTCTGGATTGCCTGACATCCTGTTTGTAGTCCCTTGAGGAATTTGCCCTGTAATGAGAGAAGGGTACAATTGGCTTCAGGGACACAAGGTATGCAGACCTCATCTGAAAAAGAATGGGGTCTGGAAGTTCAAAGAACTCCACAGCTCCTGAAAGGTCCTCTTGGCTGATGAAGTGATACATCCTCCTTTATGTAAACACTACTAACCAGCAAGTATCCCTTCTGAAGCTTAGTGGTCTCCACAAGGACCTGAATGGGGGGGTGGGTGATGTTATGTGCCACACCTATACACCACTCCTACTGATTTGGGGAAGAAAAAATATTTTCTATTGTATAACCCTCAACCACTCTAATAGTGTCATGCTTCACTTATAGTATGAAAGGGGGTGTAACTTTAAAGATAAAATTCCTAACTCATTCCCAAGGTTTCCTTTTATTACGGAGAGTGAATGGGAAGGTTAAAAATAAACACTATGTACACTATGTACATGTTTCAGCCCTACTCTTGCAGCCTGCAAAGGTCATGAACTTTCATGAGGGTGGGTTCATAAATATGTCACTCCCCTAATGACATGTCTCAAGTGACCTTCCTGTGTGGCATGCAAAGTAGTCAGAGCATGCCTCAAACGTGTAATACTTGCCACTCAGGAAACTACCTGTGAACAAAACATATATGCAGCATGAGATCAAAAGCCTTCATCTGGTTCGCCTTCTATAATATGCGCTTGTCCCCTCTTATCCTGCACAAATCACACGTGCAGGAATGTGCACACATTAATGTTTTCTAGTGAGTCATACACACTCTTATGTCAAATTCAAGTTTGTTGTGAATGGCATTGTGACAGTGCACTGCTGCTATACCCCTAAATTCGCACAGAAGTATTACTCATTATCTTCAATGTAGACCTTTAACAGGAAGAGGTACGGTGCATATTACAACCTCATTTTGTATGAATCTGTATACACATACATGCACACTATAGACAATCAATCAAACCCATCTGTGTCAGGCTTGTACTTTTCTGCAGGAATGAAATGGACACAAGGTATTTTCCCTACCTCCCTATCAGGTAAACAGACCTCTGAGAAGTCACGTCTGGCCCAACAGGATGAAGGGACAAATCTTGACCAGGCCCCAAGCAGGCTTAACCAAACAATGTCTTCCCTCTTGTTTTCTCGAAAACATAAAAAATACATTTTAGACCTAGTAGTTACCATATATTGCCACTTATCTGTTACTGCCACACGCAATTTACCTCATGTCCCTTTTCACTTTCTTTAAAGTGCAGGGTCCTGGAGACGGAATGCAGTATATGCGTACTATATCTAAAAAAGACCCTCAAGAATTACTATCTCAAAGAAGTAGAATACATGTGACAGTATAGATAATGTATGCTACACATACCTAAAGGTCTTAACTGCACACAATCATGCGTGTATGAATGCTGTTGTGAAGGGTTCTAGGAATTATCCGTTTCTGTTCGCCTGCAATTATAAGTACAGCATGTCATTTGAAAAAAAGAACAACCTTAAAAACCAGGTAAGTCTATGCAAGGTGAAGTAAATACCTAATAATGTCTTAAAAGACCAGGGGCCAGATGTATGAAAGCATTTTGCATTCGCAAACGGTGCGAATGCCCGTTTGTGAATGCAAAATGCCATTTCAGAATGTTTTTCATACATTCTGAATGCAATTTTAAGGAATCGCTAAAATAGCGATTCCTTAAAATTGCGACCCTCTTTAGAGAGTCGCAAATTGCGACTCTCTAAATTAGAAATCGCAAATTAAGTTTCCTTATTTGCAATTTCTTAGCACATGTATGAAGCAATTCCTAAATGCAATTTTGCCATTTAGGAATCGCTAATTACCACCAAGTTGAACTTGATGGTAACCATGTGCAAAATTTAAAAATGCATTTAAAATGCATTTTTAAATTGTACATGTAAAGCACACATGCCCTTTTGGCATGTGTGCACTTTACATGTCCCCCAAAAATATTTTGGGGTGCAGCAGAGGGGGCCTTAGCCCCCCAGCACCCTGGGGTTTTGCATTTCGAAAATTGCAATTTCTGGTTCAGAAATAGCAATTTTGGAAATGCAAAAAATTCGCAGATAAGGGCCAACAGGCCCATAGCTGCGAATTGGGCAGGTATCGCAATTTGCAATTCGGTAATAGCATTTGCGATTTTTAAGAAATCGCTATTACCGATTCGCAAATGTGATACATGGCACTTTTCGAGTCAGAAATAACGATTTCTTAAAAATCGCTATTTCCGAATCGCAAAGGGTCGTGATGATACATCTGGCCCCAGGTCACAAGAAGTTCAAATAATAAGAAAAAAAGCAATGTTTAAACTATTGATTAATGTTGTTTCTTTCTCTTCATAATGTCTTAGAAGACCAGTTAACAATGAGTTCAAATAATAATTATCTCTCTTTTCTTTGTAAGTTGATGATTTCCACAATGGATAAGTTCATAAACCTCCATCATAGAATTCAATCAGATAAGTACTGTTCTTTTGTAAATATCCCTTCAGGAAGAATTAATGTTACCAGACATGGATTGCCACTTTGGTAATCTCTTATCTCTTTTTTCCTTGATTTCAAGAATTCTCAGGACGATAAAGAACAGAAAACCTGAAAACCTGTGCTGTGACGAGGGAACCACTGACACGTATGGCAAGCACTGAGAGGGCGGGATGCAGGATTCCGCATCAAACAGGTTAGTACGGAAGGGAGGAGGCAGGGAACAGACAATGAGCAGTCGTCAGGGTGCAATGCATAGCCTTAAGGGCTACACTCCCCACCTTAAGAGGCCACGCACTGAGGTGCTTGGCAGTCTGGGGTTAACCTCATGATTACGGAGAATAAAAACTGGGCTCAGTATCCACCTGGATTGTACATCTGCACAGTGAAACTAATTACAGTGCTGTTCACAAACACTCCCCCTAAGTGTTGAAGAACAATGTCCCCACAAGGGCATAAGTAGGCACCCCTGTAGTCAGGCTATAAAAAGGGGAAATTGTAGTGAAAACTAATGTCAAACAGACCTAAGTCAAATGAACATACAGAGATTCTGTAGCTATTAGTTGTAATTGATGTAGTCAGTAAAATTAGACCAGCACAAGGCATGTTTACAAAGTCAGAATAAAGCACTTGCTTCATCAAGAGTCCCAACCCATTTCGACACCTACTAGGCTCACCTCCCCTGCCTGTATTGGAAGAGAACTATGGGAGAACAGTCTAAGTATTCCCCAGGGCCCGACCTGATTGGACCAGGTACATCAATAGTTAGTTAAAATAAAGCGGGCGAGGCTACTCACCGCAATGCAGCTGGTCGAAAGCGAAGAGCCTCAATAGGGACAATGCTGAGGCAAGAACACTGCTTTTGCAATGCTCATCAGCTGGTATGCCATTTCCCATTGGCCCAGGGCCACGTATGAGCATGCCTAGGCCCTGGGCTCATGGGAATTGTGGTCTTTGTTCATCATGTCCTCAGAGACTGAGTAAAAGTAGGCCCTCATTACGACTTTGGTGGCTTTCCATGAAAACCGCCCAAGCTGGGGCGCCAGGAGACTGCCAGTGCTGGCGGTCTCCCGCCCACGATATTACGGGTACTGGCGGATTACCGCCACGCTTTTGGCTGAAATCTGGCAGTAGTCAAGCCGGCGGGTGGAGGCGCTGTGGCAGTTCCACCACTTGCTCCACCAATAGGACACCACCCCTTATATTATGGGCCATGATACGGCTTGATGGTGTCCTGCTGACGGCGGACTGTCAGCGGTGGAAGTGCCCCTTCTGTTCCCTGCCAGACTACCTTCTCCCTGGAACAGGTAAGGTGATCGTCCAACAGGGGAGGGGGTTTTGTGTGTGCGTGTGTGAGTGTGTGGTGTCTGCATGAATGTGTGTATGCGTGGTTGTATGCGTGTCTGAATGTAAGTGTATATGCATGTGAGTATGCGTGTTTGGATGCGTGTGTGAATGCTGTTGTGAATGCGTGTATGTATGCTGCTGTGAAGGCATGTGTGGATGCATGTGAGTGGATGCGTGTAGGTTAATGGGTGTATGCATGGTGCATGTGGGTATCTGTGTGCATGTATGTGGGAAGGAGGTGGTGGGAGGGGGCACTGTGGCTGAAGGGTGGTGTGGGTTGGGTGATGAAGGCGCTGTGGCTGAAGGTGGGGGAGGTGTTGGGAGGTGGCACTTTGACTGAAGAGGGGGTAGGAGGTAGTTGGAGGGGGGTCTAGTGCTTGCTGGAGGAGTGGGGGAGCCCTCTACCGGTGAGAGGGAAGAAGTTCCCTGTCACTGGTAGCCTTTCCGCCATGGTTTTGGTGGCGGTGTTACTGCTGCGGAAACCATGGTGGAAAGCCGGCTCCTAATACCGCCGGCGGTATTCTGTGGACTGCCGGGTCGGAGATGATCATCTCTGCCCAGCGGTTCCAACTGTCATGGTGGTATGAGTGGAGATGTGGCAAGTTGGCAGAGGCCAACCCGCCACACTCATATTGTGGGGGTCTGCACCGCCACCCTGTTGGTGATGGGACTGCCACATTTTGCCTGGCGGTCAAAAGACTGCCAGGGTCAAAATGACCACCACAGTCACACTTGTCAAAACCGAATTAAATGTTAAAAATGAAAGATTCAAAGTATAGAGATTCAAAAAAAACTAAATACCAATTAGTGATTGTGAACATATACATACAGTCCAGAGGTTACCACCCTACAAGGCACAGCTAAATAATCATAATCCTATGAGAAAACCTTTTGGATACTCTGTGTAAGGGTAATCGTGTCTGTTTTATGGGTCTAAGTCTGATGTTGGGGAATGTAGCCAGCGGACTTTGCTGTTGGTGACCCCAGTTACAAAATGAAGGATGTAACATTCCCCTGGTTCGATGGAACTACTGAATGCTAAGCTGGTTCCAAGGTATTTCATCATTAAGACCTTGTTTGAGTGTCTGTAATCTGCAAACCCATCATTGCTCTTTTAATATGAGCCTGTTATTGATACCAGGTTGACGGCAAAGTTTTTCAGTAATGGACCGCTGCAGATCTTTATCACTTTGACTCTTCTCTAGAAAGTGTGTGGTTAATCTAGTTGATGTATTTTTGCATCTGATCATAATATGATGCTAATGTGAATTTTAATCTTCCTAGTCATAATTCCAATGTTGTGGAAGCCACATGGACCGATAATAACATCATGTTGTTTCTAATGCAATTTGTATGCTCTCTCTGCTCCTGGGGGTAGCAAGGCTGAGATCAATAGTTTTAGATTGTGAGGTTAGAGAGCAAACTGAACAATTTCCACAGGGGAAATGTCCTGTGACGCGGGAAAGGTCCCTTTCGGTAATCTGTTGTTCAGAGTTCCCCTGTCCCGTGTTACTCTGTACTAGCCTATCCTTGAAGCTTCTATTCCTCTTAAATGAGAATGGTGGTTTATCAGTCACTCAGTCTGTTCAAAGTAAGGCTGTGCCAATGTTTATTTATAATTCTCTTGATGGAGTTTGAGGGAGAATTATAGGTACCCACAAAGATGCGGGGGATGGTGTGTTGTCTGTTATTAGTTTCGAGCAAGGCCTCTCTAGCAACATGACGTTCTCTCTTTTGGGCCTGAGTGGTGAACCACTCAGGATACTCTCTTTCCTTCAGTTTCTTTGTGAGTTTCTGAGCTTCAATATTATAATCATGGTTACTTGAGCAATTTTGCCTGATCTGTTAAAACTGGCCCACCAGTAAATTATCCCTTAGTGTCCGGGGATGAGCACTAATGAAGTATAACAAACTGTTACGATCAGTGGGTTTGGTGTACAGGGAGCTGGTCAGTTTCCGATCTTTGTAATATTAATGTCCAAAAGGATACTTGAGCTTTATTGGTTGTCATTGTAAAACTCAATAAAGGGGTTCCTCTCATTCAGCTATCTATTAAATGATAAAAGGTGGTGCCACCTCCATGCCATATGACCAAGATATCATCAATGTATCATCACCACATCTAAATCTGATCTTCATATGGGTTATTGGTCCAGATGTTCTGTTCTTCAAACCAACTCATGTAGAGACAGGCTATGCTTGGAACAAACGTGCTCCCCATGGAAGTACCATAGCTCTGTAGAAAGATTTGATTTACAAAACTGAAAAAGTTCTCAATAAGTGCCAATTCTGCAAATCTCACTATCCAATAGATAAGGGCAGCGCAGGTCCAGTCTTGTTTTTGGAGTAGATCGTTGATCATTCACAAACTCTCCTCCTGCAGGATGCTTGTATACAATGCTTCAAAACAAATCAGTGTCTCCATATAGGAATTATATTCTTTCTCTTTTAGAGGGTTCAGCAGATGTTTGGTGTCCTTGATGTACAATCTTGTTTGTGCTCCCTCAGATATGGACAAGCCCACCCTGACCTTTAGGAGACAGGGTGAACCTGATGATGAAGCATGCCACTATTAGAGTGAGTGAGGGTTGTATAAAAGAAAATAGTATTTCTTCCCCACTTCAGTAGGAGTGGCGTATAGGTGAGGCACATAACATCAGTTCTCCCCCCCTATTCTTCTCCTTGTGGAGACTGTTGAGCTTCAGAAGGGATACCTGCTGGTTAGTAATGCAGATTTCATCCTCAAGTTGGTGACATATACCCATCCCAGGATTTTCCCAGTCAAGAAAAAGTGGAAAGTGAGACACAAAGTCCATGTGAGAGTAGACCTTCCTGCATTTATGGTGGACATCAATCTGGAAGGGTTGCAAGGAAGGAACCAATGAAGAACCCTAGGTTTATGTCCTTTAGTTTGACCAACAAGGTCAAAGGGACGTGATCAGTATACAACAGAAAGGGTTTGCCCTCAAGATAATAACAAAGCTTCTCCACTGCCCACTTCATAGCCAAGCATTCCTACTCTATTCTGGGGTATACAGTCTCACGGAGGAGCAGTGTATGGCTGATGTACACGATAGGCTTTTCGATTCCATCATTGTTACCTTTGGGATAAAACAGCACCTTTGTCAACATCGGAAGTGTCTGTTCGAAGGATGAATGTCTTGTCAAAGTCAGGGAAGGTCAATACCGGGTTGGAAGTGATTCCTCTTTTGAGGGTTTAAAAGACTTCTAAGGCCACAAGAGATGGGTGTGGAAAAGTCGAGTTGGATGTACCCTTTTTAAGGAGATCAGTTAAAAGAGTAGCTATGGTGGAAAATTGGGGTATGAGCCAACTAATCCCAAAAAAGCTCTGACGTCCTTCCTAGTTGTTGGAAAAGGGACTTCAGTAATAGCTTTGATACTTTCACATTATGGCTTTATGACACCATTTTTTAGAATGTACCCCAGATATTTGACCTTGTTGTAACATGTTCATGATTTTATGGCATTTATATGTAGGTTGACTGCATACAATTCTGTCAAAACATGTGCTAGATGGGCAAGGTGTACTTCCCAGGTATTCCCTGAATTTGATAAGATTGTCTAGGTAAGCTGATAAGTACTCGTGATGGTTATGTAGTACCAGACTCATCAGACACTGGAAAAAGGCAGGGGCGCCATGAAGCCCGAAAGGGAGAACTGTGAGCTGAAATAACCCAAAAAGTGTTGCAAATACTTTCTTTTCTTGATCTTCTTTTTTAGGGGCACCTGCCAATAGCCTTTTCTATGGTCAGTAGTAGTTAAGTATTTGGCATTTTCAATTTTTTTAATCAATTCATCAACTCTGGGGAGGGGATGGGGATCAAATTTTGAAATGCTGTTGCCAGCATGGAAGTCGATGCAGAATTGTAGGCTCCCCTTGGGTTTTGGCACAAGGACTATGGGTGAGCACAAGTTCATTTGGGAGGGTTCTATAACTTCCATTTTCAGCATTTGTTCCACCCCAGCCCTCATTGCTGCCTTTCTAGTTGGAAGGATGTGGTAGGGTTTAAGTCTCACCACTTGTTTGGTTAAGTTTATTTTCCCAGGAATATCTGAAAAGATGCTTTAAAAGAGTTGTAGATAAGCCTTTAATTCTTCTCTTTTTGCTCGGGACAGTCCTTCACTTATAACAAGCTAGCCTTGAGTAATTTGGGGTGGTCCTGGGGTTTGGTAGTATATATATTTTTTTAGGTGGGGTTCATAGCCATGTTTTAGGAGGTTAACATGGAAGGAGGTTTGTTCTTTATGGGGCCTCTTCCAGGATTTTTCCAATTGTTTCACTGATCATAAATGGACCCTTCCATTTGGAAGTCATTTCATGCTAGAAATGGGCAACAATACAAGAACCCAATTCCCGGGCTGATATACCCCTAGTTTCTTTCCCTTATCAAAGATTCATTTTTGCCTTATTTGGCTTCGCTTTAAATTCTCATGGGCTAATTTTCGGCGTTTCAATATGTGAGCTTTCATCTGGTGTGTATAATCCAAAAGGATACCTGCCCCTTGATCAGTATACTTCTCCTTTGCCTCCCATATTATTTCCAGCAGGGTGCTGAGCTTTCGTCCATGTAACAGATCGAATGAAGAGTATACTAGACTGCTCTGTACTTGGCTCCGCAATACAAAAGGAGCTAAGGGTAGCATCTGATACCAGTTTCTTCCTTCATCAGTTAGCATTTTATTTAAAATGAGCTTTAAAGACCGTTATACCATTCCACTAATCCATCGGTTTGTGGATGGTAAACTGAAGTTTTTATATGTCAGATGTCTAGTTGTTTGCATATTTGGGTCCTTAATTTTGACACAAAAGGGGTACCCTGGTCTGTGACAATCTCTTTTGGGAAGCCAACCTGAGCAAAAGCCTCTATAATGTGGTGTGCAATGGTCTTCATGTCAGGACTACATATGGGAAATGCTTCCAAATATCTGGTCGTGTAGTCAACCAAATCAAGAGCATATATTTGTAACCTTTGGAGCACTTGGGGAGAGGCCCAATGAGATCCATCCCAACCCTCTTAAATGGAGTGCCTATTATCAGCAGAGTTAGAAAGGGAGCCTGAGGGGATCGGTAGGGATTCTTCTTTTGGCAAATTTCACATTCCTGGCATTACTTCTTTATGTGGACGTAAATGCCCAGCAAAAAAACATTTTGCAGAATTTCAAAGGCTGTGTTTTCAGGCCCAGAGTGTCCTGTTAGCAGGTTACAGTGGGCATTGAACAGAATCTGATGCTGGAATTCTTTATGGACTAACAATTGTGGTGAGTCTGTGGGTCCAGAAATTCTATAAAGGAGCCTGTTGGTTATTTGGAAGTGGGGATAGATGTGTGTGTCATTTTGTTTAGCCTTATCCCAAATGGGTTAGAGGATAGTATGATTCATCTAAACAAACCATATGTTATGGTCTGTCATCCAGGGTTCTGGGGTGAAGAAGGCATCTTGAGGGGTGTGGATAGTATTTTCCAGAGAGTGTTTGGATCCTTTTATCGGTTGGAGTGTAGTGTCTCGAAATAAGTCAAAAAAGTGGGGATTACCTGTACCTAGAGTGACATCTTCAGGAAGGTCTCTCCTCGAAGAATGCCTACTTCAACTTCTACCTCTTTATCAGCTGAAGAGGTGATGATCACTCTAGCTACCAGATAAGTCTTTATTCCCCTATGTAGGCATCTAATGTTAACAAACCTTCTTGGTATTGTTTGCGAAGGAGGACTAGCTACTTTCGTACTACAGAAATAATGCCATTGTCTGTCCTTGATTTATTTGTACACTTACACAAAAACAGGGCCCATCTCCTGAATAAAGTAAATGGGGTTTGGGGCATAGTTGATCTTCATAGGTTCTTCTGAGGTTTTCTTGCTTTTACAAAACAGGGCTCAATGACCACATTCACAGCACTTGAAACATTGGGGTTCAGCTGAAGTACCAGAATCGGGTTTCAACTGCCAGGGTTTTGATGCCTTGTTGACAGGTTTCCTTTATCTATGAATATTTTTGATTTTTTTTCACTTTCCATAGAGGGGTTGTGGCCGAACTCGAGAACAAAAGTGGTAGCTATTTCTACCTCTTGTTCAATGGTAATTCCTGAGTGCTGATGTAGCCATTTTTGAGTATGTTGGGGTAAAACTTATAGGAATTGTTTCAGAATTTTTTTGCCCAAGATTTCTTCATTACTATGTTCTTGTTGTTTTAGCCATTTTTCGAGGGCTGTCCTCAACTGAAAATAGAGAGTTTTCGGAGTATTCCCAGGTTTCCCCCTCTTTTGTCTGAACCTTAGACAATACTCCTTCTCATCTAATTCTGCTCTATCTAATATTGCTCTCTTGACCGCCTCATAGGAATACTCTCCTCAGGGGTTTGCAGTCTGGTAGGCAGCTTATGCTTCTCCTGTCAGTTATGGGGCTAGGTAGAATGGCCAATGTTCCAGCGATTCTTTCAAAATTCACCTGTGAAGAATCAGGGCCTCCCCCGGGTAGAAGTTGCTGAAGGGTTATCATAGATCCCGCAACTAAGGGTCCTCTGGCTGTAGTCAGGCCTGAGGTCACTTGTGCATGTTCTTGGGTCAGTTTATGAAACTGTTTGGTTTGAGTTCTTAATGCTTCCCGGAATAGTTCTCTATCAGCTTGCGCTAACATCATGTCATGTTCGATGGCAGTTTCCAATTTGCATTGCCCTTGCACTAAGTGCTGAATTAAGGCATCCATTATGTAACAATGGAAGGATTTATGCCTGCATTCTCCACCTCTTATCATCGGAGCATGGAAATAAGCTTGAGGGAGGGTCAGTGAACTAAGAATATGCTTTTTTTCATAATCGTTTTAGTCCATAAACAGCATGTCAGTTCCTATAACTGGCTTTATTAATCTTCCTTTCTTTAGGTACTTTGGAGTTTTCCATCCACCGGCACCCTCAGCAAAAAGGAAGGGCCAGATATGTCACTGTTTTATTTCTTCAAGGTGAGTATTTGTGTAAATAGTTTTCAGTGCTCTTTTTATCCTTCTTATGGTGACATTGTGGGAATGCAGAGATTAGAGCAGTGAGGGAGTGCCCCCCCAAAAAAGAAACACAAGTGCGGTTTCTTTAAATAAAGTATCTGATATTCAGTAGAAGGGCACAATCAGCTCTAGTGACACAGGGTATGCAGACTTCATTCCTAGGTTTGTGACAGAATGATTCTTGTTTGCAAAATCCTACAACATGTTCTGGGGCTATGATATTCTATCATATCTGTTCCTGAGAGTCCTGACTTTTGTAACCTCACCTAGATAGCACACAGCCTTGTTCTGTTGTGTGCCTGGTTGATAGCTGATGATAGTGTATTAACTGAATACAATAACCATCTTATTTGTCTAGGGGGTGAATGCTTTTAATGACCTAACTGGAGATTCTTATGATCAGTAATGATGTGTTGAGCGCCTAGTAAATATTACAGCCACTCTTGAAAACATAATTTGATTGCAAATAATTTGCCTCTGCAACTGTATAGTTCTGCTTGGTTTGCTATATTGTTTTGGAAAAAAGGCAACTGGGTGCTTGTGCCCAGTTGTGCTGGTGTGTTGCAACAGACTACCTCCAACTGTAACCTGAGAGGCATCTGTCTCCACAAAGTAAGGCTGCATGGGATCGAATGCCTGAGTATCGGCTTCTGATAAATCTTTCCTTAACTAGATTGAAGGCATTATTGGCTTCTTGGGACCACACAAAAGGTGCCTTCTTTCTTAAAAATTTAGTAGCTGGACTTACAATGTCAGAAAAATGGGTGATAAATCATCTGTAGAAGTTTGAAAAACCTATGAAACTTTGCACCTCTTTAACTGTGGTTGGTGCTGCCCAGTCTAATATTGCCTGAGTCTTCTTTCTATCCATGGTTACCACTTCTGGAGATGAGATGCATCCCAGGAATTCAACAGATTGAGTATGAAATGTACATGTTTCCAATTTAAAAAGGGAATGTTCTCCAAGTCTTGTAGTACTTCCCTGAAATGACCTATGTGTTCAGTCATGTTTTGTGAATAAATTAGTATGTTGTCAATGTATACAACCACGCAAAGGTCCAGTAGATCTCACCGAACTTTGGGGGTCATTCTGCCGCCAGGGCCAACGACCGCGGAAGCACCGCCAACAGGCTGGCGGTGCTTCCTGGGCCATTCTGCGGTCAGAAAAGGGGAACCGGCGGTTTCCCGCCGGTTTTCCCCTGGCCCAGGGAATCCGCCATGGCGGCGCTGCTTGCAGCACCGCCATGGGGATTCCGACCCCCTTCCCGCCATCCCGTTCCTGGCGGTTTTTACCGCCAATAACAGGATGGCGGGAACGGGTGTCGTGGGGCCCCTGGGGGCCCCTGCACTGCCCATGCCACTGGCGGAGGCCCTAGTGGATGATGGGATTGTGAAGTTGAAGTCAGGTGACCCCTAGTATCGTGCCAAAGGTGGGTGCATCAATGAGATCTAAGGTCAAGGTCTGACTATGCCCATTTTCATATACTAGAGTTTTTGGTGGAGTTTGATATGCGATCATCCCAGAAGAGAGCTTGGAACCATTCACAGCTCTAACCTGTTCAGGTTTGCTTTTCTTAACATGTAAGGTGTGTAAGGACCTGGCCAAGGCTAGGTCTAAGAAATTTCCAGTACCCCTGGAGTCTAGGAGTAGAGGGAAGACCTTCCTCTGTTGGGAAGAATGTATAGGGATGACTAGTATTGTAAAATGTTGTGGAACCTTTTGTGAGGAGTTTCCAATAATGTTCTAGGACCACACCTGCCTGGTTGACCCCTGTGTCAGCCAGGCTCCCTAGTTTTTCCTGCACCAAATCAGGTGTCATGGCAATATGCTTTTGAATTCCTTTTGGTTTGACAGTACACTCTCGAGCAAAGTACCCTGCCATCCCACAATACAAACACAAATTCAACTTTTTTCTATGGTCCTTTTCCTCAGCGGTTAGAGGAATGGACAAGCTCCGTATCTGCATAGGCTCTGTGTTATCCGAATGGTTGGACTCTGCCTCTTTTCACTCAGTTCATACAGATAATAATTTGGACTTCCCCCAGGGACGTTCTCCCTTTCGTTCTTTTAACCTATTATCCAACCGGACAACTAAGTCAATGAATTTGGAACAATCCGATGGGGAATCTTTTAAGTCATCTCGTAGCACCCTATTATCCTTGCTCCCTTTGGGTAGGAGCAATATCCGTTTTTCTGTGGTAGGAAATCAGAACAGAAGTCTGCTTCCACCCAGCAGGAGAATGTTTAAATCTCACATTGGCTGGGAGCAGACATGCCTTCCTTGCCCACAGCACTGCAATCAGAAAAAGCATGCTTGCTCCCGTCTGGTAGGTGGTTTAAAAATGCACCTGCCAAGAGGGAGCAAACTTCTGTTTGCCTGCCAACATCACTGTGGGCAGGGTGGGCTTCCCAGGACCCAGTAACTGAGCTGACACAAGGGGATGGGGTCCCCAGAGCCTTTATTGTCCCCGGGAGAGGGACGTGCAGCTTGCTTCCCTTTTTATTTGTGCTACAGTCCTGGGGGCTGGGTCCCCTTGGCCTATTTAAGGCTTGGGCAAGAGGGCCTCCTCCCCTTTTATTAGATAATTAGGCCCTGCGAATGGAATAACTGGTGCTTAAATAGGCTCAGAGTGTGCAGCCACACACACCCTCCCTTTTTTTTGCACTTTGGGACTCAGGAATTGGGTTACGAGGGCCTTTTTAGGCTAAGGGATAGGGTTTGAATGGCCCCCTCCCCTTCATTAAAATATTGCCTCCCTCACCCTTGGACTGGGTCCTGGGCCTCTTAGAGGCTTGGGGAGGGAATAATGCACCCCTTCCTCTAAATTCACACACACACTGCCCCCTGGGCCCTGGCCCATCCAATTGTCTTTTTTTTCAACTGCACAGAATCCACAGATCCTCTGCTAATTTCCCACAAAATCTAAAACAAAAAACATTTTTGGCTCCAGGTGGGGTCTCTCTGGGATCTCACAAACAGGTACGAGGTCAGGGTATCCTTACTCTGCCCCCCTGCCTTTTTTTTAATTTTTTATTTTTTTTATTTTTTAAGGACTCAGGACTGAGGCCTGATTCCTAAGATGGCCGCCACCACTTCCTGGTTGATGTGGTGGCAGCCAATCAAATCTCAGCAGGACATCTGTCGGCTTAACCGATCGTCAGTGGTGTGAATTATACAAAGTTTTTGAGCATAGTCGCTCAAAAACTACAGAACAGATTTACATTAAATTACAAAAAGCACTCTTTCTAGCCCAATAACTTACTTTCTGCCAAATTTGGTGTAAATTGTAGCTAAATTGTGTATAAAGTTCCTACGGAAAAATAAACAAGGAAAACATATTTGGAACCCTCCCTTTTTTCTCAGACCACGCTTGATGGATTCCCCAACTTCCAGAAATGGGGCTGAGGTGAAAAACATTTTTGGGAAAGTTTCCTGAGGATGTGTCAAATGTCCCCAAAGATAGAAGCAAATGAAAAAATACAAAATATAATCTAATTATTTATGAAGCCACATATTGGTGTCATAACTTTCCAATGGATGCATGTACAATGTGAAATCAAAACATTCAGTTGCTTTATACCAAATTGCAACTGAACGGATAACATATGTTTACAGTTGAATAGAAAACTAAAGAAAGCATGCATAGTTATCATCTTGGGCATGCTGTTATGCTACAATCCCTAAAATCTCAGGAATTATTGTAATTGCAAGGCTTCCTAAAAGCCCTTTGTTATAAACAAAACAGCATGCCATCTCCGTACTTCTATTTCTCGTGATCTCCCCTCCTGTCAGCAGCAATTCAATACTAGTTGATCTCCATAGGAGGTAACATGGGTAACACTCCTGTGGTTTTGAATGGAAACGTGTGTGTGTGTGTATGTGAGTGTATGCACTGGGGGTTGGGCATGCTGTGAGGAATGGATCGGTCCTCGTAGTGTGGATAGACTTTGACAGAATCAGACAAACATTAGCTTTGTGAGGACCTGTGGGATACAAGGTCCGATCCCTGTAGTGTGCTTAGGTACTTTCCAGCAAGTATATCAAAATAATAAATGTACAATTATATTTTCCTCTGTCTGCTTATGACCTACCCCAGTATCAAAGCTCATGTAGAGTTAGAATAATAAATACGCACTTCAATGACCTGTCCTGTGTACGAATGTGTGCACACTTGGGTGTCTTTCTATATGGGTGTCTATGTGTAAGTTTAGTCAGTGATCTCTAATAAGATAAATCAAGTTCCAAACTGAAATACCTCATGCCTCCTCTCAAAACTTTCACACTTCTACAGTTTTCAAAATTGGCTTTGTCTATGTTTGTTTGCCAAATGTTGGCTGCAGGGGCGTAGCTTGGTCAGTAAGATTGGGGGGATGTCACCTTCAGATGTTCCGACAATTAGGCTGGCATATAGGCCCTCATTACAACCCTGGCAGTCGGTGTTAAAGCGGCGGTAATACCGCCAACAGGCCAGGGGTAAAAAAAATTGGATCACGACCACGGCGGAAACCTCCAACACAGACAGCCACTTTAACACTCCGACCCCCACGGCGGTAGCAACAAACACTGCGGCAGTCACCGCCAACAGTCAGGCAGAAGACAGTGTACCGCCCACCACATCACAACCCGCCTATCCACCAGCTTTTCCGGGGTGGTACCAACGCCATCAAAAGCACGGCGGAAACAGGAATTGGAAGGGAAAACACTCTCCTCTCGACACTCAACGAAGAACCAGGACGCCATGGAGCCCGAGCTACAGGTCCTCCCCATGCTGGTCTACCTCCTCATCTACCAGGAATACAAAAGGCGGCGGCGCTAACCACGGTGAGTGCTGCACCAACTACATAGGGGAGTGGGGAGGAAAAAGAGAGTGACACACACACAGGTAACACGCAACACCCCCACCCATACCCCCAACACCACACACACAAACACATGCCGCAACATTACACTTACATCCTGTAACTCCCTGGAAGTACGCAAGGACAAAAGGAATTGAGTTAAATCATTGATATATTAGAAATAGGCAGATATACGCAACAATTTGAGAAACAGTATTTACAAAAATATACAATGTGTTCATAAGGCCATACATTGTCAATGCAAAATGTCCGTGGGCCACTGGGCCAAAAATTATGGGCCATGCCCACACTTGACTCCTGCCTCAATACAGAGAGAACACTGCAGAGGCATCGGGTCGTAAACATACAGGCACCTCAGGGGGACAGGAAAGGGGGGGCACCTCAGCCAGAAGATGGAAGAACACCACTGCTCCACGAGGGGGCTCCATTCCCACAGTGATGCCCTGGGGAGTGCAATGCCACAGTCTCTCAAGTGGGTGGTTTGCCCACTGCTTTGTCCTGGGGAGTGCAAAGCCATAGACTCTCAAGTGGGTGGTTTACCCACTGCTTGGTCCTGGGGAGTGCAAAGCCACAGTCTCTCAAGTGGGTGGTTTGGCCACTGCATGGTCCTGGGGAGTGCAAAACCACAGTCTCTGTAGTGGATGCCTTTCTCCACTGGTTCTGGAGGGGGCCTTGTGCCCAGTGTGCTTCATCCTGCCAAGGAGGGGGTGAGCAGACGCCATTCTCCACTGGTTCTGCAGGGGGCTTGTGCCCAGTCTGCTTATCCTGCCAAAGAGGGGGGTGAGTGGATGCCTTTCTCCACTGGTTCTGGAGGGGGCCTTGTGCCCAGTCTGCTTCATCCTGCCAAGGAGGGGGTGAGTGGATGCCTTTCTCCACTGGTTCTGGAGGGGGCCTTGTGCCCAGTGTGCTTCATCCTGCCAAGGAGGGGGTGAGTAGATGCCTTTCTCCACTAGTTCTGGAGGGGTCTTGTGCCCAGTTTGCTTCATCCTGCCAAAGAGGGGGTGAGTGGATGCCTTTCTCCACTGGTTCTGGAGGGGGCCTTGTGTCCAGTCTGCTTCATCCTGCTAAGGAGGGGGTGAGTGGATGACTTTCTCCACTGGTTCTGGAGGGGGCACTGTGCCCAGTAAAGAAACACTTGGGGTGTGGCTGTTCACATTCCCTCACCTGGGTGTCTGAGACATGAGATTTGCACAGAACAGATGGCATGAGAGTCCTTGGAGGCAGGGCTAGACTCCATCCTGCGGCAGCAAGGGCTGCAAACTTGTGTCAGTGCCGGTGCTGTTGGGAATGCTGCCAGTTGTGGTGGGAGGCTCCAGCCCTTCTCCTGTAGTCTCAGATGGCTGCCCACTGGGGCTGCTGCTGCTGGTAGTGGCCCTACTGTCAGCAGGGCAGGTGGCAGTGCTTGCGGAGGGGCCTGCGGCGGTGCTGGCTGCAGTGCATACGGCGGTGCTGGCCATGGTGCAGGTGCCTGTGCTGCCAGTGGTGGAGGGAGGCCCCAGCCCTTCTCCTGCAGCCTCGGACGGCTGCCCACTGGGGCTGCTGCTGCTGACAGTCAAGGTGCTTGCGGCGGGGCTGCTGGCGGTGCTGGCCACGGTGCAGGTGGCGGGGCTGGTGGTTGTGCTGGTAGCCACCAGGCCTTCACCAGCGGCCTCCGACGGCTGAAGTGCCATGCCTGGTGTTTTCTGCCCCTTCCTCACCTTGGCAGATGGTGGTGTGATCTTGGCTCTAGCAGGTGGTGTTTTTGAGGAAACCTTGCTTGGTGGTTCATGCTCCTTGCCCTTTCTGCATGCTGGCCCCCTCTTCACCTTGGCAGGTGGCAGAATGCTTTTGTCCTTTGCAGGGGTTGTTGGCACACTGGCTGGGCTGACGGGTTTCCCCTTTGAGCCTTTGTGAGTTGCAGGTACCACAGCGGATGGCGACTTGGTGGATGAGGTGCTGGCCCGGGTTCTGGGCACCCAGGCCCGAGGGGAAGGACGGGGGAAGGGGTAGGGAAGAGGTCAATGTTTGCCAGGAAGACACACTGTGGCGGGAAGAGGGAGAGGGTTTGGGAGTGGAGGAAGAGGGAGTGGTTGTAGGAGGTGTCTGTCTGCTGAGTTTGGGTGTAGGTGCATGGGCTGGATGCTGTTGGGAGGTGGATGGCTGTTGGCCCGCTTGCTTGCGTTTGTGTACTTTGGGAGGAGGGGTCACAGACACACTGGGAGAGGACACAGGGGATGTGTGCATGGTTGTGGGGGTGGTGACTGCTCATGAGGGGTGTGTTGTAATGGGTATGCTGGTGATGGAGGTAGTGGATGAAGATGTACTGCATGCAGGTGTGAGTGGAGACGCTACTGGGAGGGAGGTGGACGAAGAGGAGGAGGGGGGCACAATGGAGTCAGTGGATGTTGGTGTGTCTGCATGGGTATGGTGCTTGTGTGAGTGCCTGTGAGATGAAGTGCGGTGCTTACATTTGCCTGAGCCACTTTTGTGTGGTGATTTGGGTGAATGCTGGTCTGAAGATGTGCTTGGGATAGGCTGGGATTGAGGGTATTGGGTCTGGGTAGAGGAAGTTGGAGGGTGGAGGCTAGACACAGGGGCAAGGGCTGCCATCAGGGAGGAAGCCAGAGCCTGAAGTGCTCTCTGTTGGGCCGCCACGCCAGAGTGAATGCCATCCAGGTATGCATTTGTTTGTTGCAAATGCCTCTCAACACCCTGGATGGCATTCAGTATGGTTGACTGCCCAACAGTGAGGGATCTCTGGAGTTCAATATACTCCTCACTGAGGGTGTAGAAGCCAAATTATTCAGCACCCATCCAGGATACAAACGACCGTTAGTCAGCTCTTCTAGGTAAACATAAAGAATTTATTAGAGATAGAAAGACATGTACATGGAGGATGCTCGGTACTAGTTGTACACGAACAGCCTGAATAAAGGAAGTAATACACAATCTTTTATAGTATAAAACCACAAACATAATTCGACGTTCTATTGCTTCTTGACATTGACATATGATTGACGTATGATTATTTCTCCATTATGGCTGAAGGTGGTTCTTCCTATCACACCATATATAGTAATAAAAAGCATAGACAAGGATTTTACACAAGGTGGCCTACCTGCCTAATATCACATGGTCCATCTTGTGACAGAACTAGAGAACATCACGTACTCAGACTGGTACTTTCCAGAAGGGAGATTGCTTCAGCTAGCATGCAATGACGGTGATATTTCATGGTGGCTGTTCAGAGAGCAAGCCTTGCAACATAATGCGTTCCTAGCAGTAGCGAATTACATTTGTAGGCCTCTTTCCTTAATGATAGGCCTGTGCAGAGATTGTCATTGTGTATCACAGGGGCCATTAGGCCTAGCATACCTAAGAACTGTAAAATGCGATTCCACATTCCGCCCTCTGATACTCAATGACAAATCTAAGGGTCATGGTGTATTGCTCTCATTTCTACCTCTTGCTCGTCCCTGTTGTCATCCTTATATCTTTTTCTTCGATAATGTGTGTGTTTCTGGTGACAGGTTTTTCTCAAGAGTAGGGCCAGGAAGGATGTACAAACTGGTATGAGCACACATAGCGTTATCAGTGCCACGATCCCTATCACTAGTACCTCTACCAACCAGGTACCCCAACCCCTGAACCATGCTGCTATTCCATTCAGCATTCCCCCAAAGTCTGTCCCATCTGCCACTTTCCCAGCTCCTTCTTCTACCTTCTTTATGTCCTCTATTTCCTTTCTTATATTCCCACTGTTATCTGGTATATACACACAGCATTCCTGATGGATCACTGCACAGACTCCTCCCTCTTTTGCCAGGATGGTGTCTAGCGCAAGCCTATTCTGGATTACAACTGCCCTCATGTCTGTGAGTTCCTCAGTGATGTTCCCTAAGGCTGCTGCAGTGTTGCTGGCTAGCCCTTCCACTAATTCGGCCAATCTGTGAATTTCATATTGTGAGTGTGCTATCCCTAATGGCATCACTATGATCCCCTCTATTGCTATTACCTCATCCACCCATGTTGGTGTCCTCTTCCTGCGCACCCCGCCAAGTGTTCTCTTTTCCCCCTTCTGTAATTCTGTTCTATGCGCCATTTTTGGTAGCACGAATACTAGGTAGCAGGTACCTTGCCATCCTGCTGGCAATTTACAAAAATGCTGATGTCCCACATA